>NC_138939.1:41272500-41782500 GCF_965226115.1 Aulonocara stuartgranti
GCACTTTGTTTGAAAGCACTTTATAAATAAAGTTATTATTATTATTATTATTGTTCGTATCTTTAAATTAGGAATTGTGGTTTGAACTTCTAGCACCCGGTACAACCTTCTCCAGCAACATAGCAAAGTGTTATATTTCAGTGACATACAGTACACAGGCTTTGCTAAATGTATTGGGTGCTATGTGTGTGTTGTTTGGCAGGCGTGGAGGTGATGTGATGGTCATCGAAATACAGCCACTTGCTAATCAGCTACAGGGCCGCGTCATTGCTGTCCTCACTCCGCCTGGATGTTCGTATTTGGGGTGAGCTCATTTCTTCTTCACCAGACATGATGGGAAATGTAAAGCTTTGTATTATTTACTTTTTAACTAGTTTATTCTTTTTTCAGATACATAGTTCTTTTCTGCCAAACGTGGTTAAACCAATCTTAGAAATCCACTGTTTATTCATTGACACAATATTTTGTCTCACTGATTACTGATGAATACATTCTGTTCAACTGTTACCTATGAAGCGCCTTGAGGCGACTTTTGTTGTAATTTGGCGCTATATAAATAAAATTGAATTGAATTGAACCTACCGGTTATTTTTCAGCTTTGTCAAATGTGTAATCTGGATTACATCTCTCAACCAGTCAAAAAAGGTTTATCAGCCTTAGAAGCAAAGTTATATTATAGCTTTACAAGAAGGCTTTCATGCAGCCAACTTATGAACTGCTTCACAAACCAAATATGGCAGATAATGAAAGTATGGGAAGTGTATTAAAACAAAGCAAGCGCAGTCTTGATCTGTGGAGCTTGAATCTGAATATGAACACTTAAAGTTCAGTAGGAGGTCAAATAAATGACTTTATCTCCCTTCCCACATACTGTACACTGTGTCACTTCCTCTTCTCTCTCTCTCAGAATCCTGAGGGAAGCAGCGCTAGTGGCGAAGGACACAGTCGTATGTGGTTTTCAGAAGGAAAACATGGAGTGGTGCCTGTGTGTCTGGAGGGCCTGGGGCTGCTCGGAGCTGGAAGTCTTCTACCAGTCCTATGAGAAGCTGGGCCACTTGGAGACCAACATGAGGAAAAGAAAGTAGTCGTTTTGTTGCAACAGCAAGGTGCATAATCCAATCTCTGTATGGCAGCTGAGCCAAGGGGAATGCACCCTGACAGACTGCCAGTGTTCAGAGTTGGGGGTTGTGGAGCACTGACATCAGGGCAACCTGTGAGGCAAACCGGGTCTCCAATGAGGGATGATCTTGAAGCTGGACACCACTTCAGTACAATCATAACTTTAAACCAGAAAAATTCTGCGAAAATATAAAAACCATGAAGCTGAATCACAGAATAAACTTTGGTTGATGGTTGTGATTCAGTTCAAGATGTGGTTGAGTATGTTGTGAGGTGTTTGATGCTGACTTTACCCCATCATTGTTTCTTAGCCTGTTTAAGTCTTCCTAAAGCTCAGTATACGTTCTGGAGGTGACACAGTGCTGGGAGACTCTGAAACAACAGACACCGATTATTTAAATTAAGTGATTTAAGATAGTGCTGTTGTTCCAACTCTGTGTTGCTGTAAGCAGACAGCAAGTCGTAAATGTGTTGCTGGCTGTTCTAGTTTAAGTCTATATTTGCTAAATTTCTTCAGTTTTGTTTTAAACGGTGCCATGTGAACCTGGATGCAAGCTGCAGCTCAAACTGTAAACAGCAAACTAACATCCGCGAATGTGCAACATTATTATGCAAGTTTCTCAGTCTTCACCATGAAAATGTTTTATCGGATTCTTACACATAAAACATTTTGTGTAAATGAAGCTCTGTGGTCCTCGCTGCTTCTCTATTGTGATCTGTAAAACACCAGAAAGGATTCAGCATGTTCAACAGTTCACCTCCCTAATAAGTAGCAGCTTTTTTGTTACTGGCCTTCACAGGGTTCAAATTACACTCAGTTGCACAAGAGACTCACAGGACCGACTTTCTTTCCCAGGATGACAAATACTGTTGTTTTGCCAAAACTATTAGTATTTCAGAGATAAGCACAAGGTGTACTCTAGCAATGGTCATGGCAATATTAGAGGTAAAGAGCAAATGTTCCAGTGTGAAAGGCCAAGAAGGTCCTCACATTCATGTACCATTTGCGAGGGTGGTATTTGTAATTATTTAAGTTTGTTCACTCATAGGTTCAGGAAAGTATTTGTGTTCTGATTAAAATATGTTCACTGTAAACGTTTTACCTGCACACTGCATGTATATGTAATGTTCTGGGGTCATATTTTAATAATGTTTCTTATGTTGTGTGACCAGCCTCACATTATGCAGACAACAGATGCTTGTTGTGCTTTTTTTCTTTTTAATTGCCTTAATACAAAAAATGTTCTTATCTCATCAGAATGTAATTGTTATCTTATCAGCTGTACATAATTCATTCTTTTTTCATTTTATTGTCAACAAATAAATAACAGAATAATTAGTTATTAAGTTACCATTTATTTACAAAGGCCGAGTGTTAGAGTGTGTACTCTCCCCCACCATACTGTTGCTTTCAACACTTCAGCTGAGGAGTGAGCTGTGAAAGCTCGAGGAGCGAAAGGCTGCAGGTCTGGATGACTTTGACAGAAGTAAAATAGTATTTTGCACAACAAAGTGATGTGTAAAGCATATTACCTGGCTGTTATAAACCTCGGCTCATTATGGCGTGCAATGCGACCTTAAACTGAGGACACCGGGACAAAAGAAGTGACAGGTCCAAAAAACAATTTACAGCATATTAGCAGTATCCAGTATTCCAGTATATGGAAGTCATGTTCTCAAGAAATAGGATAAAAGAAAATCCAGCCCTTGAGCTATTTCTGAAGGCTCTTCAGAAAAGCTCTCAGTGGAAGAGTCGGTGTGAAGAAGCTGATAAGGGTAAGGAACTGGGAGAAAAGCAAACAGGAAGTGGCTAGGCTTAAAGTAGCAACAGTTCATATCAAGCAATTTGAAATTTTTGGTCGAACTCACCATCAAAAGAGAGGTAATGAGTGTCTGCAGCCATCTGTGAAACACAATGGAGACTGATAGTTGGGGCTGCATTTCAGTGAATGGTCTTGAGGATTTTGTTAAAATTGATGGAATTGTAAAGTATGGGGACATGATACCATCTGGTATTTTTCTTTCTTGGTTTCACTCTGGCGGAGCCCACCGGGAACGAGACTTGCTTTTGGATGGATGGATGGTTTTGCTCTAGAGTGTAAGGATTTCTTTTATTTCCAGGAAGAGTGGGATTTCTGTTTATTTTTGGCCTTGGAGACCCTGGTGACTGTAAATAGTTTATGTATGGCTTGCACTATTGATCGTGTGTGTTACACCACATGTGACCCTTAGGTCTCGCCCCGATGCTGGATTCTAGCTCAGGACTTTCTTGCTCTGACACAACAGTGCTAACCACTGTGCCACCATACTCCTCGTGTTTTAATCTGTATACAACAGAAGTCTGAGTGTGTCAGTTGTTACTGGAGAGCTTGAAACAAGATTTCACAGCTAAAAAGGGCTGTCATTACACCTCCAAATGTTTTAGTGTTATATTTTAGCCTAGTAACAATTTTATTTTTAGAAACTAAGTAAGAAACTCCCTCGTGGTCTCACTGTCACTGCCCAGATGAGTGTTGAAGTCTTCCAGTAGGACAACAGAGTCCCCAGGTGGAGCACCCTCACACACCCCACCCAGGGACCCCAAGAAGGCTGGGGGCGTATAGGCACAGAGGACAATCAGGACCTGTTCACTGACCTGAAGGAGCAGGTAACAAACCCTCTCGTTCACCGGGAGAAACCCCAATGTGCAGGCAGCAAGCTGAGGGGATACTAGGACGCCCGCTACCTCTCGCCAAGCAACTCCAGACTGAGACAGGAGACTGGTTTCAGAATCCAAGTCGTGCGTTGAGGTGAGCCTGATTATATCTGGCCGGTACCTCTCAACCTCATGAATAACTCATACTCCTTGGGTGCTCTCATTTTGGGCAAAATGCCGAGAGCAGCCATGGTCTCAAAGCCTCTGAGTTCCTCACAAGACTAATTCTTGCCACTGCTGGCCATCTAGATTTACATACGTATAGTATCCATGGGCAAGAACCTACTGTACTGTGCAAAGGTTTTAGGCAGGTGAGAAGAACTTTAAGCAAAGAATGCTTTGAAAAATGGAAGTGTTTATCATTTATTTTCACCAATCAACAAAATGAAGTGAAGGAACAAAAGAGAAAGCTAAATCTAGTCAGTATTTGGTGTGACCACCCTTTGCCTTCAAAACAGCATCAATTCTTCTAGGTACACTTGCAGAGTTTTTGAAGGAACTCGGCTGGTCGGTTGTTAACCACAGATCTGTGGATGCAGGCTTCCTCACATCCTTCTGTCTCTTCATGTAATCCCAGACACACTCAATGATGTTGGGATCAGGGCTCTGTGGGGGCCAGAGCATCACTTCCAGTACTTGTTCTTAATGACTGTGGCTGCGTGTTTGGGGTTGTTGTCCTGCTGCAGAATACATTTGGGTTCAATAAACAAGCATTTATATTTCTGAAAACGTTCTTTATAACAGTTTTTCACAGTACTGTATATTACGCCTGCCCTACGAATTCATAGTTAAAGGTTTGTAGTTGTACATCCTTAGTTTTTTTTTTTAGACAGAAGAGGGTAGTAAAGACAAGTATTGCTTTTTGTTAAGATATAAAGCAAACAAAACTTTGGTTGATAGTGTCATTCTAAAGATTTGGTGCCTTTTGTTTTATTTTGACAACAATAAAACTCATTATAATTAAAGGGATGTTAAATATATACACAGACTTGGAGATTCAATTAATTTAATAAATTCTGGTTTCTCAGAATCCTCATGAGCCAACTGATGACAAGACATTTGCCTAAAATAGTGTAACAATTCTCTAAGTCTTCTCTCACAGGAAGCCATTCACCAAGTCAAACGGCAGGAAGTGAAAAAATATGATAATTTAGAGTTGTTACTTCCTCATCCTCTGAGGTATTTGTGGCTACAGTGTTGTCATGTTGTATACCCTTTCTTCTGGAGAACAAAATGTATGAAGTGAAACAAAAAGCCATCATTTGAACAGTAACTTAAACCATTGTCTAATCAAAAATGATATTCCCTGATTTCCCAATGTGCAGCATTAGGCTCCTCTTTTTAATACGAGACCAAATGTTACAGTTTTACAAGTAGAAATGTTTCCTGTTCTTGTTTGAGCTAAGGTTCTGTCTTCCTTGTATGTATGTGCACATTTCAACAGTGGCATATTCAATTCAGTTTTATTTATGTTGTGCCAACTCACGAGCAGTTGCCTCCAGGCACTTCTGTATGGTAAGAGAAATAGAGTAATCTGCAAAATGCTGTTGCAATGCAGCAACATCCACTTTCTGGAGATGGTTATCACAATGGAGGGAGGCGGGATTGGTGGAATTTGGCACCTCCTACCCAAACTCATCTCTTTCCCTTACCAGACTCACTAGAGAAGCAGTTTCAGCCTCTCTCCGTGCTTTAAAGAGGTTAAGTTGAAAGTCCAAATCCCCCACTCGCAGTGTGACCATGACGGGTCCTTGCCACGTGGCGAGTAATTTTGAGCTAGAAGAAGGGAGTAATACAAGCACTTTATTTCCTGGTGAAAATTGCCTTAGTCACCACTCCCCCTGCCAGTGGCGGAC
Organism: Aulonocara stuartgranti; assembly: GCF_965226115.1. Lineage (NCBI taxonomy): Eukaryota > Metazoa > Chordata > Actinopteri > Cichliformes > Cichlidae > Aulonocara > Aulonocara stuartgranti. Next base: position 41,278,171 of record NC_138939.1, read on the forward strand.
TCCCTCAGACATCGGTGCGTTGGTGGTTCTTTGTGTCCGGGGATGGGCGTCCAGGTACACACCGGCTCACTCCTTGGCGGCCGCTTATCGGGGCCTGGAGCCTGGGGCTCGCTCGGGCCACTTCGGGGGTGGGGTGCCCCCGGCCTCGGTCACTCGGGCACGGCTGGCTGCCGGCGGAGCTCACGGGCGCGTCACTGCAACTCCCCCTGGCTTCTGCTCCGCGGCTGCTGAGTGAGCCCTCATCTGGGGCTCTTTCTGGGACAGTGGCGCAGCTGCCCCTCTGTTGGTCTTCCATGGTCTCTTGTGCTCTGGATGTCTGGAGTTTTGATCTCCTCCACACCTGCTTCATGCCCTGGAGGACGGGGCTGTGGCCCCCCCACACCCTCTAGCAGATCATTACATGAAGGAACCTTTTAAAAACAAGCGCGTCCATGCTCACAGGTGTACACACGGGTGATCACACCCACAAACTACACCCTTTTTGGCTCCTACCTCAAAGCACACTGTGTTCTGTTGATCTTATGTGCTGCACAATAATGTTTAATATTTAGTATTTGCTGTCATATTCCCATATATCATTGTGATGTTCAGTGCTTATTCAGTGCTTTTCTATTCTATTTACAGCCAGAAAAGATTGTATTCATTTTAATGAATGATAAGATAGAGCCTTATGTTAGGAAAGCTTTACATTACTGCTCAGTGTCGTTGAAAAGTCCAGGAAGAGGTTACTGAACTACCAGTAAATGAAACTCCTTCCCACTTGTTGCTGACATGTTATTGCTCACACAATCTAAATTACTACGACTTTGAAGTTTGAGCCTGTTGTGAAATGATTCTTTTTATGGACTAGTAATCAATGCCAGGGCAGGAACGCCTCAAAAGATGGATTAACAACAGGCCTCACATCCTCAGTTTCTGATAATCCGTGGTTGTTATGTCTTGTTTTTTTTTTACATTTAATTACATGCCTGTTCAAAGAGCTTTATTATATAAGATGAAGACTCTACAACACATAAACCAGAAGGGAGGAAGAGAAGAATGTGTGGTGTGACACACAGAGTACGTGAGCTGGTACAGGGAAACTATAAGCATGAGGGATTGTTGCTTGAGACAGAAAAATATGACACAATGCATTTACTCTCCCCCAATTTTATTTCTTTTTAAATAGAAAACCATGTCCATTTAGAAAGCAATAAAACATTTTTTTTAAAGAAAATCAAACCATGATGACAGCACAGTAACTGCTTGTGTGATCAGTGTTATAAATCATGTTGTAATGCTGCAACAAGAGCATAAAGCCAACAGAGCCCTACAGTGGAAGTTCACAGGCATGAAAAGAGGAAATGATTTACCATCAAACCTGTAAAACTAGACAGGAATGACACGCCTCTCATGTCAACATAAGAGGAATTGATTTGGAAAAAAGAGAAAACCATATGCGAGCAATCAAAGTGCTGCTGCTAATCAAGCTTGAAGTGGAAGCCAGATTTGCACCCATTTAGAAGATCTGTGATATTTGTGTATCCTCCACTATGGAGCTAGCTTCATGTTCATGCCTGCAAAACACCACACACACACACACACACACACACACGCACGCACGCACGCACACACACACACGCACGCACGCGCACACACACACGCGCACACACACACGCGCACACACACACGCGCACACACACACGCGCACACACACACGCGCGCGCACACACACACACACACACACACACCATGAAATGTAAAAGCAGACTGTGCAAACTCTTTGGTGAGAGAGCTTAAGGAAAAGAAAACTACACCACAACTGACAGGGCTGTACAACTGTCCCACATACACATTTCAGCAGATTGTAGAAAATGGAGCCTGCAAATTCAATAAATTAGATAGAAAATAATGAATTGCAGATTCAGCAGTTGGGTCTACAGAAATTAACAATACAAAATATATATATATATAAAAAAGAAACAAACAGTGTTAAGTCATATCACCAAAACCATAAGAGTAAATGTAAAAGAAAACCACCTAAATTTGCTTTCCAAAGAAGTGGCCCTGGCAGTCACTGAGCTCTGATTGGAGTTTCATTCATTTGTAAACACACACAACCAGCAACTGAATGTAGTTCTGAGCCCTGCTGGTCTGAGAGGACAGGGACACCAGTCTGCTTTGAACACACACGCCACATATAACATTGAAAGACTTTACTGAGGCAAACATTAATAACCAAATTAACTAGTAGCCTGACAGGTAACGTATGCGCAAAAGGAGCCCCGGCAATAATCAGGAAAGAGAACAGACTGCCCGGACTACTTCTGGGAGCTGCTCATTAGGATGTTTCTTTAAAAAAAGAAAGATATTTTAAAAATATATCAATGTGAATTATTTAATTTCATTAAAAAATAAATTAAGCAGTGAAACTACTACTAAGAAGGGAAAGTGAGTTCAATTAATGACAACCCAGCACTTCTTACGCTGTCCTAACTGACCCATTGTTGCTGGCCAGCCTCCTGAAGCCGTGGTTGTTCTTCTCAAGCCAGAGCTCAGCCAACTGCTGGGTGGAGCCATGCGAGGAAGCTCTGGAGCCCAGGCACATCTTGTATTGCTTCACATCCAGGTGGGGGTCACATGTGACTAGATGATGAACGTGAACTATTCCTGTGTCTGTGCTTCTAAACAACTTGATCCCTGACTGGACGAATTTATTATAAAGATCTACATCCTCTAATCCCCAGCCCTGTATGGAAGTGTCGAAGCCTCCAGCTCGAACCAGGTCTCTCTTGTATACACAGACAATCCCAAATCCGTAGTTCCTCCACAGGCCTGTTTTAGAGGTGAAGACGTAGTGGTTGTTGCTGGGGACCTTCCCAGCATATACTACTTTAGGGTCATACTGACTGAAGATGATGGGGAAGTACGTCTGCTCCCCCAGGACAGCGTTAGTCCGACATCTTTTGAGGAATTCACTGGAGAAAAGCAGATCCACATCACAGTAGAAAAGCAGGGAATCATTAGAGAAGTGTAAAGAACCAACTTCCAGAGCCAACGCCCTGGAGAAGGAACCGGGGACAGGCTTTATCTCCATCTCTGCTCGAGGATACTTCATGTGATACTCCCTCATAAGTTCCACCTGCTTCACCCGCTCAGTATTGTTATCTGTGCTAAAGAGCAGGATCAGTAGTTTAACATTTTGGTTGGGGATCAGACATACTCGTTCAAAGTTAGCCATGAAGCGCACAAAGATGTCATAGCGGCCTGACAGAGGTACCAGGATGTTAACCTTCTTTTCCTTGGGCTCCCTCTGATCCTGACCTGAGGTAGCCAGCTTGAAGGGCACCAGCATCTTGAGCGAGTTGGACAGAAATGAGAGGGAGTCTGATTCCTTGTTGATGTGGCTGGCCAGACCTCGGGCATCCATCTCCTCCTCCTCTCTGAATTGGATCTTACTAAAGGTCTGCTGCAGGTAGGCGTGCCTCCTTACAGGAACTGTCATGGTCTTTCCCTTGTGCTTCTTGTACAACAGCAGCAGATCCAGAACATATTCTGCCCCGTACAAGGGATTGACCCTCCTGTAGCCATACTGAATTTCTTTGAAATCAATAACACGACCACGTGTTTTGGCATTGGCGTTGATCATCTCCATCACTTGCATGATGATGTCATCCAGGGCCTGCCTTTGAGAGGAATCCATGCCACGGCGGGGTGGCTGACTGTCAGACGACGAGAACAGGTACTTTCCCGTCAGAAACTCCCACTCCAGAACTTCCTCTCGTTGATGGGGGTGGAAGCGCATGAACGAAGGGGGCATGCCGAGCTGGAGGTCCTCTCGGTCAGGCTCGAATGCTCCGTAGCGCCCCATCTGGACAATCTCCCTGTGCAGCTGAATGGTGTGGTGGCGCAAGTCTGCGATCTTGCGGCTGAGCATGTAGCTGTGAAGGCGATACTGGTAGGGAGGGTTCTTGTTGGGGTGAAGTGTGATGGCTCGATGAATCTTGCTGTTGTGGAGATCTCGTATGTAGCCTTTCTTGTTTGGTTCATAATTCTCATAGAAGAGCTGCTGCATCTGTGGAGACAGGACATCATTGCTTTAAAACCAGTTGGCACTGATTAAATAAACTCATGATAATGCTAATATCTGAATAGCCAATATACATGTGTTTATTTCTATTTAAGTGCTTACTTTGAACACTGGCAGTTATTGTATAGTATTTTGCTGATGAGATCTCCATGTGTTAAGGAGTATACTGCACACTGGTGAAAATACGAGTGTTAGAATATTTTTTAGGCCTGCTTTAGAAACCTCCGGCTCCTCGAATGGCACGAGCTTCACAGTGTAAATACTGGAGTCGCTGTTTTTGAGCCGTTAAAGAAGGCGGCGCTTGTGACGCTGTCTTGCAATGAAGGTAGTATCAGAACGGCTGCAGTCTGTAAGTCTATTTTGAGAAGACAACTCTGGACAGGCTATACTGAAAACTGGACAGGAGCAGTCAGAGCAAAATGAAACCTACAGCTAAATATGATCACAGGAAGGGCAAGGGTCTGACTTTCTGTTTACTTTAACCTACATTTCAGTGCACCCAAGAGGGAAACCAGCCCATCAAAACACGCTGGAACTTCTTCATAATTGGAAGTAAAGTGGAAAGGAGACATCTTCAACCTTTAAATGTTTAACCATGTGAACGCATGTGCAGCAACAAGTAGAAACTGAAAAGACTTGCAGCAGATTTGTCTGACAGGATTTCTGATTACAGATCAGATTTGATATTTATTTGACCTGTGATTGCAAAGTATAACCCCAATTCCAAAAAAGTTGGGATCAACACCCTTGTTAACTGATATCAGTACTTTATGTTGACATATTATTATTTTGCTGAATGTATGTACTAACAGGCATGTTGCTGGCCATAGCACAATGGCATAATAGCCACAACTTAGCATGGTTTTAACTAGCATGAATCAGCCTTTTGAGATGACTATGCACATCTGAAAGCAGAATCTGTGCACATATGGTAAAGTACATGTTGCTTTACTTAATGTTTAAACGTTCAAAAAAGGTTATTATGAATTTAATAGCAGCACCAAGTCTCTTCTTGGTGTATCAGATGAGTTCTATAGAGACAGGTTTAGAGCAAGCTTTACTAAAGTGAGGAATAAAAGTGGTATTTTTGTTTTGTGAAACAGAAAAGTGTCCATTGCTGTACTTGAACCCACAACCTTCAGCACAGCAGCGGTAAAAGGTCAGCAATTTACCCACTAAGCTACTCGATCAAACACCACACTAACTGATAAAACATACATTAGCCAGTTAAAAAAAAAAAGAGCTACTTTAGAGGTGAGATCAGGACTATGGGCAGACACAGGCCAACCAATCCACAAATGATATTCATATGAGGGAGGCATGACATGAGAAAACCAGCTTTCTCTCTGCGTACCTGTGAGAATGGCCCTCGTCTCACAAAATCAGTCATATTGATGTGCTTTAAAAACTTTGAGCATCCTGACAAGTTGCACTACATCTTTGTATATTTTGGTGGGTGTAGAGTGAGTAAAAAAATGTTTTTTTTAACTTTTTTAAAAATATATTTTAATTTTTGCACAGCATTTTTGCAACTTGGGATTGTAAGTTTGAGTCTAGTTGACGCTGATGTTGGAAGATCAGATAATCATTGGCTGACAGCCGCAATGTTTTCATGCCCCTCCCTCTATTGCTTCACCATTATTAACACCAACTCACTTCTTACTTAAAACTCATTATTGCAATTTCTTCACAGTCAGTAACATCACAACATCCTGTCTAGCTAATCAACATAAACAGTTCTTTTGCAACGCCAAGCCAAGAAGAAGTCACAAGTAATTGCTGCAAGCTGAAACCTTGTATGCCTCATTTTAGGCCCAGCTGTTCTAGTGACTGTTCTTACTCATTACATACACAGCGGCTGTTCCAAGGTCTCATCTCTTACACTGAATCCATTATGTTAGACACAACCCTGGGATGAGGCAGCAAAGATTTGTGCTTTTTTACTGAATCCTCAGACACTGCAAGTCTGTGTTTGACTCTAGGTATGTAAATAAGGACTTTAGTCTCAGGGGCCATATTTCCCTCGAATCCAACTGAATTCTCATTGGTCAGTCAATCATTTTTTTTTTTAATTTTCATAAGGAGAAAAGTGCTACATTAACAGTCCGCTATATTTGGCTGGGCGCAAAAAGAGACTGCTTATTAAAAACAGGGTGTCCGAGTTGAGTGGAGCACCTTTGAAATGAATGAAGGAAGAAAGGTTGCTGCGCTACCAGCGCTGTTATAAAAGCTAAAAAAATCTAATATCATCAAATATGCACAAGACAAATATGGGCAGAAAACAAACAAAACAGCCCAAACAATTATAGGCTTTCATGGCCTGTTAGGGTTAGCAGTGTAGGGTCAGCAGTAGGGTCAGCAGTAGGGTCAGCAGTAGGGTCAGCAGTAGGGTCAGTTCGTCAGTATTTCTTGTGCTATTATGGTTTGATATTTAGAAATCAAGACAATCTAGCCAGATCCTTGTTTAGCTGAAAATTCACTGTAAAACACAACTAAACAGCACAAGTTTGAGAATGATATGGTATCATAATGATGTTATGCAGTATATTAGGATTATACCACTGGACAATGGTGTAACCAATCAAAGAAGGAATTGATGATGGTTAAATGGTTAAATTATCACCTTAAAGGTCTCATGACTGGATTTCAGTGCACCCCCAGTAACCCAAACATTATTTTTTATGGATTTAATTTAATTATTACGAGTTATTTTTAGAAAAGGATATTTAATCTCACCTCTAAACAGCAGTGTGCTAGATATCACAAATCTAAAACATGTCTGAAGATTCACCTGAAATTTTTAGCTGACAGTTCATGATTGCAATGAGCTCAACAGGGTTCATGCATTACAGCTTGACTTGCAAGCAAAGGAAAAAAGAGGCCTGAGGCTCACAGCAGGCGGTGAGGCCAGAGGGCCAGTATGCTTGCCATTCCGGCTGGGTTTAATCTGCAGGACAATAAGCAGTGCCTGCCTCAGAGTGCACTTTGCGAATCTAATTGGAGACAGCATTATGCTGCTGTAATTGGCTCTCTTGTATGCAGGGTTGATCTGTCTAAACAAATTTTTCAACTCGGGGGAAAAAATCCTCCCGCACCAAAGACGGCAACACAATAGCTCTGGTATTGACATGTGTGATGGAAGGTGGTGTTCCAGTGACTGCGTTTAGACACTAGATGATTAGCCACCGAACCTGCAAACTGTAGCACCAACACAGAGCAGAACAGCAGCCTGAGCGCTATTCCAACAGAGGTCGATTATCTTCTTAATAATCTCACCTATTCATTACATGAGTCTGGAAATTGTAGCTAATGTGAAAAAGAGAGCCTCAAATCAGAAGTACTTTGGAGTAACTCTTAAACGATTAACTTAAAGCAGTAACTTGTAAGCTGGAGAGGAAATGGCGTGTCACAAATTTACAAGATCATCATTTAGCCTGGAGAAATAGTTTGCTGCTTTATAAGAAAGTCCTCTGCAAAGCCAGAACATCTTACTATTCATCACTGATTGAAGAAAATAAGAACAACCCCAGGTTTCTCTTCAGCACTGTAGCCAGGCTGACAAACAGAGGTCTTTTGAGCCAACAATCCCTTTAACGTTAACTAGTAATGACTTCATGAACTTCTTCACAAATAAAGTTTAAACCAGTACCATTGATGTTAAGTTACTCTTTTTCTCCAATTGATCTTTCTGAATTAACTTCAATAATTACTTCCTCCAAACCATCAACGTGTCTTTTAGACCCCATTCCTACAAAACTGCTCAAAGAAGTCCTGCCATTAATTAATTCTTCAATCTTAAATATGATCAACCTATCTCTAATGATCGGCTATGTACCACAGGCCTTCAAGCTGGCTGTAGTTAAACCTTTACTCAAAAAGCATCTCTAGACCCAGCAGTCTTAGCTAATTATAGGCCAATCTCCAACCTTCCTTTATATCAAACATCCTTGAAAGAGTAGTTGTCAAACAGCTAACAGATCATCTGCAGAGGTTTATTTGAAGAGTTTCAGTCAGGTTTCAGAGCTCATCACAGCACAGAAACAGCTTTAGTGAAGGTTACAAATGATCTTCTTATGGCCTCTGACAGTGGACTCATCTCTGTGCTTGTCCTGCTAGACCTCAGTGCAGCGTTCGATACTGTCGACCATAATATCCTATTAGAGCGATTAGAACATGCTGTAGGTATTACAGGTACTGCACTGCAGTGGTTTGTATCATATCTATCTAATAGACTCCAGTTTGTGCATGTAAATGGAGAGTCCTCTTCACACACTGAGGTTAATTATGGAGTTCCACAGGGTTCAGTGCTAGGACCAATTCTGTTTACATTATACATGCTTCCCTTAGGCAGCATCATTAGAAGACATAGCATACATTTACACTGCTATGCAGATGACAACTTCATATATCCATAAAGATATGAAGACCTGGTTGACCTCTAATTTTCTGCTTCTAAATTCAGATCCAACTGAGGTTATTGTACTCGGCCCTAAAAATCTTAGAAATATGGTGTCTAACCAGATTCTTAGTCTGGACAGCATTACCTTGGCCAGACAGACACTATCTCTACTTTTAAGATTAGGCTTCAAACTTTCCTTTTTGCTAAAGCATATAGTTAGGGCTGGACCAGGTGATCCCAAATCCTCACTTAGTTATGCAATAGGCATAGGCTGCTGGGGGATTCCCATGATGCATTGGGTCTTTCTTTCTTTGTTTCCTTCCCACTGTCGACAAAGCGCTTGCTCGTAGGGGGTCATATGATTGTTGGGTTTTTCCCTGTATCTATTATAGTAGGGTCTACCTTACAATATAAAGCACCTTGAGGTAACTGTTGTTGTGATTTTGCGCTGTATAAACTGAATTGAACTGAATTTAAACTGCTGGTTTAAGCATTAATTAATGAAAGGACTTCTTTGCGCAGCCTTTTAGGAATGGGGTCTAAAAGACACGTTGATGGTTTTGAAATAAGTAATTACTGAAGTTAACTCAGAAAGATCAGTTGGAGAAATGAGTCAATGGTATTAGAAGTGGCTGTATGTAATGATACCTTCTGTGAGATGGTTGTGAATACTTTTTTCTCTATTGGTTAAAATTTAATTTGAAAAGACAATAAACACGTTATTACTAGTTAAGATTAAAGCAATGCTTGGTGGAACAGGGCTCTGACTTCTTGTCAGACTGTCTACAGTGCTAAAGAGAAATATATGTAGTAAGATGAAATGAAGATCTTTTGAATATTACATTATAAAGCGCCTTGAGGCGACTGTTGTTGTGATTTGGCGCTATATAAATAAAACTGATTGAGGCTTCGTTTTCAGATAAGCCACAGTATCCAGTCTTAGGCTGTACAGATGTAATACTATTACGATAACTGATCTGAGTGGGAGAGGAATCCACTGTGGTGGGACATTAAGAAAGATAACAGCGGATGAATTAAAGTTAGCTAAAGCACTTTCAGAGAGACATCTACTGTAATGAAATGGATTACCCACTGCTTTGTAATTCATTATTGTAAGTGCAAATGTTATTAAGAAATGATCAGACCAGGGCGGGTTTTCAGGGAATACTGTTACACGTTCAGTTTCTATGCCATATGTAAGAACATGATCCAAAATGTGATGAATGGAGCTACAAACTGCTAATAGGAAAAGACCTCATTCTAAATGGAAAAAATGACATACTGACAAATGTTTATCTTTCCTGAAGTATTCTGCCAACACATAGCAGCAGTATGATTCAGCATACTGTTTTTCCTTTGAGAGAGATGCCCATAGGGCATCACAGGTACAGACACATTTATGTTGGTTCACTGCAGCACAACCATACGAATCTCTTACCATCATTTGATCTTTAATGCTTAGATTGGTCCAGTTCAGCAACTATACCCAGTCTACCAATCAAGTCTTTATGTTGTTCAGTTACAGATTAAGGCTGTCTTTGATGCTCTGACTAATTTGTTTACAGCATTGCCAGCTGGATATCACTGCACAAGCCACAATAAAAAAAACAAAAACATTTAATTGATTAACTGACACTTAAAAAAGGCAGCTGAATTATTACCAGTTTCCTCTACTCAAGTTATAGTCTGCTTGCATCACTTGAGCCTTCAATGCGCTAATACAATTCTACATGAGCTGAAGGCAGCACAAAGGAAAACCGACAGCAACTCTTTGGGTCTGGACTGGGAATTTTACGCTACACTCCAGTATTTCAATTCCCATTTTTATTTATATTGTGCCAAATCACAACAACAGTTGCCTCAAGAGACAGTATTTACAGGTTTGTACACATCCTGATATGCTGGCATAGAGCTACCATATCAGGACATTTTGACCATCATTAGGTAATGTGACTGCCTAAATTTGTATCATAAAAACTTGTAGCTATAATGTAACCTTATTACTATATTATCACAAACACCATCACACATTCAGATCCAGTAGATAACAATAGAACGTGTATCACTGCTAACCAGCTAATGACTCGTCTTCTATTGCGACACTCTTGCAGCAGCCCTTGATATCTTTCAGCTACTTAAGCAGACAGTCTCTTGTCAAGTAGCCTAATGAAGACCAAATTCACTTGGTCTGAACTGAAACTGGGGACAGTAGTCTTTGTTTTGTCCTGGAGATCAGCTTTGAACCAGAGGGTTGCGCTAACCAAACCCCACAGCAGGTGGAGAATTAAATCATGTGTCTCTGTGCTAAGCTCATCAAGGCTACAGAGCAGAAGAAGGACTACCGTTATTAGCTGCAGTTTAGGACAGTGGAGCTAATCTATGAGATGAGGAACTCACTAAAGAGGCAGATGATTATTGCTCTGTTCTTTATTGTCACAAGTACCTAATTTTTTTATTAAATTTACCAAAGACTGGGAGTCCGCACACATGCTCATGGATCCACAGTTCTGTAACATCAACACAAAAGGCTAAATGAGAACCTCCTAGAAAAGCAAAGGATGACCCAATGGGTCCCCACTACTGAAAGAACTATATTCTAACGCCTGTGGGAAACACGATCTTGAAACTACTTAAAAAAAAAAAAAAAAAAAAATAGTGGCTTTCTCTTTTAGGAAACTTAAGTTAAGCGGTTAGTTTTTTATTGTTTTATTTTAATATTAAAATCTTGATGACTTGCAAGGGTCTTCTATTAGTGATTGGTTGACAGGGTCAGATGACAAAACATGGGAGTTTCTGACTCCAGCTCGTTGGTCCGGTGAACCACCGGTCACCTGACTCAAACTGACTCTCCTCCACACTGTCCCCATTCATAAAGTGCTTTAAAACCCCAAACTTTACGGCTAGCAGCTGGCTTTCCCATTTCCATGCCAATAGCCAAATAATAAAGAAAGACTTACTGCTTAAGAGAGAGTGAAAGCGGACAGCATATCCTTGGTTCCTTAACATAAAACTCATTGTTGCTGCCACGGGCAGCACAAAACTTACCCTTTAGACGGACTTTCCCCTGAGTTATTAGTTTTGTTACCAGTCAGCTCACATAAACTAATTTAAGTCTAATTTAAGCCACAACCAACCAACCCGATTATGCCATGTTCTGTACTTGCACAAGATGGCGTTCAAAAACTAATCCAACTACACAGAAAGGGCAGAATGGTGTAACTTAGCCTTTGTGTGGTGCATTGCAACACTAGGATCGCCTTGATTAGTACCATTATCACTGCCACGGACTACACTACTCCAGCATAGTAAGAGGCCTAAAGTGAAATTTGAACAGACCCCTTCGTTTGTGTGTCATCTGAGGATTGGATGGGTGACAGAAAACAGAAAAGGCCCTTTGTTCCCTCAGTCCACTATCCAGATGTCTTCTTCAGTTCAGCCTACCCAGGCGAGATGGGAGATACGAGCTATTATGTGAAAAATAGAGACTTAACCCTTTAAAGCCTGAAACAAATACTTGTCAGAAAATTTTTGAAAACGCAGTGTTTATTTAACTGTAGTGACAAATTAAAAATAAAAGTCAAGATTCATATTTCCTACATCTGCCCCCCCTGCTTAAAAATATATTGTGCAAGTTGTTTTGGTTTTTCAAGGGAGGGAAAAACACTGATAATGTAACATTATCTGTATGTATGAAAGATAATACAGAGAAGATTAAGGGGTTAAGACCATGACAAAAACTAACTTCATAAAGTAAATAATAACAAAAGCTGAACCAAATTTCACACAGTGGGAACTAAAAGCTTCCTTTGAAGAAACCTCTGGCAGATCCAGGCTCAGGGAGCGGCAGCCAACGGCCATGACTGATTGGGGTGATAAGAGCAAGACAGAACAAAAGACACAATGTTGAAGACAGCCAGAGATAAATAATAAGTAATGATTAAGTGCAACGTGTGTATGAATAGACAGTGAGTGAAGAAGAAACACCCAGTGCATCATGGGAATCCCCAGGAGCCTAGACCTGTGGCAGTATAGTAACGTTTTAAGCCAATCTTAAAAGTGGAGGGCGTCTGTCTCGCAAATCTAATTTTAAATATCGTAGGAACCACAAGTAAGCCTGCACTCAAATGGTACTATCACAATTATAAGACAATCCAAGCATTTCTGACAACACATACGCTTGCTGTACTTTATGTGAGCTGATCTTGCTCACAGTTGTGCACAGTCACCTTGAAAAGCTGATTCCTACTATAAATGTGCTTCATTTGCTTTAGTCTTGACTAAACAGTAACACATCTTTGAGTACAGTCGTGATCAGACAATAATGGCATTCATTAATGTTGTTTTTCTTTATTACACATGAACACTAGAGCTCCATCTCTGAGGATGTGTGTGCATGGTGCACTCTCTGTACTGTAATAATAAACAGAACCATCTTGGAGGTATAGAGTACATTCAGCACTTTACATGTAGATAAACTATGAGAGAGGACTACACAACAACACGCTTCCAAGCAAAAGCAGAACTACAGAATTGCTCATCTTCTGCCAAAATATTGGTGTACTTTCAAAGATAGACTCAGTGTACACGCTGGAGGGTCTTTGCCTTACAATATAAAGCTCCTTGAGGCAGCTGCTGTTGTGCTTTGGTGCTACATAACGTGTGCATCTTTCCCATCACTTTGGTTCCAGCTAACTATGGAGCTCGTGTTATATTGAATATATCACTACTGAGCTCTGATAGGACCGAAATGTAGAACAGAAAAATAATCCAAGACATTCCCCACTACTCCCTCACAGCTTCAATCTAACCCTGATAGGATGAGTCAAAATCACTGCAGCATACTTATTTTCCTGTATTTGTTCATCAGTTACAATACCACTGCTAATGTTGTCTTTTACTGTGCTAGGGCAAGATTGTGGCTTTGAGGCAGAGAAGTTTAGGCAACTGTCCACAGCTACATATGGGCGTGGTCATCAACTCTATATGGGCGTGGTCATCAACTCTATATGGGCGTGGTCATCAGCTCTGTTGCAGAGCTATGTGCTATGAAATGCTACACATTTGTCAGCTTCATATTCATGATGCAGGAATCCCTCTTTCCACCATTTCCCCAAGGCACCTCATTGAATTGAGATTTGGGCACTATTTGAGTACAGTGAACTTTAATAATCCAACTCGAGGTGATTTGACCTTTGTGACAGGTTGTGCTATCCTGCTGAAAGTATCCATCCAGAGACTGGTACACTATAGGCCTAAAGGCAAGGACAGGCCCAGCAAACTGCGCCAAGAAACTGTCTCCCACACAGTTACACCACTACCAGCTGGGCAACTGCATTCTAGCCTTACTTCACCAAGCACAATGCAGATCATGAGATGCAGCGGAATAAAGCACACAGCCACTGGACTCTGAACCAGCAGAGACATGTTCTCTGCCAGATGACCGTTGGTTCCTCCTCTGGCGTTAAAAGCAAGCGCCTTTTTCTTGGCATGAATACATACTGCTGCTCACAATATCAGACTTGCCTGAAAAAATGATGGCCCAGAGTTAACTGCTGTGAAATTTTAGCTTCAGAGATCACATACTCTTTTGGTCCATTGTCCCACTTCAGGCAGTGCCTGAATATGAATATCTCATATTTATGCTACATTGAGCAAAAATTTGTATAATATATAAGTACAGTTGGCGTGTTGTATCAGACTACCAACCATGCCATAACGGCACTTGCAAAATGACTCAGTCTTTATTCCAGACTCAGTCAATAGAATGGATATTTTTCATTATCTTCACTTGTTTTGCTATACTTACTTTTACATATGAAAATATTTCTAATGGTACTTGTTGAGCTGTTCACCTTTGTTCTTGAACATTGGTACCAGTACACGTCTTTTCCATTTCTCAGAGATTACTTTCCAAAATTGAGTTATTAAATAATCTGGTCAAGAAGTCAACTGCTCTCTCCTAAACATCTCCATACCTCCACAGGTATGTCATCTTCTAGAGTTCATCCTCTTCATAGCTGCCCCCACCTAGTGTCTTTGTCTTCTTTTTTGCCAGCAAAGTAGCTATGACACTGTAGTGTTTGCCAAAATGACCTGCAGTGGCAGACTGAGGTTTTTCCAGTCTGATTAATTATGATACGAGTAAGGCCTTCCTGTCACTTCAGGCCCACAGCAGTTAGTCTAATAAGAAGGCAGCAGATGACAGCTGCTTCACAGAAGGGAACATGGGCGGATCCACAGCTATGTTACATCGAGACAAAAGGCTAAATGAGAACCGCCCAGAAAAGCAAAGGACGAACCAATATTGGTCTTTTTTTTTATTTTTTTTTTATTGTTGAATGTAATTATAGATGTGTGGTGGGCAGCAGCATATTTGTGGAGTTGTGAAGGTCCAAGCAGCTAGCATTTAGTGAGCACCGCCCAAGGAAGCCAGATAAACAGGAACTGGGTTATGGCTGTAGGAAAAGCTAAAGACGACAAATCCTTCTAATATGCACACATCAAGCCCATAAATATACTCCTCGCCCTAAACAATGCCACCATTACAGAAACAAATCTGAATTTTAAAATCCACATTTTCACTCTGTGTTTAGGGGTCTCATCAGTGTGTCAAAATATGATGGTTGGCTCTGCTGTGGGGCAGGTCTTTCCTGCTTCACCCTCTCAGAAGCTGTGAAATCACGAGGACGGAAGCATTAAAAAAAAAAAATCTAACTCTCCATCTGACCAGTAGTGTCGTGGGAAACCTTTCCTTACAGACATTTGTATAACTTGGATACTAGTTAATTATTGTGTTACAGATCTGACTATTATTAATAGTGACTGACTTTAATTAATAAGAGTAGAAAATGGTAAAACATGACGTCCAACAACTAAAGATATTTTGTTAAAGCTTGGCACTTTTGTCTACTAAAGTCGTTCTGAGCATTTCTTCAGCATGAAGATAACAAGACAACATAAATATCAATGGGAAAGCACTTAAACATATTTGGTTTTGTTTAAATACAGCAAGAACTGATTTAACCGACCCAGATTAGAAAACACAAGTGGATTATTTAAAGTGAACAGGTAAGGCAATTTACCCAACTTCCTTGGAGAATCTTTGTTTTGTGTTAACAGGTAGAGCTGGCACTAATGGTTGCAACTGTTTTAATATTACGCTGTTTTTGTTGTTTTGTTGACTTCTAGTCCTACACTGGTGGTAACACTGCGTTATTTCTTCCATTCATCCATCCATTCGCTTCCGCTTCTCCTTTTCAGAGCTGCGGGGGGCGCTGGAGCCTATCCCAGCTGTCATAGGGCAAGAGGCGGGGTACACCCTGGACAGGTCGCCAGTCTGTCGCAGGGCCAACACCCAGGGACAGACAACCATTCGCACTCACATTCACTCACACATTCACACCTATGGGCAATTTGGATTATCCAATTAACCTATCCCCACAAGCTGCATGTCTTTGGACGGTGGGAGGAAGCCGGAGTACCCGGAGAGAACCCACGCAAACACGGGGAGAACATGCAAACTCCACACAGAAAGACCCCGGCCTGATGGTGGAATTGAACTCAGGACCTTCTTGCTGTGAGGCAACAGTGCTAACCACCGTGCTGCGTTATTTCTTTCTATGTTTTAAATGAGCCATTCTACTATTAGAGCTTACTTATCATATAAATGCATATCATACATCATACAAGGCTGTTAGGACAATTAAACCCAGCGTGCTGTTTTGCACTAGCATCATAACTGCAGTAATCATCAAATTACTTTAAGTACTTTTGGGGGTTTTTTTTGCTTCTTATTTAGTTTTGGTCTGATGTGGTGTGGTGGTGCTTTCCCTGTGGAAGTCAGTTTGTCTCCATGTTCGTTTACTTTTACTGCCCGTGTCAGTCTGCAGCCCTTCTGTTATCACCATTGTGAAATGAGTCTAAACAATCTGACAATTACTGGATATATCACACATATCTGAAATAAAAAATAGCCAGCTGTCTAACACTTCTGTCACAGGTTTATGCTGTGACCACTAGTGCCTAAAAGACCTCTCCTTGCAAATAACAGAATAAAAGCAGGACACCTCGGATTTTAAAACAACTTAACTATAAAGTTTGAGGATCTACTGTAAGAACCAGTAGTTTTGGTGAGACAACCATTTCCACTGAAGGAAGCAGCACGAGGAGAGAGCAAGAATATGGAAAACATTAGTGCACTTCAAGTCTGCACAGGTGGAAGAGAAAGGAGAGCAAATCTTAGGCAGTCATGGATGAATTTATTTTGAAAGGGAAGGCAAAAATGGTGTGTTATGGTAGAAAAAATAAATAAATAAATAAATAAATAGTGTATACAGTATACACAAGGTATACAGTCCCTCTGCTTGAACTGCTGTTTACACAACAGCACTATTAAGTCAAAGCAAATATTGATATGCCAATAAACATGCACATCCGTATTCAAAGCTGCTGAACGAGCTGTCACTCATATCTGAAACTCAGAAGCAGCAGCTCCTGCATAATCTACATATAGTCTGCTGGGAATCAACTGTTCAGACAGGGAGACTCACAG
Source organism: Aulonocara stuartgranti (assembly GCF_965226115.1). Lineage (NCBI taxonomy): Eukaryota > Metazoa > Chordata > Actinopteri > Cichliformes > Cichlidae > Aulonocara > Aulonocara stuartgranti. The sequence goes on from NC_138939.1 coordinate 41,295,190, forward strand.
AATCTACTCAGCACAAAGTCAGCTCCATGCTTCACAAGGCCGAGTTTCAGTGGCCTCCATTTTTCTGTCTGCTAGCTAAGCCTCAGCAGAACTCATTGTTGCTTCTAATCTTAAAGCTCAAGGATTGTCAAATAGTGATGCAATCAATTTTAGTTATGAAAACATATCGTCCTCCTGCCCTCGATGCAGTCCTTTTCTGGAACAAACAGTGTGATAAATAGAAATTGCTGACATCCACAGAGCTGTCTTTAAGCTAGAATTCCAAACTGGAGTAGATCCTGTTTATGTGCTCTTACAATGGCCCATAAAGTAACATGCCAGTTTGGTTCTATTCACACAAATCTAGAAGACCTTGCCAGCTGACCAAATCATATATTCAATCAAGTGAACCAGTATGTGCTTCTAAGCCATCTGAGCATCCAATGCTGTTAGCCGTTAGCTCTCAGAAGCTGCTGAGCGAGACAAAAAAATACTGCACTGAGTGGAACGTGTTAATACAGGACTTGGAAAATCCCCATGTGACCAAGAATTAGAGTAATCCCACCTGTGGAACTGGAACTAGTGAATCTGTAAGTTAGACAAAGACTGTTAGCCTGTATATGGTGTTAACTAGAAGAAAAGACAACATCAAGAAAACCTATAACAACCATGCAACCTGAAGAGCCAGCTTGCATCCAGCAAAGTTGTTATATTATGTTACAGACCAAAACAAGCACGAGATGGGTGTTTGGACCCGATGCTAACCGCCCTTGTGATGAAAACCTACTCAGAACATGCATGCAGAAATATAATGGTGTGGTTGTTGGCAGGTGGAGAGCAACACATTACAGAGTGTGCTGGTTTGACAGCCCTGCTGACCACTCAGTAAAAATTAGGATTAGGAGGAGGATTCAAAGCAGTGCAGCCTTGTGATTCCCATTAGCAGGGCTGGAAGTTTCTTTTTGAGCTGGCATGCATGGCAGGAGAAGAAACAGTCTTTGTACTGCTGAGGACAGCAGATCAATGTCATCCATCAAAAACACAACTACAGACTACGTCAGATGCCTTTATTGAGGGCTCTTTATCTGTTAACTACAGTTTAATGAAGTTCACTGGTAAAGAAAAGCTATTTATGGCATCACTTTTCTTCATACTTTATTGTCAGAGGCCAGAACTTTGTCAGTTTATGGTTCTGTGACAAACAAATTTATAGGCCTGATTAATCAGATGAGTTATAGGCATTGATTGTTAAAGGTGCCGTCACAGACTGTGGTTCTTTCCACAATGAGACTGAATTATGATAGAAAACGAGATTTTATACTATATTTGCTAACAGCCATTTGAAATCTCTGCTCCAGTAACAGCAGCCAAACACCGACACTGCCTACACTAGAAATCACAGGAAATTCTAGTTCTGACAGTAACAGCAAATAGTAAACACAAAACAGATAAATTCAGTGTGACAGAGGTCTGGATCTTACTATATCCCCTAACACTGGTGAGACTGATTGGAATCAGTCTCACCAGACACACTAGGACAGTGAGTAGATCCAGACTTGGCTGAATGCCTCTAAGTGCCTCTGGACAGCCAGTACGGCCTTTACTGCAGTGACAGAACCAAAGTAACAATTCTGTGGTTCTACTTTTGCATTTGAGACATCTTTTTTTCCCCCTCTTAACAATGGAAATTGGCTTCCATGCAACTAAGACCTCCAGCACCAGCTAGTTGAAACCCTCGACGCTTCAATGTGGCAGATATATTTTACTCTGTACATCGTTAAGACATAACATTCTTCATTGTTTTGTGAGCTTTAGAAGCATTATAGTTTTATGAGTAGTCAGACATTTGGAGCCTGGGTTGGGTATAATGTCCGTTAAAGTAACGGCAGGAGGAAACCGTTTCAAATACACTTTATTGTTATTTCAGTTTATTAATTAGCGCTTTCCTTCACTGTGTGACATTGAGCGGTACGGAACGTAAAATGCTTCATATTCGTTTTTGATTGCATTAAACTACTGCATGAGAGAAGCAAATGAAAATCACTGTTTTCAGAGATGCAACACTTAGAACTCAGCAGGCACATGCACAAAGAAGCCAGATCCTGCTCAAATACACTGAAATAGAGCTGACCGGGCTGATCTAAATATCGACACCAAAGATGCTAATGGTATTGGATCAGTACTTTCTTTCTCTTTTCTATGTTCAGCACGTAACCCACTGCATTGTGTTAGATAATTGTTTTTTTTAGAAGTTTACAAAAAATGTACCTCAATAACACCTGAAACTTTTGCATTGACCAGTAAGTCTATTTTACTTACAGCGTAGAGCACATTTAACCAACAGGCATCGACACGAACTACTTTAGAGACAGGAACATTTCAGGTCTCCTAAAAAACAGATGAAATTATCAAACTGCATTTTGAAAGTATTTGGGATCTCTTTGTATCCTGTGTTAAAGCATACTGAAATATGCTTGATAATCTGAAACAGTCAAGTGTGACAAATATGCAAAAATAAAAACAAATAAATAAATAAAAAAGCAAGAAGGGAAATACTGCACTGTATTGTTGCATAATATAAAAAAAGAACATCAAAACAAAAGTTCACCCTGTCATTACTGGGTTTGGCTGTTTTTGAACTTCAGTGACAATTAAAAGTCTCGTACTGTTTTCTTTCAGAATGTGCAGAGAGTGCAGGAGAAGCTCAATGGCAGCAAAAGGTTTCTCTCCAAATAAGTTATTAAGAAGTACACAAATGACAAAGCCACGAATACAAGAGAAAGTGAAGTATAGCGATGGGATGGACCAATCTAGGTTTTTCCAGGTATAATTTGATTCCACTGTTTAATCAATAAGCGGTATTACACCTGTCTGTCTAAGAGACTGGAAATCTGTCTGTGATGGCAATATGAGTTCTTTCACATGAGATTTGTGTCCAGCCAAAATAACATGTATATCAACAAAGGAAAATCATATTATTGTTATCAGCCACAATTTTTACAATAATATTTCAGTTTCTTTTTATGAAGGGGTAGCCCGTCTCAAGTGGCTTTAAGTGCTTCAGGAGAACAGAAAAGTGCTGTATAAGAATCCGTCAATTTACTGGCTTGTACGGACTGATTCAAAAGCTACCGTAGCTGACATTGCCAGTCCAGGGTGCATTGTTTGTTGTGTATACGGTTTCATAGCCAAACGCTACCCATGCTGATCTCTGTCAAACGTGAGCCTGAGCAGAAACACCGTTGCTGAACGTGTAGACCAGCTGTCCACCAATCTAAAAGAACAGCTTGTGGAAAAGGGAAAAGATTTCACTGCATATTCCCTTGCTGTGGATGAGAGCACTGACACAACTGACATTGCCCAGTTGTCAATTTTCATTCGTGGAGTGGACTGCAGCCTGACCGTAACAGAAGAGTTTTTGGCGTTACGTCCGATGCATGGCACGAGTACAGGACAAGATCTGTATGAAGAGGCATCCAGATGTGTAAATGAGATGGGACTGCCTTGGGAAAAACCCGTGGGATTGACAACAGACGGAGCACCCGCGGTGTGTGGACACTAGGGATGGGTACCGGTGTCCGGTGCCATGATGGCACCGGTTCTGACATAAACGGTAGTAACCAGACCGAAAAGCAGCGCATATTTCGGTGCTTTTTTTTCCTGAGCTGTGATACACTTTAGATTCTAGCCAATCATTTTACGTTTCCGAGAATAGTAGGCGGGCCCAGGTACGTACGTTCTTTTAGAGCAAACTCAGCAGCAACAAGTGCTTTAAGCTGATACTGTGATGCTGTCAAAGGAGGTAACACCTCGAATCTGATGAAACACCTGGCGACGCATAGCGTTTTTTTTAAAAGCCCAGAAATGCGCCGTATTTGATAGCTTGCTGCGAGACCTCACACCGAGCACATCTACTGCGGGTGGGTTGCCTGTTATGCAACATCCCCCAAAAACACGAAGAGGAGAGTCCTGGCCCCTAGCCCTGCCAGTGTAGCATAAATGATGAGGATGATGCAGCAGCAGCCGTTCTTCTCTGCGTGAGTAGCTTCATGTTGTTCGTGTGTAATTTAAGTTGAGTAGGCTAACCACGTTATTACATTAATGCATGTAAGGTGAACTAGCAAACACCGTCATAGCTACATGCAGCTGTCCTCTTGTTTGATGGCAGATGCTCCCTTCACCCTGGCCAAAAAGGCTAAAATGACCAAAGAAAAAGTGGAAAACAGTTAAACATGAGAGGTTTTTGGACAAAGTTTGTGTTTTTTCCATTGTTTAAGCACTGCTTCCAGCCAAGAATCGTACCATATATGCCCCATAGCTGCAGAAAAGGCTAACATTGTTATCTTTTTACAAAAAACAGCTGAGCATGAGAGGTTTTTGGACCAATTTTGTGTTCTCTATTCTTTAAGCACCGGTTTGAGCACCGTTTGAGCACCGGCACCGTTTCAAAAGTACCGATTTGGCACCGGTATCGGATAAAACCTAAACGATACCCATCCCTAGTGGACACAGGAGTGGATTGGTGGCAAGGATACGTGAGAGGATGCAGGACGAAAATGTCACAGAGGAGCTGACAGCTTATCACTGCATAATACACCAGGAGTCGTTATGTGACATGTAATGACCATCATAACGCGCGCAGTTAACTTCATCAGAAGTTTAAATCACCGCCAGTTCAGGGCATTTCTGGGAGCGTTAGATACAGAGCATGGTGACTTGCCCTATCACACAGATGTGCGATGGCTAAGCCAGGGAAAGGTGCTGCAAAGATGTTTCGAGCTTCGTGAGGAGATCTGTCTGTTCATGGAAAGCAAAAGGAAAGACACAACAGAGCTTTGAGATGAAACATTTATGTGTGAAATGGCGTTTCTGTGCGACATCACAAGCCATCTGAACGTGATGAACCTGCAACTGCAGGGACGGGGGCGTGTCATCTCTGATATGTGCAGTACGGTGACGGCGTTTCAAACCAAGCTGAGTCTGTGGGAGACGCAGAAAGAAACCTTGAGCCACTTCCCCAGCTGCCAGACCACGAAAGAGAAGTGCTCTACCGCTCAACATACTTGCCGCCGAGTTCCGACGCCAATCTGCTGACTTTGAAGCTCAAAGAAGCAGGTTTGAACTACTTGCCAATCCTTTTGGAGTTGATGTGGAAAGCGCACCACCGAACCTCCAGATGGAGTCGATTGAGCTCCAGTGCAATGACACACTGAGGGGAAAATATGAGAGAGCGGGTGCCGCCGAGTTTGCACGTTTCATCCCCGACACAATGCCGCAGCTGCGCATCCAAGCTGCTCAGACGCTCTCCATGTTTGGCAGCACATACCTGTGTGAACAGTTGTTCTCTTTGATGAAGCTAAAAACATCACACCGGAGCCGTCTTACTGATAAACACCTTGACTCAATCCTGAGGACTTCCTCAGCTCAGAGCCCGACCCCGAACATTGATGAACTCGTACAACAGATGAGACACCACCAAGTATCAGTGAGCAGAACATTTACGCATTTCTAGTTTTTAATTCAGTTACATTTTTTTACATTTGTTTTTACAAGACGGGATTTTTCTTTGAAGTATTGTTTTGTCTGTGTGCCATAGATTTTTGTATTTTATCTTATTGTATTTTATTTATTTATATGTATTTTTCAGTTAATGGACTCAGGGAAAATTGCAGATAAGAGCCATGAGACAGAATACAACTGGTTTGATTATTTTTTTTCAATTTTCTCTTTTTACTATTGGAAAGCAGTAACTGGATCACAGAGCAGCACAATATTGCACTTTCAGTTTACAATGCATGCAACTTCATTCATGCATTCATCTTGATATTAAGGAGCATATTTTATTTTCTTTATGAATGACATTTACTTTTTTGCTGTTTGCCTGTTGAAAATGTTTTCTTTGGAAATAACTGACAGAGCCATCAGAAAATATTGGATTATTAATTTAATCGTTAAATAATATACAGTACACTGTGTTAGGTCTTGGTTCAATAGGTTATGTGCAATCATTTTAATGTTTTAATACACATTGAACCAGTCCGGCCCTCAGCTTGTAGCAAATTTGTTTTTTGGCCCTCTGATGTATGTGACTGTGACATCCCTGATATAGATGATGAGATATTCAACGTCTTTGCAATTTTAATTTGTAGATGCAGTTTTTATGTACTGGTGAACGTTAACCCATCTTTACTTCTGACACTGGCAACTGGTCAGTTACCACTTACTTGTCCACCTTATTGTTGCACCCCATCTCAATCTTTTTGAAAACTGTTGTTCTCGTGCTCCAGTTTAGCCCAGTGGGATGAGCAGCTGAACGTAGGCCCGGTTCTCCCCCCTCTCTCTCCCCGCTTTCCTGTCTCTCTCCAATAAAGGCCAAAACCCCCCCCCCCCCAAAAAAAAAACCAACTGTTGAACTAATCAAATTCAGCTAATATTACTCTTAACATGCCACATTTTTTCAGTTTATTATGTTTATTATGTGTTTATTATGTTACTTTGTGAATAAAATATGGGTTCCTGGGACTTGCAAACGATTGGTTTCTTTCCAGTTTAATTGGGGTTGTAATATTAGCACAGCTGTCATACAGGGTCCATGGAAAATGGAAATGGAAGCATAATGTTGCCTGGAGTCAGCTTGTATGGAGCTGGCTACATTTTTGACTTGTTTTACACTAAAATATGTTGTATGTCAACTGGCACCATTAAAAGTATACAGTGTTAGCACTTTTGTAATGCATCCCAATACAGGTAGTAAAGACACTGAAGCCTTTTGTTGTGATTACTAAGTGAATTTATGGAAGTGTATTCAGAGACAACAGCATGTTGCGCTAAATCGGTCTTAAATCCTTCCAGATAAATCCTATACCACTTCCTCTGCCCACATACACTCAAATCCACCCATAACTCCCTTGCACCTCACACTTGGAAGCCCTGTGTACAACAACTAAATTACTACACAGATAAATAAATAAACAAACACCTTACCTCATACGACCAGACACACTGAACACCTGCAAATCTCCTGACACACCGGCCCACCTCCACATCTTCATGGGTAGTGTACATCTCCTGTAAACACTCTCTGATATGGGGTACCATCCTCTTAAGAACTTCACGGCTCATGATGACGCCTGGCCCACCCATACAGAAGTTCTCCCCAGGCTCCAGAGCCAGTTTCCCAAGCTCATCCCGGGCCCCCATTCCCGTTTGACCCAGAAAGATGGCCTCACTACTATTGAGGCTGCGCAGGAAGCTCTCGAGCTTCTCACTCTTGATGTAGACATCATCATCAGCCCTCATAAACCATTCATACTTATCCAGGTAATAGTCATGCATGTACTTAAGCATCATGAAGGACTTCTTTTGGGGAGGGTATGAGTCATCTACATTCTTCAGAGCCACTATCGGGATCGGTATGGAGGTGTCAGATCCTTCACTGGAGAAGAACTCCACACGACCTGGAATTGTCTGTGCCCATGTCCTGTAATCAACACAGACAAAAGGAGAGGACTGGTGTTATGATGATATGTCTAAGACAACCAAAAACAAGTGTGTATTCTGCAGAGGACACCACTAGGTACATTCATCTGGATATGGCTGAAACAGGTGGCACAGTCATAAATGTTCAGCATTTAGAAACCAGCGGCTATTTCAGAGGTAGAAAGCTCATACTTTAGTGATATTCCTAATTTGCATCATAACCTTCCAATAATATTCCTGCTAAACATCAAATATTGTGACAATAACAGTTTTAGTCATTTTGCCTCTGTATAGCACCACATCGGAGTTTAAATCAAACAAGTTATGGTTGAAGCGCACACTTCCGGCTTGAATTTTAACAACATGTAACTGTTTATCAATTACAGGCCTGTTTTGGAGCAGGTCCTGCTTCTTTGGGGGTATTCCTGTCCTCTGATTGTCTTCAGTAACAATTTAAAACAAAACAAAGCCAAAAAAACCATCTGCGTGTGTGCCAGAGAGAGAGGACGTGAACGCCTGTGTTTGTCATATAACGGACTTGAAAAGTGAAGGTGAGACTGCAGTAATCCCACCCCATGAGAGCCAGAGGCAGACAAGGAAATGCCCAGGAGGCCCCGGACCTCCACCGCACCCAAGAGAACCGAAAATCCGAGGATAACAACCACGCGTCCACGCGTATAATGTCCTTTAGAATAAAATGGGCGGCTGCATTGGTGATATCACTGTGCCACTTTATTTTATCTCACAAGGCATGGACTGGGAAAAAGTATCTGTGCAAATAAAATTCGGTATTGTCTGTGGATTGCATTGTGCACGTATATTGTCAACTGCACACTGTGCAAGGGTGGCACTACTTAAGATGTTAACATTTTATGGTGCTACCTGCCTTTTTGGGAACACACTTTTGACACAGTTTGCAGAACTCTGCTTCTTTGTCCAAACGGCCAAAAACTCTCCACGTAACTAAAGTCCTCTTCAACAAGTTCCTTGTCTCTTTAGCCTTAATATTCGACGACTTTGCTCTGTGGCTACAGCAGGCACTACTAGATGGGAGGTTGGTGGTTCGATTCCTGGCTGCTCTAGTCTACATGCCAAATATCCTTAGGCAAGACACTAACCACAAATTGCATATTTGCTAACCACAAGTGTGGTGTTGCATATCTGGCCAGTGTACCAGATTGGTGATACAGCCATTTCTAAAGTTTCGATTAGGTTTATTTGGGTTTTTTAGTCTAATGACGTCCTCCTTGTGGGTGGCTGTAGCTGAGGAGGTACTAACTGTATTCACTAGAGGGTTGGTGGTTCAATCCCTGCATTATCCAGGGCACATGTTAAAATGTCCTTGGAGGTGCAGGTTTCCCGTTTAAACAGTACAGTTACGTAATGACTAAAACTTGCAGCATTGTTTGCCAGTAGTGCAAATGCTCGTCACTGAAAGAGTGGCCACTGGTACACTCACTGGTGGTGAGTACAGAGTACAGCACTTACGATCTCACTTAGATTATCTTTGAGTTAGTGATATCACAGACACTCAGATACTGGTGAATGATTGCTGAGAGTGATGGAATCAACCTCTCTCTGACACGAGGACCTGGAGATTTAATACATCATTAATGAAAGAACAAGATTTCCTTAAATAATTCAAAAACAAGTGGGTGACGTATTTAGATAGTAATGACCTACCAGCAATATCGCCATGTGTTCTATGGGAAGCAAGAAAAGCAGTAATGTGTGGCAAAACATTATCTTACTGCTCATATAAGAAGGAACCCCACCCCCGCTTGTATTAGAAATAGCACAAACAATTCAATCATTAGAATATACCTATGCTCACCACAAGAGCACACATATTTAACAACCTGAGAAAACTAGAATAAAATGAAATATTTAACGAGAGAACAAAATTTCTGATGCAAAGGCTGCGTTTGGAGGACTTTAAACATAGTAATAAATCTGGAAAAGTCCTTGCTAAAGAGCCTGTTAAAGCTATAAAAGGAAGAAAACTATTTACTCTATAAAGGATTCCACTGGGAACATTACTCATGATCGACAACAAATAAATGAATCTTTTAAAGACTTTATACAGATGAATCCCTCCAACGCTGACATTGCAAACTTTCTTAACAATACAAATCCACCAAAGTTAAATGACGAACAGATTGTGGTTCTGGATTCACCTCTTTCTACATCCAAATTCCATGAAGCCCTACGGCGTCTCCTAAACAATAGAGCCCCAGGACCAGATGAAGTAAATTAACAGTCCTGCCTCTGAATTGTAATTCTCGAAATGCCACAACTACTCCACTACAGTCAGGTAACACTAGAGCTCTAGGTATAAATTGGCTGGACCTAGAATAATAGTTTTGTGAAAAAGCCTTTCATCAGCTCCACGTAGGTCACAATGTATAAGGTCATTCATGTGGCTTTGCTGGCTGTAATGCAGCAGCACCGCTGTGGACGTGGGCACCCGACCTGGGGCTTCCTTCTTATACTGCTGGGATAGGTGTGCAGAAGCTGTATGGATCGGACGGACTTGTCACTGTTCGGGTGTCATAGGTCACAGCGATACGAGCAGGTACAAAAATGTGATGATGTCTGACTGCATGCCACTGATTGGCTGGTCGGTGGCATCACTCGATGAGTCACAAGAGCGTCTCATTTACAAAAATCAAAACCACCACTTCCCGTGTCACAGACCGGGCAGCGGGTATATTCTTGCCTCGATGGCCACCTTTGTTGTACCTTTCATGTCGCATATTAATTACGCCACCAACGCTAAGCTGCATTACCGTTACAGCGACCACGCACATGAGCTGGTACTTGATTGTAATGGAAAACCACTCAGAGTTGATCAGAGTAGGTCCTAATGGAAAAGGGGCTTAACACGCTCTCTCACACTACAAGAACATTGCTGATTTGTACATCTCTGCATTTTGGAATTTGTGTTCCAGATGCTGTAGGTTTGTTTTTTCTTACCAGAGTACTCCATCCTTTTATTTCATCTCCCCCTATCCCCCACCTTTCTTTTTTCCTCCCTGTCCTGCTCTTGTGATGATGACATCTGCCTTAGACATCATCATGACAAGACAAGAAAGCTCCTTACTACGTATGGATGGTTTCATCTCACGTCCAGCACCCTATAACTGTACTCTCCGCCGAAGATAGAAAGCTGAGGACAAGTGAGTGCCAAAAGCACTATTCAGGATAAAACAACATAGATCCATTAGTACTTCAGGAAAATGGCCATAACTGTTCATGTGCCGCTGCACGCCGCGTTTCACCGGTCAATAGAAAAAGTAGCCAATCCTATGGCTGGACCAAAGTTGGATTGAAAGGTGCACAGGAACAAGCCCTAAGCACAAGAGCGATAGAGTCTGGGGTCTACCACACCAGGCAAGACCCCAGGTGCAGCCTGTGCAAAGATGCACCTTAGACACTTCAGCACAGACAGGGCATACTGGAACACCATTACCAAATGGCTGGCATAGCATAAAGGAACATCTATGCCGAGTATGGTCTAGATGTCCCAAGGTCAAAATGGGATACACACCCTAGGTTGGTTGAGACTGACCAAGCTAAAATCCTGTGAGACTTCCAGGTATAGACGGGCAAGCTGGTGGTAGGTGACCAATATGACATAGTAGTTGTGGATAAGCAGAGGAAGACGCCCATTGTGACGATATAGCTCTACCAGCAGCTTGAGAAATACCAAAGGCTGTGAGAGTTAGAGAAGATGTGGACATCTCAACTCTGGAAACAGTAAGGAACAGCCAATCAGAGGAAAGTTAGCTTTTGTCTGTATATGGTATTATTTATTAAATAAGTTAGGAAACCATGTAAGTGCCTCTTTCTACAAACATACACACATACAGGGTGTCTATGTACCTACACATTATGCCTCAATATCACCACAACCACAGTCGAGTTCTGTGGGAATTACTGGCCAGTAAAGGACAATAAAGATTATTTCAAACTGTAAATCTAAACGTTTTAATGACACTGAAACTGATGGAATATGGTTCCTCTCCAAAAATAAACATAAAAGCAAAAGTAATCTTTAAAGTAGAGTAACTTGAAAGGTAACACTGCTACACTTCTTTTAAATACTTACCCTTACAACATGTCAGACATTATCTTACACTGTATTGAGCTGCTTTTTGTTCACTGCAGTCACAGTTCCATCTTTTTTCTTCACCATTTATAAAAAACAAAACAAAAAAACAACATGTACCCATGTGCTCTCATCACTTCCAGATGAACTACAGTTTTTGGCACACATGCTGTCTACAGTACTGTGGTACTAAAGAAAGAAGAGTACTTTCCTCTTTTCTTTCCGCCTGGGTCATGGCCTGAACTTTCTGTTGAAACATTTTTTATTTTTACTTCTCCACTTGCTCATAAAAGATTATCTGGCTGTTGGGTTTTACTCAGTTTTCTCTTTCTTCTAAATTGTAGGGTCTATACCTTTTGATACGAAATGACTTGAGGTTGTTGTGAATTGGGACTTTGTCAATTTAATTGGATTTAATTGAACTGGACTTACAACTTTAAAAAGGAATCACCGTCCTAAGCACAGCAGTAAATTAAGCAAAATATGGCTTGAAAAGCGAAAAAGCAAAAACTGGGTTTATGGTATTACCTTGTACATGTCCAGACTTGAATCCAATTGAAATTTGAAGTGGGTACTACATGCAAGTAAAGCTCTCAGAAAACTGGTCACACTTTTCAAGCCTATAACAGAGACTGATTGTTGATGTTTTTGTTAGAAATATATTTTTAAAAGTTTAAGGTTTTTCCTGTCTGTTTGCCATCAGGTATGTCTGCTTAAAAGGGTCAACTGTTTGCTAATATGTTAAAACGAAAAGAAGAAATTGTGATGAACTTCGTCGTGATCCAGTTTGATTATCTACAGCTGACGATCTCGTCTACCTCCTCAGCCACGACCAGTCGAAGTTAAAGCAGTTTTACTCTCCATACGAGCTGGTAGCGGACAGAACATTGCTATACGTGTCACATAATGTGGCATATTTGTGTGCTAACATATAAATATCATTATGTTTCACGTTATAATACGTATAGCCGGTTAACTGAAGAGGCTACTGTACAAGAGGCCCGTGCGTTTCCAAGTTTAGTTCTTTTATATTAAATTGATAGGTTCGGGCATTGTTCCGTAAGTGGCGTCACATACCTGTGTGCTGCCACGGCACGGTTGTTCAGGTACTTCTGGGCAGTCATGACGCCAACAAATAGGAAATTGTTCGATCTGGAAGCAGATTTCTCAGTCGGCGGTGAACCGTTAACTTCAGGCCACAAGACTCCCCCGTATTCTTTCCCGAGACCCCCGTTGAGCCCACACCCGGCAGAGTTGGCTTTTCTTTTCTGTCCAGCTTTCTTCAACTCACTCGCCTTGGGTAAAATCAGCCTGGAAGCCAGTGTGAACCCAACAACCAGTCCCAACAGAACACTAAACCAGGCTCTTCGACTTCGACCTGCCATTCCCCCAAACTTCATTAGCTCTGTCGGTAAAAGCGATAAGCAAGACTCGATCGTCTCGATACAAACACTGAAGACTGGGTCGATAGAGCTCGTTTTCCGCCAGAGAACCGGGCTCACGCGCAATCTCTCATGGTAGAAAAGCCCTTTTCTTCCAGATGCCTACGTAGCATCGCAACCGTCTTACTGAAGCCGTCACTTGAACAATTCTCTGTCGTTGGTCCTTCGGGCGATCAAGCCGTCCCCCGCTGTCGATCATGGACGAATTTCACAGCGATCGAAAAGCGCAGTAGCTTTTTATCACTTAGCGTTCAGTAGTGGTCCGACTCTCACCATTATCTAGACATGGCAAGAATGTCTGTCGAGAAGAATGATCGCGAAGGGTTTAACAGTGGTTTGACCCAACGGCAGCTCCGTAGAAATCTTCTAATCGCCTCCACCCCCGTGGGCCCGACGGTGCTGCCTTTAAGCTGCGTGTGAAACCATACTCACACGTCTAAATTCATCTGCTGTGTAAATGTAGCCAAAGCGTAGCTTCTTTCTGCCATAGTTAATAACACTTTACATTAAAGCAGTAGTAGTTATATAGTTAGTGACTATAAGTGTCACTAATGCACGAGCTATTGCGTGAAACTGTTCTAACAAAAGTCACATTGCTTGATTGTGTACACACATGCTGATAATGCTGAGTGTGACGTGTAAAAGCCTATTAACATAACATCGTTTTTCCAAGACAAAAATTTGTATCAGTATGTCATTTTATTACGCCGTCATTTATTAAGATCTGTGGCCGATAAAAGAACGAGTCACAATAAAGTTTTGAAAGTCTAACGTCCTTAAATGCAGCATGCTTGTTCTCTGAACTCTAGCGCCCCCAAGTGCTTGTGGTGGCGTTCGTCACCACGTCGAAAACTCTGCCTTGTCTTCATTGTGGAAGATTTTACAGCATGTTTCTTTTTAGGCCACGTCAATAAGTGACAATAAAAAGCGCTTCTGGCGTGTATTAAATTGACGATCTCTGTGAACTGCAACGTTCTGCTGGGAAAACCTCATGAAAGACTCCTGGCACTCTTTTTTTGACACACACCACCCTCTTAAGAAACAATGGTTTCCCTATTTATCAAAAATGTCAAACTGAACATTCTGAAAGTAAATGACAAAAATCCTTTGTTATTAACAGTTTAAAAACAATTAAGAAGATTTATTTTCAAGATTTTTCTTGTTTGTGTTTTCAACTGAGATAATAAAAAATACTGAGCACAAAATATCACCATGTTTACTTTTAATTCTGCAAAAGTACACCTCCCATATACATGTCATTTCAATTCAATTTTATTTCTATAGTGCAAGTCGCACTTTATATTATAAGGTAAAGACCCTGCAATAATAGAGAGAAAATAACAAAAATCAGACGCCCCCCAATGATCACATGTTTGCCAAAAGTGGTAAGGAAAAGCCTTATCGTCTGGGTTTTTCTTCCTGTTAAAAGGATGCAGTCGTAACAACCACCAGGCGCTACAACAAAACTGGCTCACATGAGGACCGCCCCTGAAGAGGAAGACCAAGAGTCACCTCTGCTGCTGAGGATAAATTCATCCAAGTCAACAGCCTCAGAAATCACAAAACAGCACCCCAGATAAATGCCACACAGAGTTCCAGTAGCAGACACATCTCTACATCAACTGTTAAGAGGAGACTGTGTGAATCAGGTAGCTGCCAAGAAACTACTACTAAGGAACAGCAACAAGCAGAAGATATTTCATCCATCCATTCGCTTCCCCTTTTCAGGGCTGCGGGGGGCGCTGGAGCCTATCCCAGCTGTCATAGGGCGAGAGGCAGGGTACACCCTGGACAGGTCGCCAGTCTGTCGCAGGGCCAACACACAGGGACAGACAACCACTCGCACTCACATTCACACTCACACCTAGTGACAATTTGTATTATCCAATTAACCTATCCCCACAAGCTGCATGTCTTTGGACGGTGGGAGGAAGCCGGAGTACCCGGAGGGAACCCACGCAAACACGGGGAGAACATGCAAACTCCACACAGAAAGACCCCGGCCTGATGGTGGAATTGAACTCAGGACCTTCTTGCTGTGCGGCAACAGTGCTAACCACCGTGCCACCGTGCTGCCCCCATTTATTTTAAAGAAAATACATCAAGAAACAGATTATATTAGATTTATATTTCAAATATGACAAGTGCTGATTTTATAGCAGCAAAATTATTATCTTTAAAGTTTAAGCATTTAATAAGGCGGAAAGCCTTGCACCGAGTGGATAGTCAAACAAACTGAATCATTATAAATACATTATTTTATATTTATTACTTTTCAAAAAAAAATCTTATTACTTTATTGTTATAGCACTGGAGATAAATAACAAGGAAATGATTCCGGATCAGCACCATGATCGAAACCTGTTGCTGTAGTATGTAAAGTATTCTGGAGAAGGTATAATATGTCACTGTACATGCATGTGGGTGTGCGTGTTTTATGTGTATAGATATTTTAAAATGATCACGCATGATATAACACTGTCCAGACCGGCCCTGTAAGGACAGGAGGAGGAAACAGTGAATACATGAGCTTCAGTGGATCTCTCACCAGCTGGATCACAAAGAGCACAGGTAACAATAACACACGTACCAGTTGTTGCATTGCAGGAGTGTTCAAGTAGAAAAACAACAATAAACACAACTACAATGTTTTGGTTCCATAACACTTTTCTATCATTACTTTATTATGGATTAATGGTGCAGAGTTGTTAAGTGTGGATAATAAAATAACAGATTAATGCAATAACAAATTGTGCTTTGTTCTCAGATGGACAGCAAACGGACAGTGGTAGATGAGATGAGGAGAGTGAAGGAGGAAGAGAGGCAAAGAGCGAGTCACAGGCAGAGCCTCGTTTATTTCCCACTTTTTAAAAAATCTGTTGCCTCGTGGATCCAAGCGCTGTCACAGATCTTTGCATTTAATTATTATCCCATAACACTTGTTTAATCAGCTACCAGCTCTCCTTTGGAGATTTTAACGTCTACAGTCTCAGCCCCCCAGCACCATCAGCAACAACCCATCAACAGCAACACTGAACCCCATGAGGTAAAACAGGGACTTCTTTTGCTTTGCATTGTCCCCTCCTGATGACGATCATATTCTTTGGTGTTGTTCTGAGCTCGTTGGTAACCTTAATAATTTAGAAACTGCACTTTGTGTTTACTTGTGTTATCTTTTTCCAATATTTAAATTTGTTTGATGATCTGTGTCTCTAACTTTTATTATGAAAGGTATGAAGAGGAAGTGACCTCTTTTGCGCGACACGGTCGCGTGCTCGAATGATTCATCTGGCTTCCGCCAACACGTCATCGTAAATAACCATCTACATTTTGTTTTAAAGAAGCTCTTTGGAAAAGAAAGCAGTTACGAGCTAACAGAAGCCTGTACGCGACGCTGTCTGAGACGGTCAGCTCGTCTGAGTGTGGAATGGATGATGTAACGATCGAAGACGATGATTCCACTTTCCATGTGAAGAAGCCACCCTTAAAAAACCAAGACTTGAGTTCCCTGAGCCTGACTGGTAAGCGTGTACGTTTAATTAACCAGCTTAAATGATAAAGAATATAGGAATACAGTTACTAACGTTCGTAAGACGTATCTGTCTGTAGCTCATGTTAAGGTGGGATGAAGGCGACATGTTGAGCTGTACATAAACCCGCAAACATTTAGTATTTTATTCTTTTAAGATTGTATTTATTGAAAAAATGTTGTTTCCATCGTTTCGTTGTTAAAATGTCACAGCTACTTAGATTATTGTTTATTTCTGTTGTAACTGAATTGCTGTAGTTGTAACGGAGCGGAAAGGCTGATTTTATTTCCACAGTATCGTTTTTTAAAGGAAGGAGACCTTCCTAAAAACGGGCAGAGCAGTGGAGCCGCCAAGGGAAACACACAATTTAAACTGTAAGATTAAAAATATAATTTATTATATTTAAATAGTTAAAAATGTAAGATAAATTAAAACAACCTTGGCCAAGGGATAACACAATAAAAATCAATAAAACACAACATTAAAAGTCCAGTGGGATCCACCACAGCATAAAAGTCCCAGGGAGTTAAGAAATCCAGCGAAGTAAAAGGGAAACCCAGCGGAGTCCTCTCCTTCCTTTCCGCATTCGCGTCTTGATATGCTAGAGACAGGGAGGAGCGGCAGTCACTATTCTTCCGGCAGTTTTTATTCAATAAAAGGGGATAAGTCAAAGACTTACCCCGGGTGGGCAGAGCTCTCAACTCCGCCCGCCGCTTCTTAAAAACTGCAAAGCCACACAGCCGTCCCGTGCCTTCCGCTGGTGCTGTCTCCGCTCTCCCCGCTGGTACTGTCACTCTCTGCGCTGGTGCTGTCCGTCCTCTTAACGCCCAGCTCCACCAGCCCCTTCGGCTTGCAGGCGCCGCCGCCGCCTGGCACCACTTACTCCTGGCCGTCATTCTAGCCTCTCGGTCGAACTGCTTCCTTTGGTCTGCCAGGCCCTCTTATTGGCCTCTCTGGGATCTCTCGCAGGTGTGATCAGTTTATTATCAGGTAGGGGCGGAGTCTTTCCAGGACAGGTGTTCAATTTAAATAAGATAAAAACATGCAATAAAGCTCATACAAACAACCCAATATACAATATTAAAATATTAAAACAGATAAAACATTGCAAAACATGCACAATAAAACTCTAAATAACTTGTCCCGTTTCACCCCGTGACATAGTTGAGGAGTTCGTGGCCCATTATGGCTGGTACCTGGTGTTTGGAGCTGTGATGTTCTACCTGCTCATTCTGCACTTGAACAAGAGGAGATCAAGCCAGCGCAGCCCAACGCCACAAGCCTCACAAGGTCAGCACAACTCACTTTATATTCGTGCAGCAACCACAGTATTACAAAGATAAGAATTATATCAGCACGAAGTGCAGCTTCTCGTATCCAATGTTATGCTGCAGCAGGACAGTGAGAGCTTGTTCAACGTTTTCAGCAACAAGTCAGGCTTGTTCCTCGTGGGTGTAGGACGCTCTGTGGCAATTAACAGCTGAGTGTGACGTAGCACCTCTACGTTTGAGTCTTCAGCCAGATAAAGTGATGAAAGGAACAAGTTGTTACCTCCAGCTGGATAATTTACTGGTTGATCTACATTCTTGTCCTCATGTATGGTCACAAACTCTGGGTCGTCATCAAAAGAACGAGATCTCGGATCCAAGCGGTGGAAATTTGTTTTCTTCCCACAAGGGAGGTATGGTGCTGACCACCTTTAACTGGTTCGTGCTCTGAGTTTGACGTCACACTGTGTGGCGCTTCAGTGATTTTTGTAACCCGGTGTGTTGCGCCACATCCATTGAGCGCGAATTTTTTCCGAGTTTTTTGTGATTGTCCTGAATCTCTCTGTCTAAATAACCTTACCAGTGAAATTATAGGCAGATCCTTTGTTAGTGGGCAAACTTACAAAATGAATTAGGCTTCAAATATTTTTTCCCTGACTGTAATGGTTTTACTGCCATTTTAATTAAATTCCACTACAGAAACTTGGGGATATACAAATGTATACATTTAGAGATGTAGAAAGACTTTTTAAACCACGAGGCTTTGTGGAAAACTCTTTGCAAAAAGCACTCCTCAAAGACTTCGCTTCCTATTTTGACTTCTTCTCTTCCTATAAGAGCGTGTATGTGGCGGTAATGCCTATCGTTCAGTAGAACCCTGCAGTGACTTCCTGTGCTGATGACATGATGTGGACTGGTTCTTATATAGTGCTTTCTACTCTAACTGAGCACTCAAAGTGCTTTATGCAGCCTGCCTGAGAGCAACTTGACGTTGGATCTTGCTCAAGGATATTTGACATGCAGAGTGGAACAGACGAACCTGAACATCATAGCTGATTAAACTGTGGATTCTATTCTGTACCAGAAAATCCTGCAGAAAAACATCCAGCAATTAGTTTGTACCCTTGAGCACACTTGGGTTATTGGCAATGACCTGAAACGCGCTCACAAGACCACCTCTAAATGATTAATTTAGGAAACAAATGTGTTTTTGAAGTGGCCTGATCAAAGTCAGATTAAAATGTTTCAACATGACCTTAAACAGACTATTCATCCTCAAACTCTACAGTGTAGCTAATTTAAAAGAAAAAAGAAAAAAATCCCCCCCAGGCCATGTCAAATATGCATTGCTGTTACTGAAAACGATCCACTGGGGTTCTTGCTGGCAAGAGTTGCACAACCATTAATTAGGTTAGGGGGCAATTGCATTGTCACACTGGCTCAGGTGTGTTAGAATGTCTTGTCCTTAATCAGTTAAATCATTTACAACAGTAATGGATCACAGGCCCATTCAAAGTTCTCCAGTCCGTTCTCTTTTTGATGTATCGAATCCCGTTTAGGTTGTGGGTATCGGTCACTGTTGTTATCCAGGCTTCAAGGGTTACAACAGCTTTTTCTTAGAGAGGAATAGAATAGAATGCACTTGTTGTCACTATACAGATGTACAATGAGATCCAGAGCATCTCCAACTCAGTGCAAACATGTGGGAGAAGAAGGGGGGATGAGGTGCACATTTTGTTTGCACACAGGTGGCTGTAGGGAAGGAGTTGATGCTGTGTTCTCTATGTAATTAAAGGGGATCTGGTGTTATATGCATTTTGTAAGTCTTTGAAAACAAATTTGGGACACATGACGTTTAAAAACCTTTTCCACATATTTCTGAATTTTTCTGTTCTCAGTTCTCTTTCCATGTTTGTTTGTCTCTGTCCTTGTAATGTACTATATGTACTATATGTACTATAGCTAGAACGTCACGCAATATTATTTGACTTGGAAGTCCTTAGACACAAGTCTGATTTTTCGGTTACTACATCTGTCTTTACGAAGTGTCTGATCTGTAGGTATATAGAAAAATCTGCCCTTGGTAACCTGTATTTCTCTTGAAGATATGTTATTAGATATGTTATTGCATCGTCCTGATTTAACTTTCGATTTCTGTTTGTTACATAAAGATCCAACACTGGTGGAAAGGAGAGAAGAGGCTATGGCAGCAGCCAGGATGAAGATGCAAGAAGAGCTTGATGCCAAAGCGTCCATCTTTAGAGAGAAACAGAAATTGGTAGAGTTTGTAAAAAAGAAAATCAAAGAAGGATGATTTTCTGTCAATATCAGATGTCAACACACTGTTTTTATTTAATTTGTGGACAGCAAGAAGAGGAGAAGAGGAGGCAGAAAATAGAGATGTGGGAGAGTATGCAGCAGGGAAAGAGTTATAAAGGAGCTCCAAAACTCTCTCAGGTAATTTTTCATCTGAAACATTTGTATTTGTGCTGCTCTGTGAAAGGGTGTGTCCTCAAGTACGGCTGTTATGATACTCGTTCATTTAACAAGTTATTTAGACAATTTCAGTAAAGCTTGTGAAGTTAAAGTATATTTACTCATGTAGCTGTTGACGTGGCCTCACATTGAAATAAAGAAGCGATCTGATTTCCCGCAGTTTCCACGCAGCCATACATCACAATGTAATTAGTTTGTTGAAGGGGTATAGCCAGGTGTCATCTCTGGCTTCTACTTCTTGTTCCAGATCGATTCCCTAGTATTTCACCTCGTTATGTAAGCTACACTTACAGTTTCCTCGAACTCATGATTTTAGAAGGTTTTTCCTGTTTAGCTACATGCACAACTGCAGGTGCAGGTGTATGTATAACTTGTACATATCGTTCTAGTGTAAATGTAAATGTGTCTGTTATTGTGTAAATACTAGGGGTGCAACGACACTCGTATCGATATTGAACCGTTCGATACAGAGCTTTTGGTTCGGTACGCATATGTATCGAACAATACAACATTTTAAATTTATTTTATCAACTTTTCTTCTGACGATGCTGTCTGTGTTGAGCGCTCAGTGGATCTGCGCTCGACTACTTCGCCAAGGCTGCACTGTCGAGCGCAGATCCACTGAGCGCAGCGCAAGCTAGCGGGACTGTCACTACCCGATCCGTACCGGAAACCCGATCGGTACCCCGCATGCGCAAATCTTACGTCACTTCCTCTCTTTGCCAACATTGCGACATTCAATATATTTGAATGATACGGTTAGCGCCCAGTTAGCTCCTAGCATTTCTCAACAGCTCTGCCTCCTTTTCGACTGCCCGGGACATTTAAACAATGGATAATCGGTATACAAACAAATTCATGCTTTTCTCCTCAACAGAGAGCGTCCCCCGATTGAGCAACAGCGCCGTAAAATAAGAAGAATGGCGTCTAATTACAGAGTTAATAATACAGACTTTGTAACATGTCACGTGACAATTCAGCAGCCAGATGAAGTGTTTACTGACAACTGACAGTGACAGCAGACATCATCATCACTATTCCAACAATCCTCTCCACACAGACGAGCATAAACACACTCGACTATCACTAAATCAAATTTAACACATGTTTGTAATGATGATAATTCAGTTTACAATAGGGTTAGACCGCTCGGTCAGCAGGTGGCAGTATCCTCGTACACTGGGGAGTAAACTGCCATTAAACGAACAGAAGAAGAAGAAAACCCTGCACATGCGCGGTACAGATCGGGTAGACCCGATTTGTACGGTCCGACTTTGCACATGCGCAGTAAGGATCGAGGAGTCCTGATCTGTCACTATCTTTTTATTTATCGTTTTTGTCTACATTGTATTACAATGTTTCATTATTGGAAACCTTTTAAGAGATGCTTGTTATTCTTAACATCTCAACAGATACTCTGACCCGTAACTATCGTTACGGTCCGGATCGGGTAGTGACAGGAACAGAAGTTAAGCTCCTTGCAACATGGCAACTGCCTCAACGCTAGCCGAAATTGAACCTCCCCCACCCTCATTCAGATCTGGCGTTTGGAACTATTTTGGTTTTCATGTGAAAACCTGATATACTTTGAATCACCTTGTTGTTGAATTGTGCTATACAAATAAACTTGCCTTGCCTTGATATGTTTAATATGCTGCTGAGAATATAGCCCAGAAGAAGCGTATAGTATAGCTTTTATTTTGGAAAGAGCCATTTCTCTGTAATGGACTCTTTTCCAAAGATGAGGGATTTCTCCATCAGATTTATTTTTTTATTACTTTGTTGTTTCAGCAACATTAAATTTAAAAACTGTACTTTTGAGTTAAAATATATATTTATAATTTTAATAAATAACAAATTAAAAAGGCATGAACATTTTTTTTGTATCGAAAAAATATCAAACCGTGACACCAAAGTATCGAACCGAACCGTGAATTTTGTGTATCGGTGCACCCCTAGTTAATACTTACGCTATTGTGTTCCTCACACACATGGAGAGATGCCAAACTGCCTTTTATTGTTCTTGTAACAGTGACAATAAAGATTTTATTCTAATATGTGTCACTGCAGACTACTGAGGAGACCAGCTCATCCCAGACGATGCTGAAACCAAAGAAGGACAAGAGGCCTTTTCGCAATGCAGGTACGTAGTAGATGAGGTAGGGTTTGTTTATATGACTGACATATGTGCTGAGGAGGCAACACAGTTACAACCCCCCCATATGCAAATGAAGCACGGCAGCTGAACAACAGGCACTAAAATAAGAAAAACAAAAATCCCTCATTTGAACTAGAGATGGACCGATCCGATATTACGTATCGGTATCGGTCCGATACTGACCTAAATTACTGGATCGGATATCGGAGAAAAATAAAAAATGTAATCGATCCATTAAATATCACAAAAGCACCTCACAAAACTTGCAACACGGCGTAACTCAGCTGATAACCTTTGCACGTCAGAGCAGTGTGCTCACGTGATAGAGCGGCTGTGGCGTGCAAGACCTGTTGGCGGTCTGGTTTAGCATTTGTAGCCTCGCTACCAACCCGGCATTTCATCTCCGAGAAAGGTTTCCCAGAGAGAAGTAAAGCAAGTGTGTAAGTTCATCTCTGAATGTTTGTAAAGCATTCCCACGTTAAGCTTAACAACCGGTATATGGAGCGACTGCCTCTTCTTGCTGCTACTTCAATCATGAAACTGATCAGTGATCAGCTGATCGGCTTTTCTCTTCTTTGTTTTTGGCCCACTTTGCACCAGAAAGAGGAAACCAGCGGCTGAACAACAGCAGCACGTTTAAGCTTGATAAGCTGTTGTTAGAAAGTATTTAATATTACTTTCTACACCAGGATCTTTTTCTACAGCTGACATAACTGTGCAGGGGCGGATCTAGCAAAGTTTAGCTAGGGGGGCCGATAGGGCATGAACAGGGAAAAGGGGGCACAAAGACATACTTTTCTTTCTTATTCTCATTTAAAATGTCGAGCTTTTAATAAATAATTATCTGAATCTTACACCCAAAGTTTTTACCTGATGTAAAATATATAGAAGTCCATTACTGTATATAGTAACTGTTAAGTCTAATACACTCTAGTAAGCCATAGTACTTTTGGGAAGATATAATCAGTGCAGTCTGCAGTTCTGTAGAAGAAAGATGTTATATCTATTTAATTATTGTAGAAAAATAATTTATTTCTGTGCATTTTTTTTTTTTACACATGCATTAAAGTAAAGTTGATTACATCGATTAAGCATCATGAGGTGAGGGGTGGTTCCCTATTTTTATTTTTTATTTTTTTTTGCTGGGAGTTTGCAACCCTATTAGTTAGGTTGTTTAATATTCCTGCTAACTACTCTTTAAAACACCAGAATAGGGAGGATGGTGCAGGTTTAAGTTTATTAGCTTGATGAGTGTTGCTAACTATGAAACATTTTGGGTGCAGTGTATTTTTTGAATACAGGTATAGCAGAATAGCTTTAGTGTTTGTTTGTTTTTTAAAACTTGACTATGAACTTATACACAATGCAGCAAGATATTAAAAATTACACTATATCGGATTCATATCGGTATCGGCAGATATCCAAATTTAGGATATCGGCATCGGACATAAAAAAGTGGTATTGTGCCATCTCTAATTTGAACGTCGGGAAGTTCGGGAGAATACAAAGAAAAGGACTGGTTTTATAACAGTGTTCTGTAAATACTTCCTGTCAATGATTCATGGAATATGGTCTACATGTGGAGTCGGTGGCCTTCTATGGGTGTTGGAGAGCTGTTCGAACGATCACCAGATGTGTGACAAAAGAATCTGCTGTGATGGTAATGACACTCTGCGCTCTCTTAACGGTCTCCTACTGCAGCTATTTATCAGAGGGGTGCAGAAGGGTTAAAAAAAATTCAAGTGGTTTACAGCAGGCACTTCACTGAATTTAAATCCATGTATGTAATCCACACATTATTAGTAAAACTACTGTTAAGATGTACCAAATTTCCCCTTGTTTTTTAGGATTATTCTATTCTATTCTATTCTATTCTATTCTATTCTATTCTTCTACGTAATACATTTAACAAGTTGTGTTATTAAAGTGTTTATTTATTCATCGTCAGGATTCAGACGATTCTTTCCCATAAATGTTTGCTTGGTTATTCCCTACATTCAGGTTAAGGGGGTGTGATCATAATGAAGCTTTGATTGCACAATAAGATAAGATAACTCTTTATTATCATTGCACATTCATGCTTAGTACAGTAGTATAACGAAATGGGACAATTGTCCCACGTCAACAAAACAGAGCACAGTAAACTTTAGATTGGATAAAAAGTGCAAATAGGTATGGCCTAATATATTAAAGAATGAATGTTTATTGCACATTATTTCCTACCAGAAAAGCCCAGGGAGGTAGCTAATCAGGTCAGCTGTTAGCATTGGTTAGGGCTATTGCCTTGTTGTAAAGGCTGTCCTTGAGTCTGTTTGTCTGTGACCTCAGCAGCCTGAATCCAGACAGCAGCAACTTAAACACCCGGTGTCCTGGGTGTGTGCAGTCCTGTAGGATGTTGCAAGCGCAGCAAGCGCTGCATAGGTCCTTTAGGGAGGGCAGAGGCTGTCCAGTGATTTTTTTGGGCCATATTAATGACCATCTCAAGTGCCTTTTTGTGTGCCATGGTGCAGCTGGAGATACAGTACAGTATGTCAGCACACTTTCAATGGCACAACAGTAGAAGACGATGAGCAGCTCCCTCTTCAGGTCCATTTTTGGAGGATTCTCAGAAATTGGAGACGCTGTTGGGCCTTCTTTAAAACCTCTCAGGTATTTGAGCTCAATTGGAGGTCGGTGTCTATGTGCACACCCAGGAACTTGAAACTGGACACGCTTTCCAAACACTTCCTGTTGATGCTGATGGGCTGTAGCACTGACTTCGTCCTTCTGAAGTCCAATACCAGGTTGTTGTCTGCGCACCAATCCAATAGCATCTGAGCCTCAGCTCTGTACGCTGTTTCGTCTCCCTCAGAGATGAGCCCCACAGCGGTGGTGTCATCTGTGAACTTAATGACTGCATTGTCTTGGTTGGGTACTGACAGAGTCATGTGTGTACGGAGTGTTCAGGAGGGGACTTAGTAAACAGCCTTGTGGAGAGCCGGTGTAAAGGCTGATGAAAGCTGAGGTCCCACTCTAACTCTCTGTACACAGGCCAAGAGAAGTTTCTGATAAAAGGAAGTCCAATATGCAGCAGTTTTACTGTCCGTCTGTATCAGTTAACGTAGAACTAAAGTTAACAAAGAGCAGCTTGTTCTTCATATGCAGATGATGTTGTTTTGTTCTTGTCAAACCCTGAGCGATCTGTTCCTGTACTCTTAGATGTGGTGAGGTCGTTTGGGGAAATCTCAGGTTATACAATTAATTGGCAGAAGAGTGAGTTTGTGGCTTTAACTTGGATGTTGATCTTTTGAAAATTTTGCCTTTTAAAATTACAGACAGATTGAAATACTTGGTGTTATTTTGCCTAAGGATCCTAAATTGATCTTTAAGTTGAATTATCTTGAACAAGTTGAAAAATTGAAAAAGGACATTGAGAAATGGAGGGCTCTCCCTATTCCCATGGTAGGTCGCATTAATGTAATCAAAATGGTTTCCCTTCCTAAATTTCTATATTTATTTTTAAACTCACCTATCTTTTTGAATAAGCAACTTTTTAAAGTGGTCGACTCAGTAGTATTACCATGTGTTTGGAGCTTTAAAGCTCACAGGATACCAAAAGTTCATCTATGTAAGTCTAAACTTACGGGTGGATTTGCTCTGCCACTGTTTCAGTTTTATTATTGGGCTGCAAACGCCAGAACTCCTGCTCACTGGCAGGAAGGGTACAGAAAGGTCATGTCTGCCGAGACCCCACCCCGGGTGGTCACAGAGAGTGGTGGGGTGGAGAATCGTTCCCTCCCTGCTCTTCTTTTTTCGTCCTCTAATCCGCGAACCAAGGTCAATAATTTTATAGTTTCGAACTGCGTTAAAATCTTCCGTCAGATCAAAAAAGGTTGTGCTCTACCGGACACTTCGATCCATACTCCAGCATATTGTAATCATGCATTTCCACCCTCATGTTTAGACGCCTTATTTGAGGTCTGGACACAGAAAGGTATTATTACTCTCAAAGATTTATATATTGACAGGCAGTTTGCATCATTTACTCAGTTGCAGAACAAGTTCTCTCTCCCTGCGTCACATTTTTTTCATTATTTACAGATAAGAAACTATGTTCATCAGAGTATCCTAAATTTTCCATCTCTTCTGGGAGAGGGGTCAATTTTTGCTCTCCTTCTGAGCTCCCCGGATTCTAAAAAGTTGGTTTCTGGTTTTGTGAAAGCTTTTTCTGAGTATTTAAATTTTAAATCTGACTTTTTGAAGATGGCATGGGAGGAGGAGCTTGGTTTGCAAATAGGAGATGAGGTGTGGGAGAGGAGTCTGTGTAGGATCCATTGTTGCTCTATAAATGCAGGCATCGGTTGATTCAATTCAAAGTGCTTCACAGACGTCATTATTCAAAAACTAAACTCCACAGGATTTTTCCTTCTATCAGTCCGATATGTGATCGTTGTAAACTTGGAGAAGGCTCTCTCACTCGTTTATTTTGGACTTGTCCCAAATTGCATAACTATTGGTTGGACATTTTTAAATGTTTTTCTGGTATCTATAATCGCACATTAGAGCCGGACCCAATAACTGCATTGTTTGGATCTTCCTCTTCCCTTTTACACCTCAGCTCTGCTGCACAAACTACAGTTTTGTTCAGAATGGTAATTGCTAAGAAAACTATCTTGACTCTGTGGAAGTCGTATATTGTACCTCAGTTCAAAATGTGGCTGACAGAACTGACTGCTCTACTGCACATGGAGAGGATTAGTAGTAATTTCTTTGATGTGTGGCAGCCATTTTTAGACCATGTATTAAAACAAAGTCCTGTTTGATCGATCACCAATAACTCAGCCTACCACCTTAGCGTTTTATTTCTGTTTATTGCCAGTGTTGAAGTAGTATTTTTGTCGTTGCAGTGTAATCTTTTGCCTTATTTGTGTGTTTTTGCCCTTGCTGCTGTGTTGTCTGTTGCTTTTTTGTCTTTTTTTTCCCTTATATCAAAAAATCTCAATAAACATACTTAAAAAAAAACAAAAACAAAGTGCAGCCTGGTGTAACGCCCTTTGTTGTTCTAGCTGGGAGATTGTGGTGTGGATCGTAGTAACAGTGGTGCCTTCAGTTGATCTGTTTGCTGTATGCGATCTGGAGTGGGTAGAGTGTTGGGTGGCAGCCAGGACATCATGTGGCGTCGGACCAGTTTCTCAAAACACTTCAATCCCAAGAAATGATTGTGTAGAAAATACTATTCCTGACCTGATAGACTCAACCTTGTTTACAAAGAAAGGAATTGATTACATACGTCAGCAAAGGCTTTCAGGGTGGTCGACTGTGGTACATTTAGAAAAGAACTCATAGTCTTAAAAATATATGCGTATATGCGACACCACAGGGGGATCTTGTGGGTGCTGCAAGATAAGTCTAATATGGCATAATGTGTTACCAGTGGTGTTCTTGGTGACTTCAGTCCCAACTGCTTTTAGATCATTAACAAGCTCCTCTTGTGCAGTTCAGGGCTGATCCACCTCCTTTTTCATGATCGTCCTCACACCATGAGCAAGGGTGCATGTAGCTCCAGACCTTGGGTTATTGATGTTTCTTCTGTTTCTGAATAATCACAGTTGTCACCAAGCTTCTTGTCGATGGACTTATATAAAAACATTCCACTGTTTAGTGATGTACTCAATAAATACAGGACTGTTTGTTAAATGTGGAGTCATCCTCCGCTGGTGTGAATAAGGGTCAAAATCAGGCAGGTAAATAGTTATGCTTACTAATGAATGATCAGATAGACCTCCTTAGCCCTCATTCACTTCTGACTTTTCAGGAGATTTGTTGGATACAGATTTTGCAGCTCTTGTGGGAGGCGTCTTTTTCGAGGTTGTACAGAAAGTAGGAATCATTAAACATGAACATGTACCAGTGGGAGCTGAGGAAAGACCGTCCGCTCAGTCTGACTGTATCATGTGACGTTGTGGAAACTTTTTCAATGATGACAATATACACATTGAGTTTGAGCGGGGGAACCTGCAGTCAGCTGAGACTGAAGAAGGCAGTTGGATGATGACGAAACGTTTCTCCCAGTGATAACGTTATATCCAGAGGAACCGAGTCAACTTGGAATTTCCTTAACTGCATCAAGTCTGTGAAGGTTCTCAGTCATCCAGGTCATCGTAGTTAACTGCATCGAGACATTTCTCGTTGATATTCTCTCTATATCATTAAGAAATTAAATGAATGGAATTACCATCAAAAATTAGACTCTTTTTTTTTCCTTTGGAGGTGAGCACACTTGAAAAGAAGTTTGAAAGTGAACAAATGATCAAATAGTTTTTCCCTACTGGAATATTGGCTTTAAGAACAGATCAGCTGAAACACTGATTTGAAGTTTATTACAAAGCAAAAACTCAAAAAACCTCAACTCTCTGCGTTTTAGAACAAAAAGCTTAATTTTGTTTTAATGTGTTAAATGTTTCTTTTGTCTGCTTCCTTTCTTCTTTGCATGTTTTACAGATTACAATCCCCTCACTGGACAGGGAGGAGGTTCTTGTTCCTGGAGACCTGGCAGGAGAGGACCCTCATCTGGTGGATGAGGTTAAAAAAGGTTGGAGGCGCTGGACTGCTGGACCTTTGACCTCTGACATCCTGATGTACACACTGGCTGTGGAAATTAAGCTGATAATGTCACCTATCCCATGCTTTATTAGAGTTGAGAATACTTCATAGTTGTTGATCAGTTGGCATAATTGATGACATGTACCTGCACCATGTTTTATTTCTCTTCGGTGTTCACTTTCAACCCATTGTATGCTTTTAGTAGATAACTGAACTGAAAATTATTTGCTTGTCATGAAGCCATTCCTATAAACGGTTATAACCAGTAGGGTTGGCTGATGATTTTCACACAACCAGTGTATGTGTGTGTGTGCGTGTGTGGGGGGGTCTCCTTATATATTTTATTTTGTTTATACCTAAGTGTGCCACTATAGCTGAATAGTTTATATTACTCCAGGACTCTAGCTGGTGGATAAAACAGAATGAAATTGAACTTTCGGATTATATAGTTGAAAAAATTGATATATAAAAATGGAAGGAGGTTCTGTACATTGTTGTGCTCATTTGCATTATACAATAAAGAATACAGTCTGCAGGATTTTAAATGTGTTGTCTTATTAACAGTTACTGTATTATTTACATTGTGTGTAATGTGGAAACCAGTACATTGTGCTTCTCAGACACTCCACAGCATATCTTTGAAGAACTGAATGTTGTTGTTACTGAAGCAGCAGTAACACCACAGTGTTCTTAAAGACAAATGGCTGTGTGGAGTCTAAACACTGTAGTGTGAAAAGTAAAACAGCCGTTCAGGAAATGACCTTGAGCTTTTTCATTTCACACAGACAAAACACAGACAAAAGTTCATCAATGTTCGGGGTCGGGCTCTGAGCTGAGGAAGTCCTCAGGATTGAGTCAAGGTGTTTATCAGTAAGACGGCTCCGGTGTGATGTTTTTAGCTTCATCAAAGAGAACAACTGTTCACACAGGTATGTGCTGCCAAACATGGAGAGCGTCTGAGCAGCTTGGATGCGCAGCTGCGGCATTGTGTCGGGGATGAAACGTGCAAACTCGGCGGCACCCGCTCTCTCATATTTTCCCCTCAGTGTGTCATTGCACTGGAGCTCAATCGACTCCATCTGGAGGTTCGGTGGTGCGCTTTCCACATCAACTCCAAAAGGATTGGCAAGTAGTTCAAACCTGCTTCTTTGAGCTTCAAAGTCAGCAGATCGGCGTCGGAACTCGGCGGCAAGTATGTTGAGCGGTAGAGCGCTTCTCTTTCGTGGTCTGGCAGCTGGGGAAGTGGCTCAAGGTTTCTTTCTGCGTCTCCCACAGACTCAGCTTGGTTTGAAACGCCGTCACCGTACTGCACATATCAGAGATGACACGCCCCCGTCCCTGCAGTTGCAGGTTCATCACGTTCAGATGGCTTGTGATGTCGCACAGAAACGCCATTTCACACGTAAATGTTTCATCTCAAAGCTCTGTTGTGTCTTTCCTTTTGCTTTCCATGAACAGACAGATCTCCTCACGAAGCTCGAAACATCTTTGCAGCACCTTTCCCTGGCTTAGCCATCGCACATCTGTGTGATAGGGCAAGTCACCATGCTCTGTATCTAACGCTCCCAGAAATGCCCTGAACTGGCGGTGATTTAAACTTCTGATGAAGTTAACTGCGCGCGTTATGATGGTCATTACATGTCACATAACGACTCCTGGTGTATTATGCAGTGATAAGCTGTCAGCTCCTCTGTGACATTTTCCATCTGCAAATTCGTAGCCAGTGCACTGACACTGAGCCATTGACCTCTCAGGTTATGTCTACCACTGGTTCGGAGACCGCATCACATAATGAGCCACATACAGTGGGGCAAAAAAATATTTAGTCAGCCACCGATTGTGCAAGTTCCCCCACCTAAAATGATGACAGAGGTCAGTAATTTGCACCAGAGGTACACTTCAACTGTGAGAGACAGAATGTGAAAAAAAAATCCATGAATCCACATGGTAGGATTTGTAAAGAATTTATTCGTAAATCAGGGTGGAAAATAAGTATTTGGTCAATAACAAAAATACAACTCAATACTTTGTAACATAACCTTTGTTGGCAATAACAGAGGTCAAACGTTTACTATAGGTCTTTACCAGGTTTGCACACACAGTAGCTGGTATTTTGGCCCATTCCTCCATGCAGATCTTCTCGAGAGCAGTGATGTTTTGGGGCTGTCGCCGAGCAACACGGACTTTCAACTCCCGCCACAGATTTTCTATGGGGTTGAGGTCTGGAGACTGGCTAGGCCACTCCAGGACTTTCAAATGCTTCTTACGGAGCCACTCCTTTGTTGCCCGGGCGGTGTGTTTTGGATCATTGTCATGTTGGGAGACCCAGCCTCGTTTCATCTTCAAAGTTCTCACTGATGGAAGGAGGTTTTGGCTCAAAATCTCACCATACATGGCCCCATTCATTCTGTCCTTAACACGGATCAGTCGTCCTGTCCCCTTGGCAGAAAAACAGCCCCATAGCATGATGTTTCCACCCCCATGCTTCACAGTAGGTATGGTGTTCTTGGGATGCAACTCAGTATTCTTCTTCCTCCAAACACGACGAGTTGAGTTTATACCAAAAAGTTCTACTTTGGTTTCATCTGACCACATGACATTCTCCCAATCCTCTGCTGTATCATCCATGTGCTCTCTGGCAAACTTCAGACGGGCCTGGACATGCACTGGCTTCAGCAGCGGAACACGTCTGGCACTGCGGGATTTGATTCCCTGCCGTTGTAGTGTGTTACTGATGGTGACCTTTGTTACTTTGGTCCCAGCTCTCTGCAGGTCATTCACCAGGTCCCCCCGTGTGGTTCTGGGATCTTTGCTCACCGTTCTCATGATCATTTTGACCCCACGGGATGAGATCTTGCGTGGAGCCCCAGATCGAGGGAGATTATCAGTGGTCTTGTATGTCTTCCATTTTCTGATGATTGCTCCCACAGTTGATTTTTTCACACCAAGCTGCTTGCCTATTGTAGATTCACTCTTCCCAGTCTGGTGCAGGTCTACAATACTTTTCCTGGTGTCCTTCGAAAGCTCTTTGGTCTTGGCCATGGCGGAGTTTGGAGTCTGACTGTTTGAGGCTGTGGACAGGTGTCTTTTATACAGATGATGAGTTCAAACAGGTGCCATTCATACAGGTAACGAGTGGGGGACAGAAAAGCTTCTTACAGAAGACGTTACAGGTCTGTGAGAGCCAGAGATTTTCCTTGTTTGAGGTGACCAAATACTTATTTTCCACCCTGATTTACGAATAAATTCTTTACAAATCCTACCATGTGGATTCATGGATTTTTTTTTCACATTCTGTCTCTCACAGTTGAAGTGTACCTCTGGTGCAAATTACTGACCTCTGTCATCATTTTAGGTGGGGGAACTTGCACAATCAGTGGCTGACTAAATACTTTTTTGCCCCACTGTATGATTGACTCCGAGCCAGAGCCCACTGAAAGCAAAAGGTCGAAAGGTTATACATTTGGAAGAGAGTGGCTTGACCAGTTTCACTGGCTAAGATACAGTAAAGCTGACAACATGATGCACTGTATTTACTGTCATGATGTGGAAAGACCCTGGCCGGCAATACTGCATTTGTGACTGGTGCTAATACTTTTCGAATTGAAACACTGAAAAAGTACAGTGTAACCAGAAAACACATTATGCTGTGATAAATGCATTGCCCAAGTGTCCCCTCTCCCCACTGCTGTTCAGTGGTAGGCAGCAGTAAACAGGCTGTCAGAGGAGGCCGAGATGATGATTAGGTTTAACATTGCCTACAATATTGCCAAAGAGTGCCAAAGCACTTTAAGCACAAGCACTTTTCAGTAACTTATCTTTCTTGTAGAATGGTGCTCCAAATCAATACTGTCTGTATGGACAGCAATTCCCCCCACTCCCAAAAAGTGCACATGTAAAACTGCGGTGTTAAACGATGTTAAACTTTTGCGCTGGTGCACCTAAGAAAACAACGTTAGGCGCACCAGTGCAACCGTGGCAAATAGTTAGTCTAGAGCCCTCCCTCTAAGTCTAGTATGTAGGGGAAGGAGCTGGAGCCTATCCCAGCTGTCTTGGATTTAAGTGGGTTACACCCTGGACTACCCTGTAGGTATTTAAAATCACAATACTGTTGTGTTGGTCTTCATAAAAATGTTTTCAGAATTCTCAGAACCTTTATTAGGCTTGCCTTATGAGTTAATAGTTCGTAGTTGTACATCCTTAGATCTTTCGACAGTCCTGTCTTGCTTTTTTGTTAATATTTAAAACAAACAAAAAACCCTTTGGTTTTTCATTTTAAAGTTTGGGGACCTTGGCTATTTTTGACAAAAATAAAACTGTTATTGTAATGTATTCTGTCCCTCGGATGATTTCTGAGATATGTTATGAGTTAGTTATAGGACGGGTCATAGTCATTTGTGCTGTAAGTAATTGAATAGATCTGTCAACGAACGTGTTTATTCCTGGGATGCTCCTGGCAAAAGCTTGCCATCTAGTGGGTCAACAGCAGAAGATCCCAGAAGTTCATATTAAGGCAGTTTTTGCTCCTAGCACTCAGCAGGGAGGTCCGGTGTTTCGTGCTTCTGATGGTTCCTGCTTCTGTTTCACTTGAGATGCCATAATCTGGCGGAATGATTTATTGTACAGCTTATTAGTACCTTGTCCAGTGAAGTGATGACCTTCTTTTGTGTTTATGGAGTTTGTTACATTTACTGGTGTAAGTTAGCTGTTCATGCTTTGTTTTGCCTGTTAGCATGGAAAAAACATGCCATACGGCATATGGGATTTGCTACACTACTTGCCATGCTTTTTTATTCTTATGTTGTGACCTCGTATTGTTTTTTTTTTTTTTACATATGGTAGCAGTATTGAATGTAGCATTTATGTATTTTTTATGTACACTAAATGGACCTTACTCTTGGTCTCCTGAGTGGTCACTGAAGCCAGTTATGTTTAGCTTGGTGCACAAGCCGAATAGAAGCATTCAGCTGAGGGAAGAAGAGTAAAAAGATTGTCCTCACATCAAGCAGATTGCCAAGATCCATAGACACTCCCCTCCAGCAACAGCAGACATGTCCAACCAAGGAGACACCTTGTGGTTTTCCCAACTGGAAGTTAGGGCAGAGTGCAGATCATGCCGGTCAGGTGGCTCAGCAGCGAGCCTAAGTGGAGCACAAGCACGAGCCAATGGTGAAGCTGCTTGAGCCAGAGGAGAATGCGCTAAAAACCAAATAGACAAGGAGGCCGAAAAGGCCCGAATGGAGGCAGCAAAGCAGCGCTCTCAGCAGGAAGGGTGCTAGAGGATGCGGTTCAGGACTAAGTGGAGTCTGTGAAGCCCGCCAGACTTTCCTGCCATTATAGCCATGGGCATCGGTCGCACGCGTATGTAGATACCCACTTCTACAACGACACTAATACGGAAGACGGACAACGCAAGGCCAGACATATCAACAGCGGCTGCATATTCACATGAGTACCCCGCTAGCTCTCCGCTTGTGTGGCAGCCCAAATTTCCAGCTCCCCATTGGCCCAACCACGTTGAAGCGGCCACACTACAGCGACAAGGGGAGGTATCAGACCTCTCTGCCCTCCTCTCACGTCATGGCCTACTGATACCAGGACTGACAGTGTTTGATAATTAGCCTGAGACTCATATATCATGGAGATCTATGTTCCACAGTGCCACTGAAGATTTTTATATCTAAAATGCAGTGAAGAGCTTGATTTACTCACAAAGTGGCTTGGCGGTGAGTCTCTCCAGCCTTCTCTGAGAATTAGGGCTGTTCATAATAATCTAGAAGCGGGTCTTCAGCGTTTATGGCAAAGGCTACACAGGTATTATGGCTCATCTAAAGTAATTAAAGCTTCTATGTTCAAATGCCTACAGAGCTTTCCCAGAGTTGCTCCGAGAGACAGCTCTTTCAGGAGCTTGCAGATCTCCTTTTAGAACTCGGGAGCAATAAAAAATCGATGGATATCTGCCAGCCTCAGACTTTTCGACAGTCCAAGAGGAATAAACCCAAATGTGGAAAAGTTTCCTCATGCTTTGCAGTAGTCATGGATTAAACAAGGGTTCAAGTATAAGAAAGAACACAGAGGACACTATCAGCCTGGTTCTGCTGGAGGTTCCTTCCTGTTAAAAGGAGTTTTTTCTTCCCACTCTCGCCAAAGTGCTTGCTCACAGGGGGTCATTGTTGGGTTTTTCTCTGTATTTCTTATTGTAGGGTCTACCTTATAATATACAGCACCTCGAGGTGACTGTTGTTGTGACTTGGTGCTCTATAAATAAAATTGAATTGAATTGAATTGTCGTCAAGGAGCTTGACTCCTCCTCCAATTTGACATGCCAGAATCCACTCTTCACGTTGCAGACAGTGAACACTTTAGTCTTCGACAGATCAGGCAAAATGTCCTCAATGGTAGGCAATGGAAAATGGCTCCGTTGTAGAGCTTTATTTGAGGGTTTTGGATCTTGCCCAGCAGTGGTACTTCACACTCTTTGTCAACCACTTGAAACTCCAACCAATAGTTTCTGATTTCTCGGGTTGCGTATCTTAACTTTGCACTTTTCCAACAGCTTTATCTTACTTTTGTTGGACATCCTCAACACTGTCTGTGTGTCCTTTAACTGTGTGTGCAGGCTTAGCATGTGAATTGCCATTACATTACAGTCCATCTAAAAATTTACAATCTCTTTGCCAATCAGCATGCCTGCAAAGAGTTTAGTGGCTCTCACTTTCTCTGTGTTTATTGTATTCTGTGTGTCTGCCTCTGTAACACAGAGGAGGTCCTCGTACTCATCACTCTCACATACTGTCACGCTGTTCTTCTCTTCTGCTCTGAATGGGCCTTGCATTTAACTGCAAAGTGGGTTTCTCTGCCACACTTTTTGAATTTTTTGTCTGTATGCCAGAAATTTTTCTTTCTTCTTTTCATGTGTTCTGCCCCAAAACTTTCAGTCCACTGTGTCGCCGATCTGTTTCTGGCACACAGCTCCCCACCCTGCATGTATGTCTTCCACTGCAGCTCCTGAAATGACTTTGCTGTGCTCCCGCAAAAGCTCTGCAGCTCTCCGGTGCTGTATGCACGCATCCAGCATCGTGTTTTTCTCACGTAGCATCCTCTCCCTCAAGCTCGGGTTGTTAAATCCACATAAAATCCTGTCACAATTCAGTGAGTCCCTTGATACTCCAGAATCGCAAGTTTTTGGTCAGCAGCTTCAACTCCGTCACATAACTGTCGATTGTCTCACTGCCGCCTTGGTTTCTCATGAAGAACCGATAACGCTCCCCAGTTTCATTAACTGTGGGATTGCAGTGATCATCAAACTCCTTAATAATGTCCTTAACTGTCCACTGATCTCTTGCCATGTCGATCATTAGCGTGTCTAGCAGCTCCCTGCCACTCCTACCGACGAGGTAACTGAACAGGCTTACTTTTTTCTGTTCGCCATCTGGGTCCCCGGTCAGCTCCACATAGAACATAAACTCTTCCCTCAAGGTCTTCCATGTCCTCGACAGGTTACTGGAGTCCAATACCAGCATCGGCAGTGCTTTAAGGCCCTCCATTCTTTGCAGCAGTGCTAACTCGATTAGCCACTAGTTGCTCACTGTACCGACAGTCTTCTCCGAGAGGTTCACTCTCCCCGCTCAGCTTGCTCCGCTACACTGCTGCCACCATGTTATATTCTGGTCTCATTTATGACAGACTCCAGAATATCTGTTTCCTACCCAATGGGGTAGTAAGATTTATTAACAAGTCACGTGACTCCAATTGACTCTGCTGCGATACACAACAACATACAGCACAACGTTCTGGCCCACACACTCATTTCCTTGTGTCACACTCTAAAACGTCCGTGTAGCAACACAGCCTACTGTGGAACACAACTCAGCCTGTTTACAATAATTCACATTATTACAAAACTCACAGCCGCTAATGGTCTCAGTGATGTTGGTTTTCTCTTTGGGAAAGTCAGCCTGGCTCCAAAACCAGACATCACCATTCCCAGATTCCCACATAGCAATATTGGTATGGCCTGGATCTGGTCCACACAATGTGCTTACACATGGCCCACATACCGTAAAAGAATGACAGCCCTTTGGTGCCACGGGCCATGTGTAAGTTGTGTGCAGCCATGGGCCAGTTGCAGACACACTGGTGGTCCTGTGCTGGCCCAGAACAGATTCAGCTCCAGCCCCAGATGTCAGCCTAATGTGTACCTTAATCAAGCCATGCAATAACAACATGTGCCAGAACATAATAGGGCAAAAGAAAGATGGACTTAGTGCTTTTCTATTCTCCCGGATTACTCAAAGTGCTCTATACAACATGCCACATTCACCCATTCATATACATTCACACTCTTGACATGCAGACTGAAGGAACTGAAGGATCAAAACAGTAACCTTCCGATCAGTAGGGAACCTGCTCTGTCTCCTGAGCTACAGCCACCCTGTAGGAAGCATGAGTAAACCCTCACTGGGTTTTGGATAAAGTGTACACTCACAAACCTGTCAAACCTGCATTTGAAAGGTTGGCTACCATAGCAATACAGTATAGCAACATGGCATTTAGGTCTTCTAACTAAAATAGGAAAATAGGAATATAAACAGGGCCATCATTGCCAGACCTGGTACACATCTGGTTGACATACACCCTGCCATGACACCAGTCAGTCAAAAGTGCCAGCTTGATGCCGGATCTGGACCAGACCTGTTTTCCATGAACCTGGGCCACACAAACCAAACCACAACTGAGCCATCTATAAACAGTGCCATCTACGCCAGGCCTGGCCCATATCTGGATGACATACCACTTACCATGCCACAGTAGTGGCCGAAATGGTCCAGCAGGAGCTTGACTCTGCAATAGATGAAGTGAACTTCTACACAAACTCTAAGGTAGTCCTTGGATACATTTTTGATGAAAAGAGACTTTTATGTGTATGTGCATAACCATAGACCCAGCAATGGCATTATGTGCCCACACAGCTAAACCCAGCTGTCCATGTCACACGAGCATTGCCCTCTTAACACCTGTGTCATTCTACATAGCTCAGTGGACCCGCCTTCCTTAGGGACTCAGGCTGAGGCCAACTACAGAAAGAACACTTCGACCTTGTTAGCCCTGAAAATGATACTGAGCTGCGTCCAGTTTCTGTAAAGAGGACTGTACCAAAATCCATCCTGAGATGTGTGCAAATACTAAGTCATGTTTTGCTTGGGATCATACTACTAACTTTATTTATCGAGCTTTTCCAAGTGCCTGGTTATACTTTACCTGCTTTTGTCTGGCTGTAACTGATAGTTGGTTCAGCAGTTAATAATACCTGTTTTGATGGTTGAAGTGTACATATTTAAATGAGGATACAGAATTACAAATGACACGTAAAGTATTATATATAAGCTATTTTTAAAGTAAATAAACGAAAATAGCAGTTTATAGAATTTTATCATTGAATCAAGTTAAAAGAACAAATATGTCTTTATTCAGTGTTCCTGGTCATCTGTTCTTTTATACCTTGTTTTGAATGTCTACTATCCTCTGGGGCTCTCCTCAGCTCTTCCCAGGAGGGTGGCACAGATGCCCCTCCGGTGGTCCTCCTTGGGCTCTCGCACTCTGGGGCGTCTGGATGTCTGGGGCCTGGATCTCCTCCATGCCTGCTTCATGCCCTGGGGGACGGGGCTATGGCTCCCCACACCCTCTAGCAGATCGTTACATGTTCTACTGTTATTTACTGTTAGCAAGATTAATGTGACGATGCTGTGTTTATTATGTTGCTCTCTTTTCTTGCTTGTTTTCTCTTTTTTCTTTTTCCTCCGGAAAAATCCAGGAGATTTTTCTTTTTAAGTGCCCTTTCTCACTGTCCCCTCTCCCCTCTGTTTTTCTTTTCCTTCCTCTCTTTCTTTCTCTCTGTCCTATCCCACAGCCATGTCTGTCACGTCTGTAACAACTGAAAATAAAATAAAATAACAACAACAGGTCGATCAAATGGACCGTGACGATTCGTTTGGTAAAGTAAATCCGTTGGGTGTCTTTGTTGGTGTTCAGACAGACATTTAAAAAAATTTGAGCTATCGGGTTCTTAGACATTAACAATGGCACACACAAATGCAAGAGCAAATCATCTCTGAATAGTTTGTTAAACATAACAATGAGGTCTTGTATTGAAATGGTCTCCATAGCCACCAGGTCTGACCACTTTTGGGATGTAGTGGAATGCAAGATTGGTATCATGGTTGTGCAGAAAGCTAGCTCAACTCTTGACTCAATTAAGAATCACCAGAAATTGGGGAAGGAAACTATGTAACGTAATGATGGATTATTACACATGATCCAAAGAATGCATGCTGGCCACTACCTTTAGTGTGGCCTGATGAACACAATGGAGACAGGTGGGTGATTAAAAGATTAATGTCGAGCCTCTTGGAGTCTTCATTAATGTCAAGCCAGAGGTGGGGACTCAGAATGAGTCCCACCCACATGTGTTTTTGGGGGATGAAAAAATTATCATAAATAAATTTATGATTAATTTTGATAAATAAACCTTCCTTGTTTAAACATGTGTCATGGTGTGTTCTCCCTTTGCTTGTGATTGTTTGAAACTTCTAAAAATAAAGATAAATAAGATAAAAACACATAACAACAGACTCTTCTGATAGGTTGTATGCATGTGCTGTGTAATTGCTATGTAATTGATCAGTGGACAGGTACATTTATATAGAATATATTATAGCTTATATGTATAGTCTGTTTCTTATGTATGTTTTTGACTTGGGGTAAAATAAAACATAAGACATAAGGTTATTCTATTTGGTTTTTATTTTCCAGATGTTGAATCCAGATTCGTCATTTTCACAAAAGTGTCTTATCTTATCTGATATGTCTCTGCAAATGCATACACATATCAATATCATCGTCAGACAACAGTGACATTATTTTAATTTTTAAATAACTCAAACAGGATTTAAGAGGAGCAGTGGTGACTGGACACTGGGAAAACTACAGTGCACTTTATAAATGAACCTGTTGCTTTAATGAGACTTTGGGCAATTTGCAGTTCAAATAAATAGATATAATGATGCACATTAATTGGATTGGTACCCGTGTACCAATCTCCTCAGATGACTAAATATCAACCTCTCAAAATAAGAATATATTCAGGAAACTCGCCTAGGTTAACTAGTGATAGTCACAGACAGTTGATGGTTATTGTGAAAAGCAAATCATCTTTAAATAATCAATCCCAGGTGTTATGGGAAATGTTATGGGTAAATATGGCCACTGCTCCTTTTAAATCCTGTTTGGCATCTTTAACCCAGATCAGACAACAAACAAACTCCAGCAGCTTTGTGCTGAGGAAACGAGGTACATTTGCTTTTTTTGTGCCGAATATTGAGAAAAATAAAACATCAACACAAACTATCTGTGAACGTTCTCAGTTCAGAGATAGTTATGCACCTTCTGCAAAAGGAAACTGTAATTTAAACTTTCCACGGTTACAATGAGTGTGCAGTGTTGTCGCAGATGCTTCCTCCTCCTGCTAAGTCAAAAAACATATTAAATTAACAAAGACAGAACCAAGAAAAAAACAAAAACAAGAAAAGACAAAGACAGACATATATGCTAAAACATTTGATGCTACAGCACTAGTCAAATATTACTGTGTTATATTTGTTTAAGGCATATTTCTTTGTCATGGAATAAAATAAATTCTAAAATCATCATGAACAATAGGAGTGGAGATCTCTAGAATAACAATGAGGAAAAGGTTTTCCAGATAGTTAATTCTTGCGGTCTTGTGAGCATCGATGTAGTGACCTGTATTTAATTGCTGTTTCTGCAGTTACCTCATAGATGGGAATATTACCAGGCAAACTTGAGAAAGTTTTAAATATTTTATTGGTCAAGAGTAATAAGAATGGCGAACTGTGTTTAGATTATG
This sequence comes from Aulonocara stuartgranti, assembly GCF_965226115.1. NCBI lineage: Eukaryota > Metazoa > Chordata > Actinopteri > Cichliformes > Cichlidae > Aulonocara > Aulonocara stuartgranti. The sequence continues at coordinate 41,336,161 of NC_138939.1, forward strand.
TCACAAAATGTCAATGTTGAAATCTACAGTGTTTATTTCCTGGTTAGTCCGTAGTGGCTCCTGAAAAGCAAGTCTACCACAGGGTCACCAATTTGACTGAGAGCACAAAGCTCACCAGAACCGAGAAGAACACCTGACTCCGTCAGAGGTAGTAAAAGTACAGACATTCTCCATGAAGGAAACTGTTTCCAGGGCCTACTCCGTGGATCGGCTTCCTCCGAGGCGTGGACGTCTATCAGCAGAGAATGTACCTTCACCTATCAGCAGAGAATGTCCCTTAGTCTGTAACACAGTCAAATATATTCTCAAGTAATATTCAAGCATGCCATTCAGCGTGTTAGTACGAGCTCGGGAGCAGCTTGGGAGAACAAGAAAACAGAGACTGCTTTAGATTGTCTTCCCAAAGTGACTCAACTTTATTCACAAGTACAACAGTTTATATAGAGGGTAAAATTCATGAGACAGCAGATTTATCAGTTTAAACCAGTACAGACCAAGATAAGGCAGTGTCTTCCTGCCCATGGGTGAAGAAGCATCCTTTGTGTAGTGTATCAGTTCAGCTACAATTGTGATTATCTCAGCGACATATTTTCAAGGCACAAAACGAAGAGTTCTTACATTAGTGAAATCTGAAACAAACCATTTGGCCTTCAACAGGCGTCTAAAAGATTAAGAAACTAATGTAGCTGAGGGAGTGATCTCTGTGGTATTTCAACCTTGTACCAGCCTGTGATTCTCACACATCAATTCTTGGGTCAAAGAGAAAAATAACTAAAACAAAGGGGCCTTATTGAATGACAGAGTTTTCCTGCATAATGTCACTATAAAACAATATCCAGTAAATGCTACCATGGTACTAAAATACCTAACAGTTCCCCTCTTTTATTATTTTTAAAAATAATAACTCAAATAGAAAGGAAAAATCACAAATGTAATAACATAATATAAAAAGCAAATCATAAAATGTAATAGTTCACAACCTAATGTTCAATATACACATCAGGAACATCATTGGTAACATCTGGCACATCCTCAGGATCAATTTGTGCTAATTGCAAATACATTGAAGTAGCTGTACTAGTAGCTATATGGGTTATCATTGAAAATGTGGCTTGCAGAAATGTGAACAGGGTTGCACTTTACAATACGAAATAGTAAATAAAAATCCTAAGGTTAATGCAGTAGATATGATTAATAACCTAAATATATAAAAAAGACAGTTCTTTAGTCGTCTCCTGGCCTGGTCCCAGGTTCGTGTGATGACAATGGGCATTTCATTTTCTCCATTATCAGGATGAAACGAGTCTATCTTTATCAGGTTAGACATTGTGTGGTACTCTAGGCTTTCTGTTCCTGCTGGATGTTCGAGTACCTTGTTGTTGTTCAGGCGGGGGATCAAAGGGCTTTCTGAGTCTTGGCTCTTTCAGGCGTTGTGTGTTAATCAGTGATTGTGTGTGTGTAGGTGTATTGGATCCGGGCGCTGGCTCGCCTGAGTCGTCATCTATAGGTGTATTGAATCCGGGCGCTGGCTCGCCGGAGACGTCATCTACTTGATCCGACGCCTTAGGTGGTTTGGTGGGGCTGGTCTTAACCCTGCTGGCATGAATCCACTGAGGTTGTCCGTCTGTGAGGATGCTGGTTCTTCGTCACTGCCAGTACAGTCTGGGGCTGGAACACGCGCGGCCTCCCAGAGTGTCCTTGGTTTTAGTGACTTCTCCAACACGCATCTCCTTGTCTCCACTTGTGGAACCGTGGAGGGGAAAGGCTGAGAGAGACAAACTTTCTGATAGTTATTATTCAGTTTTTCTACCAGGTTGTGAACATCAGTGGACAATGCAATATACATCACCTTCTACTAGCGGTGCCCCTCTGGAAGCTGACCATGGTGTTGGAAATAGTCTTATTTCAAATGGAAATAATTTGGTTACTGCAGATGGAGTCATAATGTATGAAATGGAAAATCTGGTTGTGGTAAATGCTGATGTTTTGCTTTTGGTTTTCCTACATTAGTTCGTGCACATGTTAGACAGGTTGCTAATATGCTTTTACTGCATGTGATGTTTTCTCAATTACAAATCTTGATTTTATTGCCCCTATTACCCCTCTTTGTCCGACATGACTCACACAGTGAAAATGTCGGGCAAGGACTGGCATCAGGGAATATGGGAGGGCAATCAAACCCTTAAGATTTTGTATAAGCCATCTCTGTCATCTAAGGTACAGTCATTATTCTCCCAACAGGTGTAATCACATGCAGAGGCTTGCTCTTGTATAAATTTTAAATCAACATTTGTTTCTAAATAGTCTGGGAGTGTAACAAGTGGCAGCTGTAGGGGCACAGATAATACTTCCTGCGGAGGTGGGAGCTGTGACGCAGCTGCAGCCTTGGCTGTCACGTCTGCTAAGGCATTACCTGTTGCTTCGTCTGTGTCAGCTGTACTGTGTCCTTTCGTTTTTACAACTGCAACGGCCGATGGTAGCTGTATAGCCTGAAAAAGTCTTTGCACAAGATCAGAATTAGCAATTTATTTTCCATCAGCAGATCGAAATCCTCTCTGTCTCCACAATGTGCCAAAGTCATGCACAACGCCAAATGCATAGCGGCTGTCTGCGTAAATTGTCACATGCTTATCCAAATGTAGCTCACAGGCGCGTATTAAAGCCATGAGCTCTGCTTTTTGTGCTGAGTGAAATGGTAATGAGTGAGCCTCTAGTATGATGTCAGGCACTGTTACCACCGAATAGCCACAAAGAAATAAGTTGTCATTTGGTTTTGAACAGGACCCGTCCACATAAACCGTGGCTGAGTCTGGGATAGGTGTTTGCTCTAAATCTGGACATGGTGCTGTGGATTCCTGTATACGTGTCATGCAGTCATGATCGTCAGGGTCGTCTGAACCATCCTGTTGGTCAGAGGAACACAGCATACGAATAAGTAAGTGTGCTGGCGAATTGGGTGTGCTGCTTGCTTTTATAGTGAGATTTGCTGTTGAAGTCAGTGTAGCTTCATAACCTGAGCGACGTTGTGCGGTCATGTGTTGTGTAGTTATGTTTGCTAGAATGGTCGTGACCTGGTGATTGGTGTGTAGAATAGTGTCATGTGAGAGTGTGAGCTTCTCGCAGTCCCTTATCATGATAGAGCAAGCTGCTACTGCTCTCAGGCAGGCCGGCATTCCCTGAACAATTCAGGCAGCACCTTTGAGTGGCGGAGGTCAGCGCTCCCTTTAATGCATTGAAAGAGGCAGTCATTTCTGTGGACCACAGTATTCGAGGAGGCTTGTCTTTTTTACAACAGTCACGCAGAATGTGGTCATGAAAAGAACAGTCTGGTATCCACTGTCTGCAATAGTTCACCATGCCCAGGAAGGACAACATTTCCTTCTGTGTAGTGGGACGAGGGACGGAGGTCACAGCTTTGACCCTGTCTGCAGTCATGGAACGTTTTCCGTGAGACAGTGTGAATCCCAAATATTGAACAGAAGTCTGACAGTACTGCATTTTCTTTGCTGATGCTTTGTGGCCAGTCTTTTGGAGGTGCTGGAGAAGCATGTGTGTAGCAGTTTGACATAGTTTTTCACTCGGAGCACAGAGGAGGAGGTCATCCACGTGTGGATCAGGGTGCAGCCCTGGAGGAGTAAAGCTGTCCAGGGTAGCACAGATCACCATTGAGAAAGCAGCAGGGCTGTCTATCATGCCTTGAGGCAGACGAGTCCAAGTGTACTGCTTATTTCTATGTGTGAATGCAAATAACGGCTGTGTGTCTTCATGCACAGGTACTGAGAAAAAGGAGCGGAGCATAAATCCACCACGGTAAAATGTGTATGCAATGCATGTCAATATGCTGTGAACATCTGAAAGGAGAGGTGGCAGAGGAATGTTGACTGCATTAATTTGCCTTAAGTCTTGTATGAAACGCCATACGCCAGGTTTGTTAGGCTTTGGCACAGGATTGACAGGAGTGTGGGCTTTATTACTCCTGTAGTCAATAAATCTCCTATCATGACATCTAGGGCTGCGGCTTTTTCCGTGGAAATGGGATGCTGCTTGACATATACTGGCTTGTTGTGTTTTAATAGGTGTACGTGATAAAGTGTACAGTCAATAAATCCTATATCATTCTCACTTTTAGACCACAATGTCATATTCTGGTATTCAGCTGGCAAGGTAAGTGCAGAAATAGTACAGTCGATAGGGTAGGTTAGATCTATGTGACGACATGGTGTAGTTATGTCATAAACTAGGTCTGAGTTATGTGACAAAATCACTGTTTGACCTTAGAGAAACAAAAGTGTGGCTCCCAGTCATGGGATTACCTGGTAGTGGCGTCTGTACACGTTTTTTTTTGGCACAGTGTGTGACATAGAGTACCGGACAAAAAGGATGTTGAGTTCATTCTCTGCTGAGGGTCCAGCTGACACAGAGGATGTTCCTTCTCCATCATGTCGGTACATAGGGCAGAGAAAACATAAGCTGTTATCAGTGTCAGCAAACATTTCACCCTTTATGTTAAATGAAATACACAAATTCATTTTTGCTCTGGGTGTCTGCGGCTGCTGGAAAACTGAGCCACAATAAAAACACATATCTCTACTTTTATCCTTCCGTCCTCTGAAACTTCCTTGCTGTGCTGGAGCGGGTAATCCTGCATACATTAGTTTCTCACTTTCCTCTGAGCCTTCTACATCAAAATTCAACTTTATCTTAACACTTTTAGCTTTCGTGGTAGTATCTGCACTGGCCTTCAGTTTTACTGACCTGTTTTCTGGCGATAATCGTTCGGGATAGGGCTCCGGAAATAAATTAGAATGCATTGAACTTACAGTCCGTAAGTTGTAAACAAAGTCAGTCACATAAGCACTTCCACACGTTCTGGATACGTGATCATGGACGTCTTCACCGATTCGCGGACGTGGGTTACACGTAACCGGAAATGGGAGTTGTACTGAGCCGTTATTTGAGACTTTATTTTGTATTTTATTAATTTTTGGTTTTACAGGTACTTTAGATTTTTTATCGGACCTGTCTGTGGTCTTTGAATAATTCTGACCCATGTTCAGTGATTTCCAGAGGGGTTTACACGCTAGGAGGATTTAGGTTAGTATTTATTTTTGCTGTGGCACACCTGAGGTTACTTGATTTTTTGCTAGCAATTTTATCTTTTTAGTGAGCAACTTCTCACTTTTTAACGAGCAACTTCTCGTTTTATGACCCCAGGCAACTTCCTGTGTCCTTTCTGCTGGTGAGCAACTTCTTAGTTTATGACAGCAGGCAACTTCCTGTGTCCTTTCTGCTGGTGAGCAACTTCTTAGTTTATGACCCCAGGCAACTTCCTGTGTCCTTTCTGCTTTTATTTACAAAACAACAGGCAACTTCCTGTGTTTCTATGTGGGCCACTAAAGAAGGCTCCTCAGTGTATCCCACTTGTTACTATGTGGGCCACTGAAGAAGGCCTCGTCAGCGTATCCCGTTTCTATGTGGATCACTGAGAAAGGCATAACACAGTCTTGTAAAATAAAAGACGAGTGCCTACCTTCGTCAGGATCCCACTTCTCGACACCAAAATTGAAGGAAACTGTTTCCAGGGCCTACTCCGTGGATCGGCTTCCTCCGAGGCGTGGACGTCTATCAGCAGAGAATGTACCTTCACCTATCAGCAGAGAATGTCCCTTAGTCTGTAACACAGTCAAATATATTCTCAAGTAATATTCAAGCATGCCATTCAGCGTGTTAGTACGAGCTCGGGAGCAGCTTGGGAGAACAAGAAAACAGAGACTGCTTTAGATTGTCTTCCCAAAGTGACTCAACTTTATTCACAAGTACAACAGTTTATATAGAGGGTAAAATTCATGAGACAGCAGATTTATCAGTTTAAACCAGTACAGACCAAGATAAGGCAGTGTCTTCCTGCCCATGGGTGAAGAAGCATCCTTTGTGTAGTGTATCAGTTCAGCTACAATTGTGATTATCTCAGCGACATATTTTCAAGGCACAAAACGAAGAGTTCTTACATTAGTGAAATCTGAAACAAACCATTTGGCCTCAACAGGCGTCTAAAAGATTAAGAAACTAATGTAGCTGAGGGAGTGATCTCTGTGGTATTTCAACCTTGTACCAGCCTGTGATTCTCACACATCAATTCTTGGGTCAAAGAGAAAAATAACTAAAACAAAGGGGCCTTATTGAATGACAGAGTTTTCCTGCATAATGTCACTATAAAACAATATCCAGTAAATGCTACCATGGTACTAAAATACCTAACACTCCACTTTAAGCGGAAGAAGAGATATTTTTGTTAAAAACATACTCCAGTAAAGGTACTGATTTAGTATCTTTACTCAAAAGTGAAATAGTATAGTCCTTGAAGTGTAACTACTCAAAGTACGTAATCGTTCTCCATCTCTGACAGAAGTTAGCTCTCATTCTTTCCTCTCCCTGGAAATACAGCAGCTGGACCTTTATCTAGCAACACACTGTGCAACAAATTACACAGGAACTAGAGGTGGGCAGATTGATCCACATATAGACAGTATCGATACCAACACTGGTATCAGTATCAGACTGATGCTAATGCAATTGGATTGATACTTTTTTTCTATCCTCTGTTTTCAGTATGAATCCCACTGAACTGTGTTAAATACATTTTTAGTATATTTTTAAAAATATTTTTTAATGAAAAAATATAGCTCAAATTAGCACAAATGTAGCACAAACTACTCTATAGCACATTTAAACAACCGAAGCTGACCCAAAGTCTTTTAAAGACATGCAAATTTACATTAAAGGTGTCTAAAAAACACAGTATCAATTTATAAGAAAAGCTGAAAGGTATTATTTTACTGTGTTAGCGAATTATTGTGAATAGTAAAAATCACAACACTGCCGTTTGGTGTTCTTTAAAATATCTTCAGAATTGGCAAATGTAAGCTGATTTAGCTCATCAATCATGACACACTGCTCTGACTGTTGTGATATTTTGATACCATGGTAGCATTTACAGGATATTGTTTTGTAGTGATATTATACAGAAAAGAGTTACTCAATAAGGCCCATTTACTAGTTGTTTTTCTCTTTCTCTCTGACCCAAGAATTGATGTGTAAGACTCACAGGCTGATACCCCAAGGTCGAAAATACCACAGAGACGAGACCACTTCCTTATTCCCATCCTCCCTTCCTTATCTTTTAGAAAAGAGCTTGTTAAAAAGCCAGGTGGTTTGTTTCAGAATTCACTAATGAAAGAACTCTGTATTCTATGTCTAGGAGTGTATTTTGCTGGGATGATCATAAATTGTAACTGAAGAGATAAACTACACAAAGGATACTTCTTTGCTCACAAGGCAGGAAGACGTTTCCTTATTTGGTCTGTACCGGTTTGAACTGAGAACCTGCTGACACACGAACCTTTTTCCTCTATATAAGCTGTTTTGTACTGAATAAACCTTTGAGTTGGTTTGGGAAGGCAACCTGAAGCAGTCTGTGTTTCCTTGTTCTCCCAAGCTACTCCCGGCGCTGTAACTAACCCAGCTGAACGGCATACTTGAGCGTTACTTTGAATAATTAGGAATCTTATAAGGAAAGGACAAAACTCTGCTTATCGGTGCTCACGCCTTGGAGGGAAACCGGGACGGAGATTTTCTCTTCACTGACCTACACAAGCTCCCTTTATAGGTTAAAACAATCGGTATCACTAAATTAAGGAAAGTATTGGTATTGGCAATACTTTCCTTAATTTACTTTGTACCGGACTGATACCAAAATTTGTAGTATCACACAGCACTAACAGGAACAGTTTGTGTGTTTGTTGATGTTTTTTGAGCTGACAGAAATGTTGTAGAAACGTTATGTCACTGCTCCAGAAATGACCAAATGACGTGTTTTCTCTTGCAAATACCAGCTGTACATTTTGGGCATCTACTAAAATAAAAATAAAAGAATCCTAACATCAGATCCGTTTTTTTTTAAATTCAATAGGTAGCATGAGTTGTGTACACATGTGTAATGTATTTATTATTGTTTAGTGTTTTAGTCATGTAGTAGGCTAACTATGAGTGTTTAACTGTATTTAGCTAATTAGACAGATCATATAAATCTCTGGATGTTTACAATGGCCATGAATACTAAAGGCAGGCAGTCTTCTCTGCAACCTTTTGCAACTGTTTCACGTTGATGATCTTTTTCTAGCCAGTCATTTGTGCTGAAAAATACAAATGTTAATTGAAAAAAATGCACAGTAAAATTACGAGGGGCAGTAAAAACACTGAACACAAAAGGCAAGTACGGACTTGCGTAATCAACTATTGTCGACACACTTGTGCCACACACTCCACCAGGCGTCATCTATCCATCACTGTTAGTAAAGCGCTTAAAAACAAACGAACAAACAGCTCTTATTATAATCTACCGGGTCACGCCCTCAGTTAGGACCACTCCTGAGCAAAGTGGAAGGATCAAAAACCGAAATGTGCATGCAACACCAGCCTCCCTCCGCGGGAGGCGCTATAAAAAACAAAGCAAACGTTGTCGCCACGTGATAGGAAAGACCTAAAGCTTTTGTTCCGGGCTGCTTGGTGTAGCGGTGTACGCTCTGGGACGTTTTGCTGTGAGTTTCGAGACGTGATAAGGTTCCTTTTTGTTCGCTGAGATGGTGAAGTTGTCCGCGGAACTTATTGAGCAGGCTGCTCAATATACAAATCCCGTGAGAGACAGAGAGTTGGACTTACGAGGTGAGAAACTGTCCTTATTACAGCATTCACAGAAAGGCCTGTGCTCATTAGCTTACGCACATTTTACGCGGGCCTTAACGTGAGCCTGATTCAAAAACGTAACCGGGTAGTGTTCAGTTTCATGCGAACTGCTGCAAAGATAATGCTGGCGTATGTCTAGACACAGCAAGGCTGATTTCACCATAATATGCTGCATATTAAAAGGGTACGTTGAGTCATTCCATCTGAAATCTTAGAGCAAATAAAAACCCTTAACATCTTCTGCTCAGCCAACTCGGATTTACCTGAAAATTGTATGTTTTAAAACCTTTGTAATAATTGCGATTACATTTTGTTTCCATATATGAAGACTTTCTGTAAGTTTTGTTTCATTTTAGGTGAATTGAAATCTGAGAATATGTTTGAACATAAATATCTCTGAAGATAAACTTTTTGTGTTTTCTCACCAAAAAGGCTAATTGTGGTCAGCTAGTATGGACTACAAATCCCATCATAACAGACAAAAAACATTAATTATTAAAAACATTCCTGATTATATTTGAATAATATCTGTTAATTCAGGTTACATCATTACCAAGCTGCATTCTGATAGCAAGCCAATGTTTGCATTCATAGAAAGAGAAAACCCACAGTAAAATAACTGGATATGCAAAATGATTGTAGATGATTGTTGTCAGAGCTGACATAGTTATCTGCACACATTATGTGTGTGTTAGTGAGGAGACGTGATGACTTCCTGCTATTAATCGCATTATATGCATAATCTCACAATGAGTTAAAAAGTTGTGTATTGTATTTTAGTAGTATCAGGATGTTTTGTTTACACACAAGGTTTTCTTGTTTTATTTATTTATTTTTTACATATGCTTTTTAACAGCAGTTGAAGTACTTTAATTTCAACTTAACCATGAATCTGATCTATTAAAATCAAATAGTTATTTGAAAAGTACAGGGCATTGATGTTTTGTCTAGTTTGTTTTAGAAACACAAGTTACCCTCAGTTCAATGCAACGATTATAACATTACAAACAAAACATGTTAGTTCAAGAGATGTTCCTGTATTATTAAAATACGACAAATTAACATCCAAAAAACGAATAAATTGCGACTGAAAGGTGTGGTGCCTTGTCTTGTGCATTGTGAGTAATGCACATTATTCTACAATTCATGGCAACCATTTTAATAAAAGTTAAAATCTAAAATAAAATAATTCATCCATCTGCTTATCTGAAATCAGGTCGCGGGGCCTAAGCAGTGAAGCCCAGACCTCTCTGTTGCAAATTGCTCTCTCTAGCTTATCCAGGGAAAACACTGAGGCGTTTCCAGGCCAGCCAAGAAAGCCACCATGTCCTGGATCTACCCTGGGGCCTCCTCCCAGTAGGACATGCCCAGCCAGAACACCTTACCCAGGAGGCAACAGGCTCAATGGCTCCTTTTGATGTAGCAGCTCTACTTTAAGCCCCTCCCAAATGACCGAACTCCTCATACTATGCTGAGAGAGAGCTGATGCACCCTTTGGAGAAGGTTATTGGCTAATTACAGGCCAATAATGTGCCTTTAGCATGGAAACTCCTGTCATGCATCATAGCAGGCAAGATGAGCAGGCTCAAAACATGAGTAAGGTCCTGAAGGGAACTGACAGAAACACCACAGGGGAAAAAGATCGGCTACTGGTAGAGCATCGAGCCTTATGCCAGGAGTGAGAGTGACATCAGGTCACTCAGAATGTCAATTTGAACAGAGATGTGTAGTCAGATGGTACCAAAGAGAGGGAAGATGCTATCTGTATTTTAATTATTTTCTTTTTTTGTTTTTGCCCAGGTTATAAAATCCCAGTGCTTGAAAATCTTGGAGCTACTCTGGATCAGTTTGACACTATAGATTTCTCTGATAATGAAGTCAGAAAACTGGACGGCTTCCCTTTGCTCAAAAGACTGAAGACCTTGCTAATGAACAACAACAGGATTTGGTAAGTTAGAGGTGTGTGTGTGTGTGTGTGTGTGTGTGTGTGTGTGTGTGTGTGTGTGTGTGTGTGTGTGTGTGTGTGTGTGTCGACCACTGTTGTCTTCACCCTCTTTTCTCAAGCTTCTTGTGTTCCTTCTTATTGATGTTGGTGTGATTACACTCTGAGGAGTCGGCTGTGAAACACGTAGATGATACCCTGGTTGGATTATAAGGTGCTCAAAGGAGGAGATATTGACATAAAGACAAGAAAACTCCTTACCATCTCAAATCCAGCACTCTGCAAAAATATGCTAGCCGAAAGATGGCTGAAGCCTGAGTGTCAGAACCACTATCCAGGGCGAATCAACAAAGCTCCTTGTGTAACCCGAGGAAGGACAGGCTCCTGCATGTCATGTACCATTGCTACTGGGAAATCCTACTAGTGGCTAGACAAAGGTGGGGTGAAACACAGTATGAAGGCACTAATCATGGGAGTACAGGAACATGCTCTAAGCATAAGACTGACTGAGGCATTCACCACGTCAGGAAAGACCTCGGGTGCAGGCTGTGTAGAGATTCCCCTGACGTAATCCAAGGGCATAAGTGGAACACCATAACCAAATACGCAAAAACGCTGCAGCGAGGCTTTTGACAAAATCCTGCAAGTACTCACATGTGACACCGTTATCTCAGTTACACTGGCTTCCTGTTAAATTTAGGGTCAATTTTAAGATCCTGGTCTTGACCTACAGAGCTGTGCACGGACTGGCACCAGCCTACATCTCTGATCTGCTACAGCCTGATGTCCCCAGCAGGTCTTTGAGGTCGTCTGATCAGGGCTTACTTGCTTTAAAAATACTAAGAGGAGGACTCAGGGTGACAGAGCTTTTGCCACTGTGGCCCCGAGACTGTGGACTCTCCCCACCAAACATTAAGAACTGTGGACTCAGTCGCTGTTTTTAAAAAAACAACTCAAAACTCACCTTTTTAAAACTGCTTTTGGTTAATTTTTTGCCTGTTTTATTTTCTCTTTTTAAATCTTTTTATGACTTGTAATCTTATGTGCAGCACTTTGTGATTCCGTCTTGAAAGGTGCTATATAAATAAATGTATTTATTTATACCTGGGATAGCACTCGGCCATGGCGACTAACCTATTGGAGTGTGAATCTTTGTGGATAGAAAAAAGTAGTCAAAAGTATTGCAGCGGCTGCAAACAGTCAGCCAAACAATCAGCTGCAAATTATGCCGGGCGACAGTCATAGCAAAGAGACGAAGCACTTTTTGAGTATGGGTAAAGGTGAAAACTGCGCTTCCTCCACTTGACTCATTAATGCCGAATTCTCTGGCAGCTGCTCTGTTCCCATGTTGTTCCAGTATATTAATGATTATCTCAGTTGTTCTCCTGACTGAAGTTTGGTCCGTTTACAGCATCCTGCCATGCGACTGCATTTGTTCCTAACTAGGACTGGGCGATATGACCCAAAATTCATATCTCGATATTCTTATTATTATAAATTATCAGCATTTTTTATAATAATGCTCTATAAATAAAATGTTCTTTTTGTGCATAACAAAAAGCTCACAATTGTGCAGTCAAAATGTAAACTAACAGACGCTGAGCACAATAACAAAGACAGATTTCGCAGCTCCTCTGTTCCCAAGTTCTACTGCGTGACTGACAGCCTTGAGTTTGAAATCCTCTTTGTAACCGTGTCTCTGAACAGGTGCCATTTGTGGTCCTTATACACACAGTACGGTAATATTATGTTGAAGCACAGTACGTATCACTCCGAGGCTCCTCGGTAGCCGTAATGCTCCAACAATCCATCAAGCGGTGCGGCTTCGTAGCTTAGCAAAGTCATATTAAAACATTTTTGACAGAGTTTTTTTTTTTTTTAGCGCGGTGTACCACATAAAATTGGTTCGAGGTCAATAAGCACAACCGGAATTCATACATAAGGCACAGTGTCGATTTTTGAGAAAATTAAAGGATTCTAAGTGAGCCTTATAGTGTGTAAAATACGTTATACAGAAGAAAAGAATATATCGTTACCGCACATGCTTTAAATTATACCGTGATATGGATTTTAGGCAATATCGCCCAGCCCTAAGCTGAAGACAGATGAGGAACACAAGGAGGAAACGTCATGAACAACCTGGCCCCTGCATAGGATGTACCACTGACAGAGGAAGTGGCTACCAGTGGCCACAAAAAAGGCTGGCTTGAAGGACAGCACAGAGGCTCTGATCATCATAGCACATGAACAGTCCCAAAGCACCAGATCCACAGAGGCAGGAGAGGACCACAGCAGAGATAGGATCCAAGTTGTAGAGTAGGCAAAGGTGCCCCAGAGGCTGTCCAGCAGACAGTAGCCGGATGCAAAATGCAAGCTGGGGCAGTATATACTGACAGGCACAAGCAAGTGGCTGGGATGGTATACTGGAACATCTGAGTCTCCAGGGAAACTCAACCAAAGGTGTTTGGTTGCCTGGCAACATCAGGAAGAAGGAACACAAGATGATCGAGAAGTACCAAGGGCTGAAGATATATACAGACATGTGACTATATGTGCCTGTGTGAATATACCAAATCCAAAGTTTAAAAATGGTGTATAAATGCAGTGTGCCATTCTCTCAACTCTGTTCTATCTGCTGAAGCTGTAAGAAGTGTGGAAAGTCTTTGGTATTTAACTTTCATACACAAAAGCTGCCTTTGCTAACATTGGTGTGCTGGTAACCTTATGACATGTTCCTTGCAGTCGGATAGGTGAGAACTTGGAGCAATCTCTGCCCAGTCTCACAGAGCTGATCCTCACAAGCAACAACATTCAGGAGCTGGTGAGTGCATCTCAGGAACAATGGGACCGGGGGTTCTTTGCTTTCTTTACTGCCCTCTCAGAATTCCTGTCTTTGACTAATAAGAGAATCATTTAGATGAATTGCACACAAATAAACGGATTTAACTATATACATTTCGATGAGCTAAATAATTGAATGTTTATTTGAATTGCATTTTTATTTTAATGTATTATTTTAGTATATTTAGCTGCACAAATTAACTTTACAGATGGAAATGTCCCGTTAATCTCTTTGGAAGCTTAGCCTCTCATTTTAACATTGTTCTTCTCCTGCAGGGTGATCTGGACCCACTGGCCTCAGTGAAGACATTGACCCTTCTCAGGTCTGAATAAACAAACACATTCTGATTGTTGAACGGTGTTCTTCACCACAAGTCTTTCATATGTGTTTCAACAATTCCTGACATTCCAGCTTGTTGAGAAATCCAGTGACAAACAAGAAGCATTACAGGCTCTATGTCATCAACAAAATCCCACAGATCAGAGTACTAGACTTTCAGAAGGTAAAGCTCAAGGTAAGTCATGACAAGTTAAAAATCTCATTTAAACATAATTATTGTGCAATAGTGTCCTCAATGGAACTGTACAGTGTTTGCAGCCACGACTAACACCATGCCTGCAGTTTATATAAGAAAGAAATTAGAATAACGTTATGGACTTTACAATGGGTTTCTGCAGGTACCTCCTTTACTCCCTGCTCTGGGGTTCTGACCTGAGCTGATGCGAAAATGTGATATGAACAGTGTTGGGCAAGTTACTTTGTTACTTCTTCAAAAAAGTAACTGAGTTACAAGATTCTAAAAGTAATTAATTACTTGAAAAGTAACTATTGCGTTAGTTTAAAAAAAAAAAGAAGAAAAAAAAGTTTAACGGTCTGGGGTCCAGGGTATAATTGACCATTTTTCAATACTTCTGATGTTTCCTCCACATTTCACCTTTAAAAACTGTTTCCTTTGCCTTGTTTGGTCTCATTCTTTTCAGCACAACCTCACGTGTCTGAATTTACAGTTATGTTTTCATTTTGATGTACTGTATTAACACAATTGATCTAAAATCAGACAGAAAACATAAAATCAGAGTAGAAAAAGTTATGTTTTACTGTAACAACCACAAACATGTTTAATGAATCATATTTCATAACTTTAAATGCAAATATAAATTGTCAATTTTAAGATCATACGCAGAAGTTTTGCAAACAACAAAGTTATTTGCAGCCATTTACCTTTTTCTTTTTTTTTTTTTTTTTCTTAAATAACCATTTCAAACTATTTACGTAACAATCAGCTGTTCTGCATTCAGTAAGATGCCACACAAATTATTTGTGCCACTCAAAAAATTTCTGTCCACTATAAAGGAGAAGATCACAGCCTGATACCTGCAGACAGCAGTCACCTCATTGTTCTGACACAAAACTATCCACAACTCTACACACTAACTACACACTCCAAACGCGTGCGCGCTCTCGCCTTCTCTCGCCATCACTCCTGAAACGTCCCCCTCTTCCTAAACAACCAGATGTCATGTTGCCAGATCATTTTTAATTGGTAGACGTGGTGCATTTCCCCACCAACATGAAAGGGCTGCTTTTTGTTTGTTCGTTTGGATTTTATTTATTTATTTATTTTTTGTTCATAAGCAGAGAGGGCTCGCTGCGCTGTCCTTAGACAGTAAAAGGGACGAAAGTATTCAGGAAAAAAACATGTATTGTTTATCATGACTCTAGTTTTGCGTGGCCTATCAACACAAAGACGGGTATATATCACCTTGTTGCTTTGTCATCTTGAAGTGGTCATGTGATAGGCTTACCACGACTACTTTATTCTTCCTCAGCCAAACAGCAGCACTCATGCGATTGTTTTGCCCCCTGAGCTCCAGGTGTTTTGCCAAAAAGTGATTGTCGGGCAGAAAGTGATTGTCGTCCGCGGGAGCGTGCAGCTGCTTAAAGCTGTAGCGCCCAGATTACTTACAGCTACTTCCGTGTAACTGATATAAGATGCTGTAAGCTGAAGAGGGCTTCAACCGTCTGTTTGTTGAAGAATAGTAACGCGACCGCACCGCATTTTCTTGTTAACGGTAACGGCGTTGTAACGATAGAAATGGTAATTAGTTTACTCGTTACTGAAAAAAGTAACACCGTTATTCTCATCACTACATTTGAACAGATTGCATGCTACCGATTGTCCAGTCAATGGCATCTCTCCATGAGTCATGAAAGTGATTCCTTCACAAAAATCACAACACAATGCTTTGCTAAAATGACCCCACCCACATGAAGTGTTACTAAGTTGTAATTGAAAATGGCCAAAACTGACTCGAGTTGGGGCAAGATGAGCCGAGTTGGTACTGGTGGAAAGGAGGCTTAGGAGGGAGGGCTTCTTGTAGCTGATTTTCACAACAAGGATGACATGACGAATTGGTCGTTCTCAGGAGCTTGGTGAATTCCAGAGTGTAGACTGATGATAGGATGGCTCCTGTGCAAAAAGTTTGATTGTGAAATTTCCTCCATACTAAATGTTTCAGAGTCAGCTGTTAGTGGTATAATAACGTGGAAGTGATTGGGAAGAACAGCAACTCGGCCACAAATAAAAACAATCCAAAAGACAAATCGGGCACGGAGGTAGGCAACTCTCTGTAAAGTCAGTGGCTACAAATTTTATGTATCTCAACAACAGTGCAGTCGAGGGCTTCACAGAATGGGTTTGCATGGCTAAGCAGCTGCATCCAAGCCTTACTTTACCAAAGTGTCTCTTCACCACGCCACCACTGGACTCTAGAGCAGTAAAGACATGTTCTTAGACAAATCATGCTTCTCTGTTTGGGTTTGGCGGTTGCAACGAGAATGTTCAAACTTACTGCACTGCGTAAAGTTTGAACATTATGGTGTGGGGTTGTTTTTCCTGAGGTGGGCACAGCCCATTAGTCCAGGGAAAAGAAATCGTAACCCTTCAGTATACCAAGACATTTTGGACAACTTGATGCTCCCAACTTTGTGGAAACAGTGTGGACATGGCATCTTCCTGTTCTAATATTACTGTACAATATAAAGACATGCTTGAGCGAGTTTGGTGCATAACGTTACCGTTCTATATTCAAATATAGTAAGGGAATGTGGCACCTCCAGATAATTACAAAGCAGCCTCTGTGTATTTTTAAGTCATAAGTTTGAGAGTGTTCAGTTTGTGTGAGCTTCAGTTACATACTAGTTTATATATTCTTCCAAGCACAATATAAATTTTCTGTTGAATATGTACAAAAATCACCAACTCTCTTTTTAAAATGTACTTTAAAGTATTTGATATATAAAGCTAAAATTTCACAACAATCATTCTGTGTCCAAACTTTTGAGCATAAGATTTTTAGGCGAATCAGAACATTTGTGATGGATGACCTGGCAGTGACGGTTCAGTCTCCCGTTGAGTGCTTTTTTTTTTTTCCTTTTAAATTTCAGAATAACTAAGTCCACACTTTATCATGTAACTTTTTCATAATGCTCATCTTCTACCATAATTAACTTGTAAATTATTAGAGGTATTTTAAAACCTTCTTATTCACTAAAGTAGTAATAGTTTGTAAATATGTTGGGTAAATAAGGTTTTGACTTTCATTGTTTGATATTGCTGCAGGAACGGCAGGAAGCGGAGAAAATGTTCAAAGGCAAACTGGGTGCTCAACTTGCAAAGGATATTGGCAGGCGAACAAAAACGTAAGATGAAGTATCTTGACAGCACTTCCTCACCATCACTGGATCCTAGCTGAAAAAACAGATTTTGTACTGCATAGAAATAAGGAATGCACACTATTGCTGTGTGTTAAAGAGTGAACATCTTTGTTCTATATTGAAACATCCCTACAAGTGGAAAAGGTCTCAATGTAGTGTGTCCCTTTCAGATTTACTCCTGGAGTGGCAGTACAGCTGGAGAAGAGGATGGGGCCCTCTCAAGCTGATGTGGAAGCCATCAAGGTTCAGTTTTTACAGTCGCCTCAATTGTAAAGAAGCAGGATTTTACCACTGTGTTCACATGAGAATCAAACTTTAGAGAAGGGTCCACTTTTACTCCTAAAGTAGTGATCATCAATTCCTCATATGGGGCCAGAGAAGAAAGGATGCTGTCCTGTTCTCATTAATAATGAATAATAATACAATAGTGCATATACAGAGTGGAATGGTGCAATACAGAAGTACTGGAAGTTAGAGGAGAGTGTCATGTAGTCCAAGACGTGTATGGAGGAGGGCAGCATGGTGTTGAGGAGCACTCAAGCGCTCCGCACAATCCTCTGCTCTGTGTTCAGACGTGTGGCAGTTTCCATACCAGACTGATGCAGCTGGTTAGGATGCTACAGGTGCCTCTGTAGGTGTTAAGGGGGAGGCGCACCTCATCAGTCATCTCAGGAAGTCAAGCCGCTGCTGGGCTCTTTTTGTCACCGATTTGTTGTTGCAGCCTGACTAGTAATGTAAATGCTGCATTATTTGCACTGTAACAATTCACTAATAGAAGGGAAATGAAAACATAGCAATGTTTTGTTTTTGTTAAGGTTTCTAAGCTGAACCTTAAAATGTGCATGGAGCGATGGACACAGTATGTCAATGAGATCTTAGAGGTTATGCAGGCATGCATGACTCTTTTTTTTTTTTTGGGAGGGGGGGGTGTATTTATATAATAGAGATTTCGTTTTCAGCTGCCTAGCTTCATGTTTCTCTGAGCCACTATCACTCGAGTTAATTGCATGTGTTAACCAGCATTTTTGCCGGGTATGTTGCACTTGATTTGTGGAGGGCTTTCTACCTGCTATAATGCTTACTGCTTAATGTTTGGTGGCTCAGACAGAAGAGCAGAACTGCTTCTCTGCAGACAGGAGACATGCTGGAAAGTTTATTCCTCACTTCCAGCAAAAAGGGAGAAGACCGTGTCTGTATACCAGCAAGAAATCACATTTACCTGCTGCTTCTTGTCCTATAGTAGCTGGGGACGCTACTATGGGTTTATAAAATAATCAAAACAAATGATGTACTAAAATAAATTTGGTGAAGAGCATTCAGGGCTAGTGATAACAGAATGTGTTCAGAGTATAGTAGCTAAGTGTTCCATCTTTGCTTGTATTTCAGAATGCCATTGCTAATGCTTCATCATTGGCAGAGGTAGAGAGATTAAAAGGGATGCTCCAGGCCGGTCAGATTCCTGGTCGTGATCTCAAACAAGGTCAGTACGAACTAAAACTTATAAGAATTCAATTCTTGAGAAAATGGTGGGGAAATGTGCACTGGGGCAGTGGTATTGGAAGCCACTCACACAGGCGCTGTATAATGGAAAAACACCAGACCCCAAAATTAATTCTGCTAAGTAGCATTATGTCTAAAAAGTATAGCCATCTTTTGTGTTTTATAGATTTGTTAACACACTTTTTAATAGTTTGTTTTAAAGAAACAAAAACTAAAGACAAATGTTGTTTAAAATGTCTATTAACAAAAGATTCATGAAGTTTGATTGGTATAACGTCATGGTATTTGGTGATTTATATGTATGAATGGATATATTCATGTATAAAATTAGGTTCAGTTGTGGTAGAAGAGGAGGAGGAAGAAGAGGAAGAGGTTGGCCCTGCACAAACGGAGGCGCACATGGGTGGCACTTCTGAAGAGGAAATCATGAACATGGATCAAGGAGAGGATGATAAAAATATGGAGACAGGGTCACATGTTAATGGATCCTGAGTTTGCTGAAAACATTTTTTTTCTTAGAGTTCTTGTGTTGGATATGTTTACCATGGCTGTGTGTGTTTGTTTGTTTTTTTTAAATTGTATAAAATGACTTTCATTAAAGTGATTTCTTCTGATTTGAATTGGAATATTTTTTGTTTGTCTGTTTTATCATTAAAGAAATCCCCATGTTTACAGACCTTTAAGGTCTTTTATGTGTTGTGTATATATCCAATACCAATGTTTACACTGTACCACACACAAAAGGGGACAAAGATTCAGTACCACTGTTGATTCATACAGTGCGTCCGGAAAGTATTCACAGCACTCCACTTGTTCCACATTTCATTGTGTAACAGTCTTATTCCAAAATTGGTTATTCAATTTTCATCTCAAAATTTTACACACAAAGTGACAGTGCAGAGAATAAAGGTATGCTTCAAATTCATCCATATTTGTTAAAAAGAAAGTACTCCCACTCTTTGCTCAGTACTATGAAGTACCTTTGGCAGCAATTACAGCCTCAATCTTTGTTTTTGTTTTTTTTATATTTAAGTATTCTGCTACAAGCTTGCCTCACCTATTTGTTTTTTTTGTTTTTTTTTTGACAGTTTATTCCAATCTTTGCAGAACCTCTCATCCCATTCAGCTTGATGGAGCTTGTGTCTGCATAGCTATTTTCAAATCTGTCCTGAGTTGTTAAATCGGGTTCAAATCTGGGCTGCGGCAGACACCGCAGTGGCCCCAAAGCCAGTCCCTTGTCTTGGCTTGACTTGCGCTTCAGGTCCTCGTGGAAGAAACCTCTTTTGTCCCAGTCTGGGGTCCAGAGCATTTGGGACAGGTTCATTACTTACTTTTAAGGATGCGGGGAATTCCCATTGTCTGCTCATCAATACAAAAACCTAAGCCTAGACACAAGTCACTTTCCAAAATTCAGCAACAGTTTGACATTTTCTTTCTGTCCCTGGATAGCACCATAGCACAGCACCAACGGACGTCGCAAGCAATGTCTTTCTCATGCTAGCAGCATCTGTCTGTCCCAGATAGCAAGATGACATCAATTTGATTTTTCATCTGAATTATCTCAGTCAATGCTAAATAAATGTTGAATCAATGTTAAAACACCCATGACAGAGTAATAGTGATGACAATGGAATAACACTGATCCAAAGTTCTCCTGTTATAATTGATTGATCTATTTGTAGTTGACCTGAAATTAAAGCTATGATCAATTTGGACTGTTTCATGGCACACCCCTCTCAAAGTGGTACATCCCATCTGTCCACTATTGAAAAGCCCCTGAGTTGACCAGGAAATTATATTGAAATGTCATTGATTTACAGTAGATAGAGAAATTAAAGCTATTATCACTTGTCTTCCAAAAAGTTGATTCTCTTCAGCCTGCGTAACATTTTAGTGGGAGAAACGTTTCATCACTCGTCCCAGTGACTGAGGTTGGTTTCCCCAAACTTAAAAATAATAAATCTGCATATTCACTGAAACTAGTGAGGTCAGTTTCTTGTTCCAGTTATATGCCTCTGTCAGTGCGCCCCAGGGCAGCTGAGGCTACAATGTAGCTTGCCATTGCCAGTGTGTGTGTGAATGGGTGAATGACTGAATGTAGTGTAAAGCGCTTTGGGGTCCTTAGGGACTAAGTAAAGCGCTATACAAATACAGGACATTTACCATATGCAAATTGTCATGACCATTGACCAGTGGCCATTAGTACCATTTACAGAGAGTTGGGGTTGCAATCTTAGCACAGCCACAGCGCTGTAAGCTGGTGAAAGATGTGACTTAGACCCCCTCCTCTATTTAGAGATGGTCTTTCCCTTTTCACGTAAATGGCCTCCAGCATTCAACATCAGCATGGGGGAGAGGTAGTGGTTACAGAAAGAGGGTGATAGATTGTCTGAGACAGAACAAGACAATGCTCTTGACCCGACCTCACACCACCGGGGGAAGGTTCACCAAGTCTGTATAGTTTACCAAAGATACATAAACAGGGTGCACCTTCAAGATCAATTGTCTGTATGATCCACTCGGTCACCTATAACATCTCAAAGTTTCTGGCTTCGATCCTCAACCCATTAGTAGGCAGCTCTGAACACCACATCCAGAACACTACAGATTTTGTTTAGAAGGTGAGAGATGTCCTTATGGAGGCAGATGAAACAATGATTTTGTATGATGTTACATCTCACTTCATTTGTTTCCCAGTCACTGAAGCAGTAGACATAGTTTTAAAAGATTACAGGATAACTATTAGCACCAACCGAGTGTATTTGCTCTTGGAACTATCTTCATTCCACCCATTTCACAAACAAGGGTCGGCACTATTGAGGAAGCCTAAGGGTACAACTCTCTGATTGCAGCCATTCACCAATTCTGTGTGAATCGCCTGATCATTTGTCATTGATCATTGTTCTTTAATA
Organism: Aulonocara stuartgranti; assembly: GCF_965226115.1. Taxonomy (NCBI): domain Eukaryota; kingdom Metazoa; phylum Chordata; class Actinopteri; order Cichliformes; family Cichlidae; genus Aulonocara; species Aulonocara stuartgranti. The sequence goes on from NC_138939.1 coordinate 41,357,816, forward strand.
GTTATTGATTTATAGTTTACTGAGAGATCCATTAATCCATCCATTCTCGTCTGCTTATCCCTATATATAGATAAACAACCATTCACACTCGGAGTCACACCCACATTCACACCTCTGGGCAGAATGACCAATTAACCTGCATGTCTTTGGGAGAAAGCCGGAGTACCCGGAGACAACCCATGCAAACACGGAGAGGCCCCGGCCAGGTGGTGGGGTTGAACTCCGGACAGACACTGATACAAACAGATTTTGGAGGGTTGAAAAGGGCTTTCTGGGTATTGTCATTCCACTAAAAAGAAGGAGAGGAGAGATGAGATTTATGATAAGTGACAGAAATGTGAAATTGCAGATACAAGCTATGAAAACGAGCTTTCTCAGAAGGGTGGCTGGTCTCTCCCTTAGAAGTAGGGTGAGGAGTTCGATCATCCAGGAGCATCTGACAAGGATAGCTACTGGGCTCCTTCTGGGTGAGGTATTCCGAGATGTACCACTGGGAGGAGATGCCGGGGCAGACCAAGGACACGTTGAGGCTACATCTTTTGGCTGGCCTGGGAAGATTTTGTGTACCCCCAGACAAGCTCAAGGAGGTGACTAGGGTGAGGAAGGTCTGGCCTTCTGTGCTTAGGCTGCTGCCTCTGGGAAGCGCCCCAGATAACTGGAAGAAAATTGATGGCTAGATGGATAGAATGAGGTTACACTGTAACAATGATGTGTCGTGAAATGGCTGTGCAGCACTCAGGAAAGGATCCAAACGCAGACTCACGGAGGCAAAAGTAACTTAAAAAACCAGCTTTTTTGCTGAATGGCAAAACAATAGAAAACTAGACTCGGAAATTATAAGAATAAAACACACAGGGAAGCACTTGGAGAAACACACAACCATGAGGAAGATCAAGACACCGAACCGAGGGAGACGTTGACATAAAGACACAGGAGGATAACAAGGGAAGTGGGAACCTCCAAGATGTAGTGGAAAATCTCTATGTATTGATCACATATTGTAACCATAACACTTTAGTAATAGCAAAATCACTCCTGTCACCAGCTGTAGGCATGTAGGATGTTATCACAGTGCACCTCATGGTTTATTGCACCTTCACAGAGGTGAAGGTGCATTGGGTACGCATCAAACTGTGACACATCATTCACCCTACGATAATCGACACAGAACCATATAGACCCATCCTTCTTCACCACGAGAACTATGGGGCTAAACCAGGCACTTTGCGACTCTTCTATTACTCCCATCTTCAGCATGTCAGCTGAAAACACACTGTCATGCCTGGCTGTGTTTTAATGCGATGCTCGATGAGAGACGTTCGGCTTGGCAAGGGGGAGAAATCGTCCGCAAAGCGCTGTGGCAACCTGGCAACATCTGCTCTCTGGGCCTGTGTGAGATGGTTATCACAATGGAGGGAGGCAGGAATGGTGGACTTTGGCACCTCCGGGTCAAACTCATCTCTCTCCTTAACCAGGTTCACCAGAGAAGCGCTTTCAGCCTCCATCCAGGATCTAAGGAGGTTGAGGTGTTAAATCTGCATGGCTCCTCCTCTTCATAGTCAACGTCCCCCACTCGCTGTCTGACCACTCGCTGTCTGGGTCAACTTTGCTAGTGAGAGACAGAGAGAGGCGTTGAAAGGCTGCTGCAACAGAACTTATTGTTTCAGAGGAAAACACGAACACAGCGTACAGTCGAGTCTTGATAGCTTACTTACAACTGGGCTCGTCAGGCACTCTTCTTGGCTGCAGTGGTTATTATTATATTTACATGCTTCCAGCTCCCGTTTCTGCTCCATGACAGCTCGTACTTTTCCTTTCTCTCCCTCCCTCGCTCACAGACACATAACGGGTGCGATACCACTGATTTCCTTTCCGATCCGATACCAAGTAATATTCAGGGTGGTATCGACGATACTGATCCGATACCGATACTTTAACAAAAACTTATTTTATTTATTGTATCTCAAATTATAGCGTCATAATGATTACAGGACATCAGATTACTTGTTCTTATCACTTAATAATGCAGAGTTCATCATGTAGAAATAAAAAACCTGAAGTTGTGCTATTTGAACACGTTGCCTGCCTGCAGCACTAAAGGACTCCGTGAGAGACGTCCGTCTCGCCCTAGCAGCACCTGTCCCTGTCCTCCTCTTCAGTCTCAACGTACGCTCGTCATATTCTCTGATATGATTTACTCTGAGGTGTTTGACGAGGTTAGTGATGTTGCCACAACCATACATGCCAACCCTCCCGATTTTTCCGGGAGAATCCCGAATTACAGTGCCCCTCCCGAAAATCTCCCGGAGCCACCATTCTCCCGAATTTCTCCCGATTTTCCAGGACAACAAATTTGAAAAACCATATCGCAGAATTCATACGGCGGCCCAGCCAATTCCAGTCTCCAACAATGGCGGCAGCGACTTAGTTTTAATATCACTCTTATTTCTCTTTCTGGGTCGCAAAAAACTTTTAACATGTTGTCAGGTGAGAATGTAGCTGTGTGAACTTCAAATATCTGAGCCGACACATCGTCTTCAAACCCCCGCGGTCGTTAAACATGATATATAAGTCACTTTGATAACCTAAAAATGTTCTTGTTTGGCTTTTTCAGTGTTTTATTTGTTCGTGAGTAAATCGGTTTGGCTGAGATTAAAGTTATTAGATTAGATTAAATTTAATTTAATTTTATTAATCCCTCGGGAGGGTTCCTCCAGGGTTTTCACACGGCTGAATAAATGACAAACAGAAAACTGACTAAACAAAGTGTGAGACGGTCGAGAGTTTACGTCAGCGCCCGGTTATATTTTAGATAGCAAGGAGCAGACGGCAGAGTTTCAGTCCACCGAGGGAGCTCATGACGTACTACCTGGCTTTCTTTAGACCACGAAGGCCGGTCCTCAGGTGGAAGCAGCCTCTGAATTTGGACACCCGCGCTGTTTCCGGGCTGGCCAATAATAATGGTGACATTTAACGTATTTTATCTGATAAATAAACACTGTAAAATATATTTATCCCCCCCAAACAGCCCCTCTGAATGTCTCCCTAATTCTGAGGTCTCAAGGTTGGCAACACCTCACTTTTTTGCCACATGTATCGCAAACCACGTCTCAGCTTTTTGTGGAGGTAAAACAAGTCCACACATGACTCAACTACGCTCAGCCATTGTTGTGAGTGCGCACGCCAAGGGGCTGCGAGACATTTATACAGATGTATTTCGCACAGTTCCTTATGAAAGGCGGAAGAGGAAGTAGTTCCTTTGAATGTAGACAATCCGAATGATATAGTTTCTTTCCTGTAACACTCTGCCTGTTGCCTTCATATTAAATCATTTTTGTATAATAATTTTTAGAGGCTCTTATTGCGTGTTTTGTTTGGGTTTCCACCAGTGTGGAATTACCAAAAATAGAAAGACCATAACCTAACATATGAAACAGGAAAATACCGCCATGTAATCCATTTATTTCAACAAACTAACTGTATTCTCAATATCACCTATTGAACGGTAACTGTAACGGATACATTTACTCATATTTTGTATTTTAAATACTCCCCAACACTGCCTGTTGATGAGATCTTGTGCCGCTCCTAAAACACTGGCCTCCAACTCCTAAAGAGACACGGGTGTCCCTAAATTTAGCTAATAGTAGCTTCAGGCTAGCTTGCTATGGCGAATAGGCTAATACCAGCATTTTACCTCAACTTCACCAGATGTAGCTAAAAAAAAACTAAACTAATGTCCAGCCCAGTGGGACAGCAATGAAAGATGACAAAAATGATTACTTACTTGCGGTTTGGAGGGTCAAGCTGAAATTGAAGCAGCCATTGAAAGACGGGAAGAGAGAAAGATGGCAGCTTGGTCAGCACTAGTGGCCTCTATAATATATGCAAATACATGCGGGCCGGAATCCCCGCCCCCCCAGCGCGCCCCCGGACGCCAAAACAGTGCCAGCAGGTTGAAACTGAAAAATGCCTCCACCCCGGGGGGAAGGGTAACATCTCTTGGGTCTGGGTTCTGTTTCCCCCTCTGGGGGCGAGGGTACCTGGACCCGGGGTATAGAGTATGTTTGGGGAGTGTGATTGTGTGTACATGTCCATTTATGTCAATCCTTACATTGGGTGAATGCTGAGTGTTTGTATATGTGTGCATGAGGGTGGGAATGCATGTTTGTGTCTGTGTGTGCCTGTTTGTCTGTGTCTATATGTCAGGTCGGGTCTTAGACTCCACCTCTCTGGGAACTCCCAGGCCCTCCAAGGCCTGTCTCCCCTCACCACACTCCCTGCCGGTGACTGATGCCCTCAGGGGTCGGTGCATTGGTGGTTCTTGGTGTCCGGGGCTGGGCACTCAGGCATGTACCAGCTCACTCCTGGTGGCTACCTGGCGGGGCCTGGCGCCTGTTGCTCGGTCAGGCCTCTGCTGGGGCAAAGGGGGCCTCTTGGCCTGCGGCTCGGTTCACTCCGGCACAGCTGGCTGCCAGCAGAGTCGGCGGGCACGCCGGTGCAGCCCCCTCTAGCTTCTGCTCGGTGGCTACTGGGTGACGCCTCGTCTGGGGATCCTCAGCCCTTCCCATGAGGGTGCCATGGTTGCCCCTCCGGTGGTCCTCCTTGGGCTCTCGCACTCTGGGGCCTCTGGATGTCTGGGGCCTGGATCTCCTCCATGCCTGCTTCATGCCCTGGGGGACGGGGCTATGGCTCGCTACATCCTCTAGCAGACCATTACATGTGGAAACCATTAGAATACAAGCGCGCTGATCCACACAGGTGTGCACACGGGTGTTCAAATTCAAATTCAAATTCAAATTTTATTTGTCACGTACACAGTCATACACAGTACGATATGCAGTGAAATGCTTAGACAACTGCTCGTGACCTAAAGAAAAAAAAAGGAAAAGGCTATGAATAAGATAGGAAATAAATATAAAAAATTAAAAAGGGTAAATTTAACTAGGAAGGAATAAAATATAAATTAAGGTTAAAAATGAAATAACTGTACAACACAAATTAGAATGAAGGGTAAATTTAACTGGGAAAGAATAAGATAAAATATATAAATTAAAGTTGAAAATAAAATAACTGTACAACAAAATACACAATATAGAACTATATAAGAATGTATGAAGAAATATAAATAAATATATACACAATAACAGCAGCTGTACAAGTATTAACTGGAAATGAAGAATATAATGTCCAGTGTTGTGCGATCCACATTATGTCTTGTGCAGTGCAAATATGCTTAAAGTGATTTAAGTGATGAAGTGAAAACAATGTCCAGAAAGTCCAGTGTGTGTGTAAGAACCATATGTGTGGGTCAGTACTGTGTGGTGGTGTGATTGAGAGACCGTATCGCCTGCGGGAAGAAGCTCCTCCTCAGTCTCTCTGTGTTGGTCTTCAGGGAGCGGAATCGCTTTCCTGACCTCAGCAGAGAGAACAGTCTGTTGTTGGGATGGCTGAGGTCCTTCACGATCTTCCTGGCCTTGGTCCAGCACCGCCTGCTGTAGATTGAGTGCAGGTCAGGGAGCTCGGAGCGGATGGTGCGCTCAGCTGACCGCACAACCCTCTGTAGAGCTCGTCTGTCCTGCATGGTGCTGTTCCCGAACCAGGTTAAGATGTTTCCCGCCAGGATGCTCTCTATGGTGCAGGAGTAAAAGTTCCTGAGCACCTTGGAGGGCAGTTGGAAGTCTCTCAAGCGTCTGAGGTGGTAGAGACGCTGACGGGCCTTTTTCACCACGGTGTTGATGTGACAGGACCATGACAGGTCCTGCGTGATGTGAACTCCGAGGTATTTGAAGCTGTCCACTCTCTCCACTGGGCACTCATTGATGACGGGGGTCTGGTAGTTCCTCTCCTGCTTAGTGCTGAAGTCCACTATCAGCTCCTTTGTCTTACTGACGTTTAGAAGGAGGTTGTTCCTCTGGCACCAGTTCTCCAGATTCCTAATCTCCTTCAGGTAGGCCGTCTCGTTGTTATCAGAGATCAGGCCCACCACGACGGTGTCGTCAGCAAACTTGATGATGGTGGTGGAGCTGGTAGTGGCCACACAGTCATATGTGTACAAAGAGTACAGCAGGGGGCTCAGAACACACCCCTGGGGGGCTCCAGTGCTGAGAGTGGTGGAGGCTGAGACATGTCCGCCCATCCTTACTGCCTGTGGTCTGCCAGTTAGGAAGTTGGAGATCCACTGACACATAGATGAGCTGAGTCCCAGATGCTCCAGCTTGGTGGTGAGTGTGGAGGGAATTATGGTGTTAAATGCAGAGCTGTAGTCTATGAAGAGCATTTTAACATAATTCCCCCTTCTAGTGTCCAAGTGAGTGAGTGATGTGTGGAGGAGATGAGAGATGGCATCGTCTGTGGAACGATTTGGACGGTAAGCGAACTGTAGTGGGTCCAGTGTGTCTGGTAGTGAAGAAATGATGAAGTCTCTGACCAGGCGTTCAAAGCACTTCATCACTACTGAGGTGAGGGCTACAGGGCGATAGTCATTGAGAGAAGCAGGGTGGGGTTTCTTCGGGACAGGAACAATGATGGACTCTTTGAAGCATGTGGGGATCACCGACTGAGATAAAGAGATGTTGAATATCTCAGTGAACACAGGAGCTAGCTGGTATGTGCAGTCTCTTAGGATACGACCTGGGATGCCGTCTGGTCCTGCTGCTTTCCTGGTGTTCACTCTCTTGAAGGCTCTCCTTACTTCATGCTCGGAGATGACGAGCACGTTTCCGGTGCTGGCAGTATCTTCCTGTCTGCAGCCGTTAGCGCCGCTAACACTAGCATTGTTGGAGTCCTTAGCTGCAGCCTCGAAGCGAGCATAGAAAGTGTTCAGCTCGTCTGCCAGAGTCACGGCCGCGTTCGTCATACCGGTTGTTGGTGCTTTATAGTCCGTTATTGTCCTTAGTCCCCGCCACAGGCTCCTAGAGTCACTCTGTTGGAGTTGTGACTCTAGTTTCCTCCCGTAGCGCTGCTTCGCCTCTTTCACCGCCCTCCGCACGTTATATGACGCGGCTTTGTACGGGTCCATGTCCCCCATCGTGAGTCCCGTGTTGTAGGCAGCGGTGCGGGATCTCAGAGCGTCGCGGATGGTTTTATCCACCCACGGCTTCTGGTTGGGAAACGTTGTGATAGTCTTTGTCTCCACGGTATCATCCGCTAGTTTCCCGATGAATCCCACAACCGCTTCCGTAAACACGTTGACGTCATCGTCGGAGCTGTTTCTGAACATGCCCCAGTCTGCGTCATCGAGTGCGTCCTGTAACGCGGCCACCGATTGATCCGTCCAGCGCGCGACCTGCGCGACCTTCCTCTGAACCGGAACTTCCTGTTTCAGCCTTTGTTTGTATTTTGGCATGAGGAAGATGGCGGCGTGATCAGATTTGCCAAAAGGAGGGCGGGATTGTGCCTTGTAGCCGTCCTTGACCGTAGTGTAGCAGTGGTCCAGTGTCCTTTCACCCCTGGTGGGGCAGGTGATGTGTTGATAAAAGTTCGGCGCTGCGCGTTTGAGGTTGGCGCTATTAAAGTCCCCCGTCACAATAAGCGCAGCGTCCCGGTGTTGTGTCTGGTGCTGTGTGAGTGCCTCGTGCAGCTCGCATAAGGCGGTGACCGTGTCCGCTTGTGGTGGAATATAAACGGCACTTACAATGACCGATGTAAATTCCCGAGGTAGATAAAAAGGACGACACATGATGGACAGTAGTTCCAGATTTGGTGTGCAGGAGCGTGTGAGAGGAACAACGTTCGCACTGTTGCACCAGTTGTTGTTCACCATTAAACACACGCCGCCTCCCCTTGACTTCCCCGAGTCCCGTGTCATGTCCATGCGGTGAACCGAGAAGAACTCGGCCGGCTGGATGGCATGGTCCGGCACCGCTGGGTTCAGCCATGTCTCGGTGAAGCAGAGGAGATTGCAGTCCCGAATGTCTCTCTGGAACTTTATCCTGGCCCTGAGGTCGTCAAGCTTGTTCTCCAGTGACTGGACGTTGGCGAGCAGGATGCTAGGCAGAGGTGTGCGGTGTGCACGAGCTCTCAGCCTGTTCCTGACGCCGGCTCGCTTCCCTCTAGGCCGCCGCCACTTCCCTTTGTTCTCCCTCAAGATCTCACTCGGCCAGCTCGGATCCGGAGTTAAAAACTTCGAATTGTGAGTAAATCGTTCACTGCTCGTAGACTTAAATTACACCTCTCTTGGCTGCTACTTCAAAGCACATTGTGCGCTGTCTGTCCTGCGTGCTGCACAACAACATTGAATATTTAGTATTAACTGCTGTTTACACTTAGCTAGATTAATGTGATGGTGTTGTGTTTAGCATGTTGCTTTGGTTTTTTTTTTTTGCTTGTTTTCTATTCTTCTTCTCTCAACAGGTGATCCAGGAGATTTTTTATTTTTTTTCTCCCCCCCTTTCTCACTGTCCCTCTCCCCTTCTGTTTTTCCTTTCTTTCCTCTTTCTTTCTCCCTTTCCTATCCCTCACTCCTGTCTGTCCCGTCTGTAACATCTGAAAATAAAATATAATAAATAATAAAAACAAAGGTCGATCAAATGGACCAATACGGCAATGCCACGATGATCCATTTGGCAAAGTTAATCCATTGGGTCTCCTTGTTGGTCTTCAGACAACAATTCTGACGGCTAAAGAACCAAATGGGACAGGCAAAAAAAACCCAAAAAACCCCAAAAAACTGAAAAATGGTTTGAAACCGAAATATGGATTGAAATCGAAAAATGGTTTGAAACTGAAAAACGGTTTGAAACCGAAATTTTTTTTATTGAAACTGAAAAAAAAGTTGTAAGCGAAAACAAAAAAAATTGAAGTTTCAATTAATTGTTTTTCACTATCACATTTTTTTTCAGTTTCAATAGAAGATTTTTCAGTACATTTATTTCAGTTACAATATTTTTTTTCGGTTTCAATATTTTTTTCGGTTTCGTTTCAAGGTGGCATCGTTCTGATCCCATAGTGTGGTGTGTAAAATTCAGTAAAATAAGAAATGTTTTTAGTTTCAGTTTTTTGGTAAGATTTGATCATTTGAAGCTACTATTTCAAAATAGGTACTGACAAAATTAACACTGGGTACTGATACTCAAGTTGATTTGAACATGCAAAATCCTCAACTCGAGCGATGTACCCAGTTAGCACAGATTTCATTTTGGAGCTGTTTTTCAACCAACACTAGACGTCAAGAAATACCAGTGATTGTAAATCTGTGTCAAAATTTTTGTTAGGTTGCCTTTCCATTTTGAAAAAGCATAGATAAAAGTGCTTGTATGAATGGGTGTGAATGGGTGAATGAGGAAAGCGATTTGAATTGGTCAGGTAGAGTAGAAAATCACTATATAAGAACCAATTAATTTACTATTTACAATTTACTCCTCTGATAAATTCAAAATCCCATTAAAGTTCTACTCCCCCTTTAGGGAGCTCTAAAGTTTTCTGAATAATTTTAATTTTTACCAGGATGGCTACCACAACATTCTAAAGAAAATTCTTCCCCACAGAGTGTGGTTTGTACTGTTTGCAAAGTGTAATGTCTCATTCTTCTTGTAAGAGAGTAGAGTGTCTATGACATTTATGAGGACAAAATCATCTTTTGTACTTGTTATTCAAGTATATAAAACAACGTGTGTGTTTCTGTGTGTGTGTTTGTGCACAGGCCACATCCTGCTTTCCATTCATTTCCTGATTTGGAGTATTTGAGCAGGACTTGTGAAATACAATGTAATAACAGCAAACCAAACACAGTCTCTGGAAGCAGAGAGAGGTACACAGTGTTGCTAAGAACACATAAATCCTCATCAATAGTCCTAGTGGAAAAACCAAGGTGAGGCAAGCCAGTACCAGACACACCCCCCAAGTTAGATCTTTCACAGCCAGGGTGGAAAAGGAAGGTATTCATAGTCTTGGTAAATAAGGATGTTTACTCAATTTAACATTTACCCAACTTGATACGTCAGTGAAGGCAAATTATCGTGACTGACTATACTAAGATGCAACCAAAGGGCATCTGTAAAAGGCTTCGTCAATAATTATTTAATGATCTTATATTTTAAACTACTTTGCGACTTTTTAAAGCCGTCTTCTATAAAGGAATAATTTGAAGGTGATGTTACCTAAATTATCAGTGTCATTTGTCATGTTGCCAATGAAATTCTGCTGGTGTTGTGGGCGTATGCCGAAGATCATATATCAAAAAGATGACCTTTAGGATAATTTTGTCTCATGGTGAAGAAATTAAATATGCAACAAAAAAAAAACAATTACAAGAAGAGCTGCAATAGATCCAATCAAACAATATTGTAAAAGCCATTCCAGACTTAAATCCAGCACTTATTAGCTAAGCTCCTGTTCTCTTTTTAGAAGTGTCTGCGTTTACGGTATATCACTACACCTACCTAGGAATGTTTAGCAAGGCCATGTGCACACTAATACGTCTTCGTTTGAAAACCCATTTTTTTCTTTTTGGCCTTCCGTCCACAATGAGACGGCGTTTTTGGTCAAGGAAAATGGAGCTTTTTGAAAACGCTCTCCAAAGCAGATACATTTGAAAAAGCTGTTTTCGCGGTGCAGTGTAGACTGCGTAAATGGAGACTTTTTAAAACGATGACAGGCATTATACAGCAGTTGTTTTGTTTGCTCTCAGTTATGACAGCCCTGTTAAAGATTAATATCAGTTTGTACATGCTCCAGATAGATTTCCTTCAAATTCTTTAATTCTCACTCGCTTTTGCAACTTTGTACTTTTGTGTTACTTGCAGCAACAACTCCACCATTTAAAAAACACGGTGCTTTTCCTCTACATTTTGCCGTGACGTTTCAAAGAGCTGGGAAATAAATAAGCGGCAGACAGAAATAATGCAGGTCGAATCGTCTTATGTTTCATCCATGCGCAATACAGGAACATATTGTTTTCGATCGTTTCAGTGTGGATGAACAACTGTTTGGAAACACTTAAAAACAATAGTGTGGACGCGGCGCCATAAATCGCTGTTTTCATATTTATCCGGATTTGTGTAGAAGTAGCCCAAGTCTGATCTTCTTCTTAATTCTGTACTAGCTCATAGTTAACTACTTGTTGCATGTCATCCTTACGCTTTGTCTCCACAATGTCCTGTTTCTATCAGATAAAATAATAATAATCTTTCGGCCACAGGGGAGGCTTTAGCTCAGAAGGTCGAGTAGGTCATCTACTAATCACAAGGTTGGTAGTTTGATCCCTCTCTGCAGCCCAGAGTATGCTGGGCAAGATAATGAACCCCAAGTTGCTCTTCATTGTGTTCAATGGATTATGAAATTGTGGGATAAAAAGCACTTAGGTGTACAAGAAGTGCTTGTATGAATGGTTGAATGGGAATCTGAGTGCTCACGTAGAGTAGAAAAGCACTATATAAGGATCAGTCAGTTTACTTAATAAAAACATGAATGTTAAAATAAAGTGCATCATGGACATTCCTCACCAATGTCAGATCCCTCAAAAACAAAATGAAGGAGCTACATTCTACCATCCACAATTCTGAGATGCCACACTGGAGTTACCAGGCTAGACTCTACACCACCAGGACAGGGACCAGCAGGACAAAGCCTCGCCTCTGTCAGTGCCCCAGGGCGGCTGTGGCTTCAATGTAGCTGCCATCACCAGTGTGTGAATGTGTGTGTGACTGGGTGGATGACTGAATGTGTAAAGTGCTTTGGGGTCCTTAGGGACCAAGTAGAGCGTTATACAAATACAGGCCATTTACTAGGCCATTTACAAAGACTCTGGTAGGGGAAGAGGCGAGGGGCTATGTGCCTATGTTCTTCAGAACTGGTGCCATAACCACAGAATTATAGACAGTAGAAGCCATGTCCATTGACTGAAGGTCCTTTTATCTACCTGGCGAGCTAATGGTAGTCGTAGTTATTGTTGTTTACATCCCCATTGATGCTAATGTTAGCTCAGCCCTCAACCACCTCCAACTTGTCATCAGCAAACAGCAGCAAGAACACCCAAAGGGCATCCATGTTGTTGCTGAGGACTTCAATAAGGCACGTTTGACATCTGTACTCCCCAAATTCCACCAACATGTTAGGTTTCCTACAAGTAGGGACAGGACACCGGATCATGTGTACAGTGTACAAGGAGGCCTACAGGAGGAAGATAGAGAGCTTATACACACACAACAACCCCCACCAGGTGTGGAGAGGCATCCAAGCCCTCTCCAGCTTCAAAGGTCAGCCTGACACTAGCAGAGGAGCTGAATACCTTCTTTGCTCGGTTTGAGACCACCCTGCCCCTGACATCCCATTGCACCCCACTTACTACCTGTTCAGTACTTGTTTGCTTGTTGTAAGCAGAGATGGGCAGTAACGCGTTACTTCCCCATCGTGCGTGGGAAGAAAACTTCTTTTTACAGCGAACAAAACCCCTAAACAAGCACCGAGTAGCTACGACGTAATGGGAAACTCACAGAGAAACTCGCGGATTCTTCCACTGACCGCTGCGGCACACCTGCACCAGGGTAACCCTCCGCCTACCCCACTCCTGCTTTACAGGTGAAAATAGAGCAACAGGACCGCTGAGTCTTTGACTTTATTTATTTTCTGCTGTGTTTTACTTGCATCTATTTGAAAGACTGAGTGTAAACACAAAAAATATTTTATTTTATGTGCTGGAATGTGCAGAAAATAGGTTTAAATGTTAAACTAATTTCTTCCAGTCAGAGAATGTTGCAAATAATTAAATGTTTGCGTGATGCATAAAGTTAAAAGATTAAAACTAATAAAACAAGTTTTAAAAAGAGACTTTTCCATTTGAGTACATTTGATGATGGATTATGCAGAAAAAGTAGAATTGGGCTGAAAGATCTATTGCTTTATCACATATTCAGGGTGTAAATCGTGTTTTTAAAAAGTAACTAAGTAACTAAGTAATTAATTATTTTTGAAAATAAGTAATCAGTAAAGTAACTGGATTACTTTCTTGGGGAAGTAATCAGTAATTAGTTCCTGATTACGTTTTTCAAGTAACTTGACCAACACTGGTTGTAAGTCATAAATTAACTGACTCAATTGCAACTGAGCATGTGTCTTACTAGAAGAATACCCAACAGAGAGCAGAAAAATCAACAACCGAGCTTCAACAAGGCAGCAGTACTTAAGCCATGAAGGACCTTCATGAAAGAATCTCTGCTCTGGTGAAGTCCATGGCATGCAGACTTGAGGAAGTTCATATATCAACAATGGCTGTAATTTGTTTTAAAAAAAGTGATATCATATTTTTTGTACTATTATTTCAAATATTTATTTGGGGATGTACAGAGACAAAAGTATTGTCACTGTCCAAATGTTGATTAACTTAATTTAATCTAGCTTAACTGTCATTGGCACTGCTTTCTGTTGTGGATTTTTGGATGACATGTATACCTATATAACTACATGCATTATATACACTAACTATATAGACTATAATCTATAGATTTGCACTAAACATATATACTGTAACTTTCATGTAGCACAAGACATTTTGCCTTCACCATGCTTTATTAAGATGGTACAGTAACAGGGCAGTTAATGCTGGGGTGAGTTCTCCTGAATAATTCACTTCGCTCCAGGGACTAACACAATGCAACGTTTGCCCGTGTCATTACATATTGTGATAAGCCAACGCAAGGGTTTAATCAAAGGGTGCCCCTCTACGCATGGCCATTAGCCAGAGTCCTGACCGGCCCCGGGCCAGGACCTTTTGCTGGTACCTGACCCTGCACCTCCTTTTTTTGGCTGGAGGACAAGTGTAAAGTTACCCAGCAGCAGGGGGCAGGGTTATTGGTCCCTATATTAAGGGACCAGAGGACACCCCAGGGCTTTTCTCTTTCCATCTCTCTCTGTAGGCCTCTGCTGTCTGTGCTTAAGGCCCTACAACCTGGGGTTTACTTTGCTTGCTTTGCTAAGTGTTGTCTTGCTATTCTTTGTATGTACTTTCTTGCTGTCCATACGATTCAGTGTATTAAACTCTATTCCAAGAATTCTACTCTTTTCCAGAGTTTCTTTTTGAGTGAAGGATTTCAGTTGGATCTAAAAAAGCTGGATCTCCACATCGTTGGTGGGATGAGGTTGTCATGTTGGCTTTAAAATTTGCAACAAAAATTGGCGACCACGAAGAGACAAGGAATTAAGGTGATTGCTGGGAGCTTTTTGGAACGTCAAAAGCTTTTGCGCATCAAAGGACACCATGTGGCCGTTACGTAACGTAAGCAAAGTTTTTTTCTGCAGAATGTTGGTGTTGTCTGAGTGCAGAAGGGGGATTCCCACCTAGGCACCAAGTAGATTACACCTACCCTTGAAAAGGACTTTAATCAAAGGGTCACTGTTATTTAAAAAAAAGTGTTACACTGTAATAAATAATGTTAGTTGCAGAAACTGAATGAGCAAAGTTTAATGCTACTTCATATGTGTGTGTGTGTGTTTCCTGTAACTAGCTCTTGTGTGAACCGCTGAGGAGTGCGGGTGAGCGCTGTGTGTGTGAATGTGGGTATCTGTGTAAAGGTTGCTCTGCCCTGTGCTTGAGTTGGACTCCAGGGCTGTGTTGGGGGAGTTTGTTTTTTATTTTCCCGCTATTCTAAAGTGTCAAGGCTGAAGAATAGGCATTGTGAAGTAGAGGAAGTTGAAGTGATGAAGTGACAAAAAGTAAGGTATACGTAGGCCCCTTTAGGTGGATATGGCTGGAGACCTAGTCATTCATTCAGGTTGATAAATTGACAAAGGATAACTAGGTTAACCAAATGAATTACAAGGTAGATGGGCTGTTTAGGCCTTTGGGATATATGGTGATAAATTCCTAGCAAGTAACGCGGGGACTTGGGATTCCCAGTGGGAATCTGAGGGTCCACCGGCAAAGACAGTCTAGATGAATGAAAGCCGACATTTTTTTGCCAAAGTGGGTGGTGTTGGGTCTGTGTTTCCACAAGCCCCGCTAATTCTAGAGACTTATTCATCATGAAGAAAACAAGACAGTCGATCGATCAAACACTTGCCTGTGTCCACCACGAAAATGACCTCGACCACGACCTCCCTTGCGGCCCTTTTTATTGAGACACAGTTCACACAAAACACGTCAGAACAAAGCCACGCCCCCTTGGTTCTGAGACAAAGCATTTGTATGTATATGTGTGAACCTCTGTAAGAGTGTGTGTGTGTGTGTTATGTGAGAATGTGTGTGTGTGTGTTATGTGAGAATGTGTGTGTGTGTGTGTGTGTGTCAGACCTCCTGCTGACCAAAGGGTCGTAAACCCAGGAAGTTTACATCAAAAGAAACAGATCTTTCAGATAGGATGTATCTACAATAAAACCTCCCCCAGCACAGAGTGGTTGGAGAGGTGGTCAGGATCAAAGGAATAGCTTTGATCCTACTGCTTGAACTAAGACTGTACAAATTTAAGAAACACAATGGCAACATTCAACAATTAGACTTAACAGTGGCTGTAGCTCAGGTGGTAGAGCAGGTCACCTACCAACCAGGGTTGGTGGTTTGAGCCCGGTTGGCTCCAATCTACATGCCAAGTATCCTTGGGCAAGATACTAACCCCATGTTGCTAGCTGATCTATTTGAGTGCGAATGAAGGAGGAAGTGTTTAATTTTTGAGTCCAGCAATATCAGAGTGACTTTTAATGGCCAAGAAAGTAAAAGAATAAAAAAATAGCACTTTATATGTTTAAGGACTAATTTGCGAAATGCTGTCTTTAGCAAATCCAATGCAATTAAAACTCACATATGCAAAATTACTATTGAATGATTATTTCTTTTAATTTGTCAAGTTCAATACGTATTATGGCAATTCTTCTGCAATTATTTCAGGAATCAGGGTTTTGAATGGTTACAGGGTCAGCTGCATCTTGTCACTTTACGAGAAAGTTCAGCAGAAAAGCAGAACATTATTTATAATAATAAAGCCCCTACCATCTTGTTTGATCCTAAACGAAAAATTAAATTCAGCAGATATGGTATAAATCATGCTGCCAGTAAAAAACACACAAAGTTCCCTGAATAAGCAGTGTGCATCGTGCAGTTGGTGGAGGTACACAAGAACAGCGTTTGGAGGGGATGACATAGCCTTTTTTCCACTAAAAGCTGGTAATTAAAAATAAAACACATGGATCAAAAATGCAAAAATCTAAAGTTGAGCCTTTGGAAGTAAAATGATATCAGAAAAGTGATTATGGCTTAGACAAGAAGAAAGTAAAACATGAGAAAGTCAGAGATGTAGGAAGTCAGTTTAAGGAGCTGTTAAGTGTGTGGGACAAAGAAAGCTGTGGGTGAAAGAGGGAAAACTGTAAGTGAGAGCTAGCTATATAGTAAGCTATATAGGCGAATTCAAAGAAGAGGATAAGATTAAAGACAGTAACATGAGGTCAAGCTCAGAAAAGAAAAACTGGAACAAATGAAACAGTTACTTACGAACTGATGTATGCACACACTCAAAACAATGACTCTCCTGTTATGAAGAAAAAGAAATAACTCCTCACAGATGAAGGAGCTCACCAACTGAGGGGGAGAAACACAGATCATCAGTGAAAGACAGCAGGCCAAAAGCCTGTGGAAAGGAGCAACACTGGCACTCTGAAGGCCTATGCCACCAATAAGGCCTGTGGAAAGGTGGAGTGGAGGAGTTAGCCAGAGAGTTCCTGGGCTTTCATGCAGTAAGGGGACGTCCAAGGGAAGATCCACATAAAGCTGAGATAGAGGCTGCTCCATCTCCTTGAGGCTAATGAAAGACTGTAACGGCCGAGGGCTGGAAAAGTGTATGAAAACACACTTTTAGTTAGCTGACGTATTCATTAACCAGCTGCGGAGCAACGTTTTGTGTCCTCTAAGAGCCAGCACAGTCTACCTCTGAATGTGGGCAGCACGATAACAACTGTCAAGAGAAATCTTCAGTACATGGACTTCGGTAGAGGTGGGAATCACCATACATCCCACGATACGATATTATCACAATACTTAACACACAATATGATATTATTGCAATTTTTAAAAAATATTTTGCGACATTCAGATTCTGTACATAAAGGTAAACTTTATCAATATTCATTTTATCTAATATCAAAGTCTCACACTCAGTCTTTCTCTCATTTCAGTTTTATTGTTGACAAACTGAACGGTTTGTATTACAGTCTAGTCCAACTTAACTGAATGCAACCATCTGGTACAATTACAGCTATTCTGAACTATGCAATATGAAAACTATGCAGCCCATTCAGCAACTGAAGAATTTGAAAGTAAATTAAAACAAAATATAATTTTGCATTAAATAAAAAAGTTTTACACTTAATTAAAATAAAACATGTCTTAAATTAAAAGAAGTAAACTGTCATGTTTATTGCTGCCACAAAAAAGTTAAACACATTTGGACAGTGAAGGAATGTCAGGATTCTTGCTCAGAAAAAGGATCAACATGCTCTGAAGTCAGCATGGACAAATAAGTTGCAGACTAAAGGGGGAAGAACTATCACCTAACTATGTGTGATATCTGCAGTTGACCAAATGAAACAACTACATCAGTAATGCTCCCAACAAACGAATGCGTTTAAATCCCTGGGCTCCACCCCTTGTGTTACTCTCCCAATAGGAAAAGAACACAAATAATAGGAATTAGGCCAGATGTAAACATTAGACAGGAGATCATTAAAGACATATTCATTACTAACACTCTTACATTAAAATATTATTGAAGGTTTAGGAACAGTTCAATAGGTAAAAGGCACAGACATGCCTCTTATTGACACTAGAACAAATACACAGACAGGATTAAACCCCAGTTAGACACGGGGCAGGTAAATTAGTATAGTTGTATAAACTAAACTTAAAGAAAGTATTAATCCAGAAATGACACCTAATGAACATCGCATTATTGAAGGGATGAGACGTACACATGGGGATTTACTAAAAGCTGGGGTACTGATGAAACTCAGGACCCCCAGTAGCACCATACTTTCTAAAGAAATGGGAAATTTAGACATCTGCTCTTTCTGACCCAGGTATGTCTCTCTTGGGGGTGGGTGTAAATGTGTGCAAAGGTATGAATCTGTATACAGATATGTCAAATAATCTATCTTTTATCTTTTTCAGTGCTGCTACATTTAGAGTAGTGGCAGCTACCTCTGCTCATGTATTGATGCTAATAGAAAGCATTAGTTAATAGGATGCTACTTGCAGCACTAAACCATCCACAGTGCTGTAATTCAGTGTGTGAGCAATTTGTAGTTCCTTTCAAAAGGAAGAAAAAAGATCAATGAATGCAGTGTGGAGGTGAAAGAAACTGAGAAGCATATTGTCATTATCTTAACTGTATTAGCAAATGGGGGATACATCAAGCTTACCAGAGCTAAACTGATAACTCTGCCAACAAATAAACCAACAAAACAATTTAGGATAAAATCTAAATTCAGACAATTTGGAGGGAAAGAGGCCAAAAGCTCCTCCCATATAAAAACTGTGAGCAATCCCCAAATTAGAAAAACAGGGCCTAAATTTTCTTTCCCGTATGTTGCAGGGTCCAGTTGTCTGTGGACTGATTTGATTTGATATACCTTTATTAGTCCCACAAGCGGAAATTTCATAAATTGCCCAAATGCATATTGTATCAAAATCTGCTTGATTAAATAACTCTATTCTAGTTACAGTGTGCAGAGGTAGAGTTTGAACCACTGAGGGACATGAAGTCTGACCGGGCACTCGGCAATCAAGAGGAAAGGGAGAACATTTCATTGGTATGGGGCAAACTGAGAAGATTAAGGTAAGGCAGGGTTAATGTAGCATGATTAAACCTCTATAAGTGAGCGGCTATTGACCTATTACAATACAAAAACTGTTGAAGTAGACTTTTTACCCTGCTATTTGTACTATTTGTTTGTCAGGAGGTCTCAGTGTTTATCATGGCCATCCAGGTGTATTATAAACATAAAAGCAATTACATGTATTATTTCAAGTTGAGGAAAATGGGGTGTGAAGTAATTTGTCTGCCTTGGAGTCCACCGCCCAAATATGTAACAAGGTCCATGATTATTTTCTATAAACTGAAATGACTGAGAACATTTGTATGATTAGTGCAACACAGCTATTTTAGCTTTTCTATGGCTACTTTACTTTAAAAACAAAGGGTGTCATGTTGTATTGTATTCAACTCAAGGTTAAACAGCACAAAGTCACAACACCTGTCATCTCTAGGCGCTTTATAATGCAAGGGTTAACTACAATAATAAAACATTAAAAAACCACAATCAATTTTCTGACCCCCTATTAGCATTAACTTTGGAGAACGGGGGAAGAAGGAACTCCATTTTAACAGGAAGAAACATCCAGCAGAACTAGGCACAGGGGGGAGTGGCCATCTGCTGCAAACGAAGAGAATGAGAAGGAGATGCTGTGGAAGAGAACCAGAGATTGATAATAACTAATAATAACCCCAAAGAGATACCTAAAAACTAGAGGCCCATCTTCCCATTCTACTTTTAAATATTCTAGTAAGCCTGAAGTTTGAGGGTGAAGTGTTATAATGGAGAGATATAGTACTATAGGAGCAGGATGTTGAAATTAAATTACAGATTTAACCTTCCTGCCTTCTTGGGACCTTTTTGTGCCACTGCTATGTGTTAAATGGCTGCCATTTCCACTGTGTTCAGTGGAATATAACCAAACTTGCCACAGGATAGTTTTTACCTGTCAATGTTAATATTCCAGTGTGAATTCCTTAAATCATCCTAAAATGGCTGAGCAGCAGAAATCCCCACACCCATCACCCTGGGGACCATTTTCTGCCCATTGACTTCCATTATAAACGCTATTTTTCAACCCCAAATTATCATCATATGATTTTATTTTTTCTTCTTTTCTTGGATGTCAATGAAGACTCAGGGCCTTGAAGTTTAAATTTTTAAATTGCAAAAAAAATGCAAAGAAAATAATGGCAGGTCAAAATGTATGTTGGTGCCAATCTTTGGTCCATCTAAAGGCCTACTTATAATGACAATCACATATTACTTCAACTGGTTTTTTGTGGAAATATTTAGTTTCGTTTTTTGGTTTTTGGGGCTTATAACACAGGGCGCTCATGTAATAACACTGGGATTTGAAGGGTTAAAACAATGAAAATATAATTAAAACTTTACATGAATATTTCAGGGAGAAGTAGTTTTACAAGGTTGGCTAATTTAAAGTGGAATAAAATATGGATATATGGTCTTTTTATGGCGTGGCTGAGAATGGTCCCTAGGGTGATGGGTGTGAGTTTTTTAAAGGATGGCAGGAGGGTTAACAAGGAGTCAGTGAATAGAAGCCAATAGCAGAAATATACTCTATTGTTCTAGTTCCTATCAATGTTTATGCTATAACAAATGAAATCAATTAAATGCTTTTCAAGGAGTTTGTATGACATCCAGATAATAACAAAGGACAGTTGGTCAGCCTAGAAGTAATAAATGCATGAACTCATGTTTCAACGCCACTCTGGGACAGGATGTTTCTAAGTGTAGTGATAGTGCAGAGGAACCCACCCGAGGGATTAATAAAGTTCTATCTTATCTTATCTTATCTTATCTTATCTTATCTTATCTTATCTTATCTTATCTTATCTTATCTTATCTTGTGCAGAATTGGAAGAAGGCAATCATCAATATGTGCATTGGAGTCCATACTGTGGTTTAAATGACTCCAAGAAACCTCACAGTGTTACTGGAGGCCAATGTAATGCCATCCAGAGTATCTGGTTAGTTACCATATATGTCTAAGATTTTTTAGGACAGCGTACAATAAACTCAGTGTTATCTACGTTTAGGAGCAAAAGGTGGTCATCCATATCTTTGTTTTCTGGAGGCATTCCTGCAGGTTGACTGACTGGTGTGTGTTGTCAGTGAACCTCTCATGCATAGATGAGATGGAGGGTGTCATCAGTATTGCAGAGGTATGTTGTGCCTTATGTGGTGTTACCTAAAGGAGGCATGTGTAATGTAAACAGAACTGGTCCTGGAGTAGGACCTTGTGAAGCTCAATGGCTAGTCATGTGTGTGTGAGGGGATTCTGTGTTTGCATTAACAAACTGGAGTCTGATTTGAACCACTGCAGGGCAGTATCTGTAATGCCTGCAGGATGCTCTGATCACTCTAATAACATATTATGGTCAACAGTATCGAACATAGGGATGAATCCATGGTCAGAAGCCTTAAGAAGATAATTTTTAACTTTCACCAAAGCTGTTTCTGTGCTGTGATGAGCTCTGAAACCTGACTGAATATCTTTAAATTAACCATTTCCTTTGCAGATGTTTACGTTTTTTTTATACAACTGCTCCAGTTGAGATTTTTGAGATAAAAAGAATGTTGGAGATTGGCCTATAGTTGGCTAGGACCACTGGTCAGGAGATGGTTTTTGAGTGATGGTTTAACTACTGCCAACTTGAAGAACTGTGAGGTCTATGTGGCATTGTCTAACTTAGCTTTGAAAAGTCAGATTCTGCTGTTATAGAGGAGTGGGAGTTTGATCAGCCATTCAGCCAGCAACACAACATCTAGAGCTAAAAGTACTAATGATGAATTATGAATTAGCAGCATGTAACAGATTTAATGTTTATCCAGATTCAGCATATACAGTGGGGCAAAAAAGTATTTAGTCAGCCACCGATTGTGCAAGTTCCCCCACCTAAAATGATGACAGAGGTCAGTAATTTGCACCAGAGGTACACTTCAACTGTGAGAGACAGAATGTGAAAGAAAAATCCATGAATCCACATGGTAGGATTTGTAAAGAATTTATTGGTAAATCAGGGTGGAAAATAAGTATTTGGTCAATAACAAAAATACAACTCAATACTTTGTAACATAACCTTTGTTGGCAATAACAGAGGTCAAACGTTTACTATAGGTCTTTACCAGGTTTGCACACACAGTAGCTGGTATTTTGGCCCATTCCTCCATGCAGATCTTCTCGAGAGCAGTGATGTTTTGGGGCTGTCGCCGAGCAACACGGACTTTCAACTCCCGCCACAGATTTTCTATGGGGTTGAGGTCTGGAGACTGGCTAGGCCACTCCAGGACTTTCAAATGCTTCTTACGGAGCCACTCCTTTGTTGCCCGGGCGGTGTGTTTTGGATCATTGTCATGTTGGAAGACCCAGCCTCGTTTCATCTTCAAAGTTCTCACTGATGGAAGGAGGTTTTGGCTCAAAATCTCACGATACATGGCCCCATTCATTCTGTCCTTAACACGGATCAGTCGTCCTGTCCCCTTGGCAGAAAAACAGCCCCATAGCATGATGTTTCCACCCCCATGCTTCACAGTAGGTATGGTGTGCTTGGGATGCAACTCAGTATTCTTCTTCCTCCAAACACGACGAGTTGAGTTTATACCAAAAAGTTCTACTTTGGTGTCATCTGACCACATGACATTCTCCCAATCCTCTGCTGTATCATCCATGTGCTCTCTGGCAAACTTCAGACGGGCCTGGACATGCACTGGCTTCAGCAGCGGAACACGTCTGGCACTGCGGGATTTGATTCCCTGCCGTTGTAGTGTGTTACTGATGGTGACCTTTGTTACTTTGGTCCCAGCTCTCTGCAGGTCATTCACCAGGTCCCCCCGTGTGGTTCTGGGATCTTTGCTCACCGTTCTCATGATCATTTTGACCCCACGGGATGAGATCTTGCGTGGAGCCCCAGATCGAGGGAGATTATCAGTGGTCTTGTATGTCTTCCATTTTCTGATGATTGCTCCCACAGTTGATTTTTTCACACCAAGCTGCTTGCCTATTGTAGATTCACTCTTCCCAGTCTGGTGCAGGTCTACAATACTTTTCCTGGTGTCCTTCCAAAGCTCTTTGGTCTTGGCCATGGCGGAGTTTGGAGTCTGACTGTTTGAGGCTGTGGACAGGTGTCTTTTATACAGATGATGAGTTCAAACAGGTGCCATTCATACAGGTAACGAGTGGGGGACAGAAAAGCTTCTTACAGAAGACGTTACAGGTCTGTGAGAGCCAGAGATTTTCCTTGTTTGAGGTGACCAAATACTTATTTTCCACCCTGATTTACGAATAAATTCTTTACAAATCCTACCATGTGGATTCATGGATTTTTTTTTCACATTCTGTCTCTCACAGTTGAAGTGTACCTCTGGTGCAAATTACTGACCTCTGTCATCATTTTAAGTGGGGGAACTTGCACAATCGGTGGCTGACTAAATACTTTTTTGCCCCACTGTATATGTGACATGTGCCTTAATAGTATTTAGGAACAAAGAGACAAGTACTCAGCAAGTAGTTGCCCTAAAGCTCCCTAGTGCTGTGACTGTGATTAAATGTCCAGGTCACCGGGAAACTGACAGCTTAACAGCTAAATAAAGACAAGCTAGCTAAGTGAGCTACTCCAGGTACTCTTGTGGCAGCTTTACTTTTCTTTACGTAGCTATCAGTTTAGGAGGTATCTAGTAAAGTTTTCTATCTATAACAGCTTTTGGGACAAACATTTCAAAGGCCTTCACCAAATAAAGCAGTTGGTGACGTTGCTAAGGAGAGTGATGAGTAGGTCGATTGGGTACAAATACTAACTTTGGTACTAAGGTGCATGCAGTCACGAACTAACAGGACTAAAGCAACACTGCATGGGATACTCACAGAGGTCCATAGATAAGCCCTCATAAAGTGCCTGTAAAGGTACAGTGGGAACTGTGAACACAACTAATGCAGTCTGCAAGGGTATTTTTCTACAGGTAGAAACAGCATCTGAATAACAGGCGGAGATGCAGAGGTCCTGGAGCAGCTGCCGGCAATTTGATCACGGGTGTGAGGGGACAACGAAGTGAAACAGACTGTTCCAGACAGCCAAACAACGACACATCCAACAGCCCTTGAATCTAGTGCAGATCCTACAGCCCATGTGGAGCGATCCAGTGCCAAAACCTGCTCCTAAATGATGGAATGTGCAAGATCAACTGCTATCCATCGCAGACACTGAGCTAAATCAAGAGCAGGACCAAGTTGTCGCTAGTATTCTTCGGAGCTATGCAAGATCCAGCAGTCAAGAAGCACCAAGAGAAACTTTTCTCTGGCTCATAAAGTGTTTGAAATATGAGACTGAAAGGGGGAAACAAGCTGAGTAAAGCTTGAAGCTGTCTGCAGAAACTGTCAACATTGAAGTGACATTTCATAGCCCACACTAAGAAATGTGTTTAGAAAAAGAAGCTGCACCTGACCAAGACGGACACTGATTTTAATTGGACAGTCATATTAGGGCTACTGTCAAGTCCAGTTTTTAGGCCGCATTTTGAAATAGTAATCCATGCTTTTATTTCATCTCGTTTGGATTACTGTAACACACTATATGTTGGAGTCCAAAGTGCTGCTGCACGACTTTTAACCAGAACCCGTAAAAGAGAACACATAACTCCCATCCTTGCTTCAATCCATCGGTTGCCTGTATATTCTAGAGTTCAGTTTTAAAATTCTAAAACACGACTTAAAACCCATTTTTACTCCTTGACATATGACACAGTATGACCCTGATTTTATTGTTTTATATGTAATTCTAATTATCATTTTATACTATTTTATGTTTTTGCTATTTGTGCTAATTTTATTATTTTAAATGTCATTTTAATTATGATCTTTTTTCATCTTTATTTTCTTAAACTTATTCAATTTATCATTTCTGGCATGTCAAGTGTACAGAACTGTTCTGGAAGTGCTATATAAATAAATTGCTTGCTTACTGACCAAGTTGAAGTCCAACACGGGGAATTAATTGTTTAATTGTATTATTTTCATTTTCACATATGGTGCCATATAATCCATCTTTGTATTATGTGTGTGTTGTGTGGATTAGTGTTCATGGGGGTTTTGATGTGGTACCTCTAGGTATCACAGGAGGGAATGTTGTGGATTTTTGGATGACATGTATACCTATATAACTACACACACTATATATCTACCTGCACTGAACATATATTCTGTAACTTACACGTAGACTCTTAAGCACAAGACGATTTGCCTTAACCATAGTTTATTAAGGTGGTACAGTCACAGGGCAGTTAATGCTGTGGAGAGTTCTCCTGAATAACTCACTCTCCAGCTCTGGTGACTAACCCCCTCAAGACACACTCAACGTCTTTCATGCAACACAATGAAAACATGTCTCTTAAAAAACAGTAACACTGTAACAGAGATCACAATAAAAGAAACCTCGAGCAGAACCAGGCCCATCTGCTGCTACCAGTTGGGATGAGGGTAGGAAGACAGAACATAAGACATACTGTGGAAGAGAGACAAATATTAACAAGTAATGATTAAATGCAGAGAGGTCTATTAGCATATAGTGAGTCCCGGGCAGCCTACGTCTATTGCAGCATAACCAACGGAGGATTCAGGGTCACCTGGTCCAGCCCTAACTATATGCTTTAGCAAAAAGGAAAGTTTGAAGCCTAATCTTGAAAGTAGAGATAGTGTCTGTCTCCTGAATCCAAACTGGAAGCTGGTTCCACAGAAGAGGGGCCTGAAAACTGAAGGCTCTGCCTCCCATTCTACTTTTAAATACTCTAGGAACAACAAGTAGGCCTGCAGAGCGAGATTAACAAAAATAAATAAACAATGACAGAAACAATTAAAAGAAGAGCTTCAGTATACTCATGTCTGGCTGACCTTATATGAAGAAGAAGTAAAAGGATCTTAAAGATGACCACACTGACTGTCAAATTTATCAAGAAAAAGTCTAAATAAACGGCTGAAATTACAATAAAAAAGGATAGATGCTCAGGAATTCTCTGAATGCAACAACATGTTTTTTTCTGTGAGTTAATTAATGGCATGTGAACTTTTAATAATACCATCTCTAGTGACACAACCTACACACTCTAGTTAGAAAAGAAAGTGAGTTTATTAAAAATAGACCACAGGATGCATATCCTGGACGGGGTTAGCTGAGTCACTGTCACTTATTTACACAGGGTTCCCACATTAAGTCCAAAATCCTTCTCCTCCTTAAAGCAACACTCGTCATGTTTGCACCTGAACAATGTGCCATATTGTTTTACCTTTTTTCTAAGGGAGGGGTGCGGACCGCTAGATATTGCAGTATCTTGCAAACTGAAAAACCCACTGATAAAAAATCACTGAAAGTGCAACATAGTTAGGTTTGCTATTATTTACTACCATAAAAAGTTGTTATTCAGAAACATGTGGGTGATAAAGTTTATTTAAAATTCCCTGGTAAATTCAGCAGGCTTAATAGGCTATTAAAACTTCCAATGTCATTAAAACATTATTTAATGAGGTTGACAGCAAAAATATAAAATTAATAAATTTTGGCTTATTTCAAAGTGACCTATGCTGCAGCTCTACACCAGATATTCCTCCACCTGAGATTCCCACCCTTCTTACAATGTATTACTACTACTGCTGCAGATTTTCTTTCACCATGTGATCAGGTGACTGATGCTACTGCTGTTATGAGGTTCACTGCTATCTGTGGATTTAACCAATTGACATGAACATCATCTAAGCAGATGTTACATCAGAACAGCCTCCCAAGCCCTAGCCAGTAAAAAGTGAACAGCATCACTGATCTAAATTTAAATTGGCAACTGCTGCCCTCAACACTGTAAACATCTGAAAAATAACATTTTGACTATAAAAACAGCAACCATTACATTTGACTGTTAAGTGTTTTCTTGAAAGAAAACTCTATTTTTGATCTGTGTACTGTTGTTTTATAACCTGTTTGAGACAGATGGACCTCTATATAGGATGATTCCATGAATCAGACGTATGTGGACAACCAGCTGTCCAGGGGTCAGTTGACATGTTGTATATCCATGACAAAACTGTGTGCCGATTTATCATAAAGCAAAATGTGGTGCAGTCTTCTAGCTTTCATTACTAGCGAAGGACTTACCTTTATCTTCCACTGTTAGCTGAGCTAAATGTTTACTTGCACACACTAGTGCAGAAAGTACCATAAAGAACTCATCTCTGCATTTTCTGTTGAAGCATATCCTATTTATTTGCTTTAAGAACTTTTGGGTTACTTTTGGAATATATGTTGGGAACATGTTTTGCACTATGAAGCACTGCCCAATCGGTCTTGGAGCATTTGGCTGAATCTGAGCGGAGATTTCACCCTCCTACTTCTAACAGCACTCAAATCATCAATAGAGACCAATGATGCAGTTCCACATGTCTGTGCCTTAATTTTACCTTCACTATGTTTTGAAAACTGATGTGGTAGATTTAAGATTATAAGCTGTGCTTTTTCTTTTCCATAGTTTTCTCTTCCTACCCTTGATTTTATCTGTCCAAATAATTCTCGAACAACCTTCACTTGATTTAAGGTCTGTACTTTAGTCGTAGCTTTATTGTCTGATTCAAATTCTCGGTGGTGTCCAGAGACAAAAATGACTAAAATGAGTCATTTTCGAAAGATATGGACCGAGCTGTATATGATGCCAAAATGTGTGGCACCAGTAATTAAATTTTTATCTACAGACGTTCCAAAAACAGTTGTATTAGCGAGAATGCTACTACTTCTAAAAAAGGTGCATCTGCATTATGCAGTTTACAACGTATATTCTGTGTTAGATGTTTGGGTGATTGGGTTAATGTCAGGAGCAAAGCGTAGATCAGTATTGTATTCCAGGTGTTGTTAAGCTTAGTTTAACTTGTTTCATGTCAGGACTGACTTTTTCAATACCAGATAATTATTTTAGTTGTTAACCAAATAGCACAGATAAACTATTTAAACCGTTAGACCAATTCGGTTTCCCCTCTGTTTTCTGGCTTGTTCATGTCTTAGTGCACTGAGAGTCAAGCAATGCCAGGACTGTAACCATCAGAACCTCCTGTTTTTATATAGTTAGTTGGAAGTATATAGAGTGAAGAAGCTGCTCGGTATGGTGGTGGGGATGATGTTTGCTGAGTAAACATACTTGATGATTTGCTTCAATATGAAATATGATGCAATGTAGCTCCACCTTCAGAGGCACATTATAAAGGAGCTTGTTCCCCAGGTGAATCCTATCGTCTGTAGTGTTAGTCCTCCTGACCAACATGGGGGCCAAAGGGCTTGAATTGATATCATGGCTCATCTATCTGACGCTGATAGTCGACTCACTTACTCAGAATGGTAAATGATGTGCTGGAAATATTAGAATTTCACACTCAATGGATGTGCTATAAGATATTGGGAAGAGGACAGAGAGTCATATTTACTTTGATCATTCATGTGAATCCCAACTGATGATGTAAATTTAGATACATTATATCATGCTTGGGTTGGTTTATATAGAATTTATTTCATAGCTTCAACACATTAATTAGAAACTGTAATGCAGTTTGCTGCAGACAATCTTGGTTAAATCTACTGAAGCCATTTCTGGTGTTAAAGAGTACATACGGTTCTGGGATATCTGCAACAGTTAACTGTCTTGGCAATCTTCAGTTTGAGTATTTGAGTTTCATGTCAGTGAATTGTCAGTTGATAATTTCTAATTTCCTACATCTAAATGAATAAATACCTTTTTTTGTCTTTACTACAGTGACCACTGCTCCTTCTACAAACACACTGACCATGACTTCAGGTAAGTTTGCAAATGTCCAATATGGTTATTTTTTCTTCAGGTCTTCATGTAAATTTAAAACGATTTCTCAAAAAGAATTTGTAATTTATTAATTTATTAATTTTATAGCTAATGCATCCCACATTGGCCGAGTGTGCACAACTTGGGGAAACTATCACTTCAAAACCTTTGATGGGGATTTCTTCCAGCTGAATTCGAGTTGTAACCATGTCCTTGCAATACAATGCAAGGACAGCTATGAAAACTTTAATATCCAGATGCGGCGGCGCTTAGTCAACAACATCCCCACAATCAGCAAAATCATCATGATGCTGGAAGGATCTGAGGTGGAGCTCTCTAACAACTCAGTGCTTGTCAATGGCAAGATGTAAGTTCGGGAAAGACCTATCAAGTGTACTGACATTTTTCCAAGAATATTTCAGTAACTTTAACTACTATATATTCAGGGGGGGTGCAGGAGTCAGAATCCAATATCAAACGTAGGTCCAATTGTATCTGTTTACATTTTCAGCATTGTACCATCTTAATATGAGATTTATTCTGCTTTAATGACAGCAGCACTCAACCTAAATGTAAGCATCCGCTGCAACCTGCAAATCTACAATATCCCTCCATAGGACACTATCTTGTCCTTTCAAATGCTCAAACAAAGCCCTAGCAATATTCTGTGGCAGTGGGGTTAGGGGTCTGTCTGGTCTGTTAATGACTGATTTGTATAACTAAAGAGCAGCAGTACAAGGGTAATGTGAATTTGTTTTAATTTTTACACTCATTTTTAAAATATCACTCTTTGTTTGCACCAGGGAATCTCTTCCATTCAGTAAATCAGGAGTGACTGTCAAGGGGACCGCATCTAGTATCTCTGTTGAAGCTAATCTGGGAATAAAGGCAATCTGGAACCTGGACGACTCCCTTGATGTATGAAGCCTTCTCTCACATACAAAAATAAATTATCTGACTGGCTGTTTATTGGAGATAAATTATCAGGATGTGAGGAGAGGGACGTCGCCTCCAAATATGCTCCTTCCGATTCTTATCTATATATGACCCCTTAGTTCTACAAGCTGTTTGTTCTGGTTTTCATCCTGCTATTCAGATGATCTCAGAATGCAGACAAATTGTCATGTGAATGTCCTACTTTAACCTTTTAATGGATTACAAGGAAAGAATGCCATATATTGGAGTTCAATTAATATTGTCCTGTCTTGTGATTTTGCCAGTTACCTATTGTGTAATTGATTATCTTCACAGATTGAAATAGATGAGAAATATCGGACTCAGACATGTGGACTGTGTGGAAACTTTGATGGCATATCCAATGAATTCCTGAATGATGGTAAGATAATTGTAATATTTCAGGAGGTAGTCTAATGTAGTCTGTAGTTATTATAACACAAACTGCAAATAACGTGCATGTACCCTATAATTACGTGCAGTTTGCAGGCAACAAGTCAGGGTTTTGCAGATTTTTTTTTTTTTACAATTACACCGTACCCTGTACTTTCTGGGGAGCGGGGTGTATTGTGGAGTCGCTTAATCTCGTCTTCTAGGTATTTTACAGGGAAAGAGGTGTAAATTGTACTGTAAGTAATTTTAAGAATCCTGCTAAGTAAATACTGAGTAAGTATTACTTACTCAGTAAGTACTGATTACATAACTAATTTTGTGCCTAATGGATGTTTCAGTATTCAACTCTTTATATATTACATATAAAATGATACATAGATAAACACTTTTCTTCATTTCTTATTTGAAATCATACATTGATATTTACAGTCATATCATAGGCTCATCTGTGCCTATAATGATGGAAACAATGTGAGTTGTTTTCATTAAACTTTAATTAAAAACAAGGACATGAAACTATTCCTTAACCCTTAAAATATTAGCTTTAGAAATACATTAGCAGACAAAACAATACTTACACCCTGAAACACATGATATTTGCAAGTTTTTTTTCTTTGTGAACAAATGTCCAAAATGACCTCAGACTGTTAAAAATTAAAAGTGTGGACATGGCTTTTGTGTATAATATTTTACAAGACAGCAAGACAGATAGTGCAATAACTTCCTAAATATATATATTTTTAATGCATTGCACACACTGTACCTCAACAGTGATATGTGACAGGGTTGTCCTGTTCACACTGTCATACTTAAGTGTCTCTTGAACAGTTTCACAGCTTCTGGTGTCTTTTCATAATACATTTGTACCTGTGCATTAAGTGATCAAGGGCAGTCTCTAAAAGAAGAAAGACAAAATAAACACATTCAGTCTGTTTAAAGCTGCGTTGAAATGTCTGAGTATAGTTAAGGTCCAATTATTATCATTTTTTAAACAAAGCAAAGACATGTACATAAAGTTTTAGCATTTTACAAACAGGGGAAAAACATTGCAGACCATTAGCTAGGAAAACCACACCTACTGATAACGCCGCTGTTCTGCTTCACGGTTCTTTCCAGATCCTACAATGAAATAATCAGGAGGAAAACATTTTGAGAGAAAACCAAACAAGAAAATAAAATAAAACAAGAGTGATTAGGGTGACATATAGGATAAGATAAGATAAACCTTTATTAGTCCCACACTTTTTGTTTGGTCATGGCAGAAAGGGGACAGTACAAAGTTACAGCAAAAAATAAGAAAAACAATAGCATGGAATAAGATAAAATAAAATAAAACAACATACTATATGAAATAAAATAAAATACTGTGTTGCATTGGGAAATTACACTAGTATTACATAAAAATATATATAAATGACATGGTTGTCATTTCTACACACCTAAAAATGAACACATAACCTTTTTGAAATAAAGTAAATAAACTAGGTGGAACATTTATTTTTATGCTTTTTATGCATTTATTTTAAGGTGTTGTTTGAATAAACTGTTCTTATAAATACAAAAACTGTAAATACACGTGAATGCCAATTTTTGTATATTTTTATTGTATTTAGGTGACTAAAGAAAGACTAATAAAATAAGTATTAAGTATTGATTAACACATTTCCTACAGGTTACCCGCACTTTAGTCGCAGGTCTTACAGTCTATAATTGTGTCATTGTTTCCTGCAGAAAGAATGACTTGTTGCCTGCAAATTGCACGTAATTACAGGGTACTTAAGCCTTATTCGCAGACCGTGTTCTAAAATGTTCTAAAATGTTCTAAAATGTTCTAAAATGTTACTGTCTATCCACAATGTGGATGTGAGAAAACACAAGGGGGGAAAACGTTGCCCCACTCTCAAGTTGTGGAGATCAAGTATCCTTAAGCAAGATGGACATGCTCATAAGGCAGAGACGTTACACTTTGTGAGCATGGAATAAGCTGAGAGAGAGGAGAGAAATAGCCTTTTTTTGTCCCTTTTAATGATCTCTAGATTTGACAAGTCAGTCACTGTTCACCTTGCTTGTCCTGAGAGAACACCACTGGTTTCTTTTAATGTTAGCAGCAACTTTTCAAAAAAGTTCACAGTCATTCAGAAGTAAAGACAGGGAGGAGCTCCACTCTATGAAAGACTACAAAGGCAAATAGTTCAACAATTCTCTGTGCACAAATCACAGTCAACAATATTGAATAGTTGCGATCTTCAGCCCCTTTTCAAAAGCGTGCACACTGAAAATAGGCATAATTGTGTAGCAGAAATGATTGCATAGGTTTTCAAAACCATTTGTCATTGACCACCATTAGTTGCTGCATCCATAAATGCAATTTTAAAGGATCCTGAAATGCTTCGGTTTGATGAAAAAAAAAGTGAATTTCTTTTTGAAAAAATCTACATGGGGGTTAGTGCACATTGGAAACGTCTTAGCTTACACATCTACGAGGGCCCCTATAATACTGACTTATATTTATTAGATTTGGAGCAACATATACTGTCATTCAATTAGCATAATTTCCCCCATTTTTAAATAGCATAGTTCTGTACTGAAAGTCTAGATGCAGACCTGTGACCTTTTTGGTTCATTATGAAATAGAATACGTAATGAAGAAGCCCCCCAATAAGCTTCATGATCATTTTATTGTGACTGTGCTGTACTACAGGAACCCCAGTGTCTGTGGTGGACTATGCTGAGACCTGGAAGATAAATGGCCCCACAGAGTACTGTGAGGAGACTGACATCAACCCAGTCCCGAGCTGTGGTGATAAGGTGAGTCTTCACTATTTCTCATTTTCGACACTGTTAAATTAAATTCAGTTTTAATTATACAAAATCAATAGGTGCTTTATATTGTAAGTTTAAGAGCCTTCAGTAATATGGAGTTACTCCAATAATCAGATGACTGCCTGAGAGCAAGTACTTGGTGACAGTGAGAAGAAAAAGCTCCCTTTTTAACAGGAAGAAACCATTAGCAGGGTCAGTCATCCGGCCTCACCTCAGGGGTGAGGGGCAGAAGACGACATAAAGACACACTGTGTAAGAGGGCTCAGGGGGTTGGGTAGCGCATCTGTAACCGGAAGGTCGCCGGCTCAATCCCCATGCTCTCTGTCCTGGTCGTTGTGTCCTTGGGCAACACACTTTACCCTACCGCCTACTGGTGATGACCAGAGGGGTCGATGGCGCGATACGGCAGCTTCGCTTCTGTCAGTCTGCCCCAGGGCAGCTGTGGCTACAACTGTAGCTGCCTCCACCAGTGTGTGAATGTGAGAGTGAATGAATAGTGGAATTGTAAAGCGCTTTGAGGGCCCCGAAAAGCGCTATATAAATGCAATCCATTATTATTATAAAAACATAATGGGTAAAAGAGGTGAATGCGGAAACAGTGTATCATGGAAAGCCACCAGCAGCCTAGGCCCAAAGCAGGATAGCAAAGGGAAGATTCAATTTTAACTTTGACTCTGGATTTAACAGGGAGCCAATGAAGATAAGCTGGTATTGGAGAAATATGTTATCTGATTCTTTAGAATCAGAATCAGAATCAGAATCAGAAAGGGTTTTATTGCCAAATGTTGAGCGGGTTTACAACATTAGGAAATTGCTGCGGTGCTTCAGTGCAAACATACTGTTATAAATACTGTTATAAATTAAGCTTAAATGGACATGAAAATAAAAATGAGAATAAGAATTAAAAGTGCTAAGTAGATAGATATATACATGATATATACATGAGTGCAGGTGGTGATCAGTGCCAAACATGGAATGATGCAGTGACACAGCGTAGGGTCATGTGTTAGTGGTGGGAACAGTCATACGGTTATTGTTCATGTGTCCAACAGCAGAGGGGAAGAAACTGTTCTTATGGCGAGAGGTTCTGGTGCGAATGGACTGGAGCCTTTACCCTGTCAGAACTCTTACTGCACTGTGCGTGAACTAGTTTCTATCTGAATTGAGAAGCAGGAAATTAGAGGTCATTAAGTTCTTTATATCTTAAAGACATTCTTGTAGTTTAACTAATGCTATCTTCACTAAAACTGCTACTGTGATGACAAGTAGTTATACTATTTATACAGTCTACAGAAAACAACAAATAAACAACAAGGTTAAAGTGCCACTGTGAAACATTGCAACATGTTATATATACACCTGTGATTAAAAATACAAAGAAAAGTAAAAATGTAAAAGCAAAACAGTAGCAGTAATACAGAGACTATTTAATATTGCACTGCAGCTGCCTCAGACGTGCGGAGTATAGTAGTAAGAGTGTGTTTATTTAACCCTAACCCAGCAGACCTTCTCCCACAGACTAATTCAACCCACGAAATAATTTTTACAATCCTTCATAAACCTGTATAATAACTCTTCATTCTGTGCCAGGTGACAACATCTGTCAGGCATATGATAACACACAAATGTCTTTAATGCAGCTATTGTTCTTAGATTTATACTGTGTTATAATGCATTTATATTATTGATTTGCACTGATTTGCACTGCTCTCTTAATAGTATTATAGTATATAGTATATATATATATAGTATTATAGTACTCATACCCCTTAAACTCTTGGAAATGTTGTCACCTTACAACCACAAACCAAAATGTTTTCATTAAGATTTTCTGTGATAGACCAATACAGAGAATCTCATAATTGTGCAGTGGTATGGAAATGATGCACGGTTTTCAAAATTTTAAGCAAATTAAAATCTGAAAACTGTGACATGTTTGTGGTTGTAACAAAAATGTGAAAAAGTTCAAGGGGTATGAACACTTTTTCAACGCACTGTTATTGTAAACTCAAACAGATGTTACCTTGCTACCTTGAGGGTTCAAACTGTAGGCTT
The DNA here is from genome assembly GCF_965226115.1 of Aulonocara stuartgranti. Taxonomy (NCBI): domain Eukaryota; kingdom Metazoa; phylum Chordata; class Actinopteri; order Cichliformes; family Cichlidae; genus Aulonocara; species Aulonocara stuartgranti. The sequence continues at coordinate 41,392,610 of NC_138939.1, forward strand.
CTAAAAATGATTGGCAGTATGTATTTTTTTAACTGACTGACTTCTTTTTCAGCAATTCTGTGACCAGACTTTCTCCAGTGATCCCTTTGTTGATTGCCAAAACATTCTTGACGTGGAATCCTTTAGTAAAGCCTGTATGGTGGACACGTGCAACTCTACAGACAACACTACTTTTGTCCTCTGCAAAACACTTTCAGAGTTCTCCAGACAGTGCATCCATGCAGGTGGCAAACCCCAAGAATGGAGGAACGATACATTTTGCTGTAAGGGTGCAACATTTACAGTTCTGGGTCTCCATCATAGGCAGTGTTTTTTCCTTATACTTTGCAAAATTCTTTAATTGACATTGAAAAACTTTTGTCCACAGACAAGAAATGTCCATACAACATGGTGTTCTTGGAATGTAGCAGTTCATGTCCTGACAGCTGTTCCACCCCTCAGGCCAGCCAGACATGTGACAGCCATTGTCATGATGGCTGCAGCTGCCCTGCTGGTATATCCACACTCCTTTTGCACTCCATCTCTTGCTTTCTGTCTCTCAGAGAGAAAACAATTGCAAAGTATTCTGGGCAGTCGCAGCCAGGTTGTTCACACAAAACTAAAACTGCATAATTCGGATCTCAGATGTCGGAACTCGGGAGCCACGTCGCTCCTGAGTCAGCACATCCCTTTAATGAAGTCAGAAGATAAAAAAAAGCAGGGTTTGTTTTGCTTCTTGGATTGAGCCATTCATGCATCACTAGCAATATAGCATAATACCTCTTTTGTGCTTAAAAACACCATGGTATCACATTTATGATAGAACCTGATAAGCACTCTGTGTATGGATTATTTAGCAAGTCACAATTAGATACCAGTGGCAGTACAGATTAAAAGTTTCACCACTGTTTATGTTCACTGCCACCATCTTTGATTTTTAACTTAGGGTTGGTAGGGTTGCTCCAATTTTTTTATTTTTTTATTTCTTTGTTTTGAGTTTTTGGATTTTCTGAGTTGAGGTGGCATTCCAGATAAATATTCTGACTGGGAACTTGAAACACAATGTACCACACATATCCAACAGATAAAGATTGTTTTATGGTCCCACAATTGTGTCCATCGGCAGACACGATTTCAGTAGGACAGAGAGGGGAGAGAGTTTCGACCACACACTACTTTGCATTCTGCCAAATGTTGATTGGTTGACAAGTGGACCAGAAGAGAGAAAGGGATGACAACAGTAGAAAAAAACCAACACCCCCCCCCCCCCCCCTACATGTAGTGATATTTGAGACCTTTCCCAAATAGCAAAATTGGTATGGTCCCGATCTGGCCCACACAATTTGCTTACACTTGACCTACATACCACAAAGAATGACGGCCCTTTGGGGGCCCAGATCTGGCCTACACATGGGCCAGCACAAGGCCAGTTGCAGACACACTGGTGGCCCTTTGCTGGCCCATGTGTGGATGAGTAAACCCTCACTAGGTTTTGGATAAAGTGTAAACTCACAAATCTGTCAAACCTGCATTTGAAACGTCGGCTACCATAGTAGTATAGTATTGCAACATGGCATTTGGGTCTTCTAACTAAAATAGGAAAACAGAAACATAAGTAGTGCATCATTGCCAGACCTGGCCCACATCTGGTTGACATACTCCCTGCCATAACAACCATCGGTCAGAAGTGCCAGCTTGATGCCGGATCCCGGCCAGAGCTGTTTTCTATGGGCCTGGGCCACATAAACCAAACCATAATCGGGCCAGATATGGCATGCCATCACATAAAGAGTGACGTCGTTGCCAGACCTGGCGCACATCTGGTTGACATACACCCTGCCATGACACCACTCAGTCAGAAGTGCCAGCTTGATGCCGGATCCGGGCCAGGCCTGTTTTAAATAGATAAATATGAAGGCATGCTGGCTCGGACGTCGCCCGGATCAACAAGGTCCGCGTCCGGTGTTGAGGAACCAGGGCACCCTGACGAGAAGTGGGCTACTGGAACAAGAAGGCATCGGTGGGCAAGAGACGAAAACAGGGCGTTGTTGGAATGCTACTACGCAAGTAACCCTGGTGGAAGGGGTTACGTGAATAGGATGAGGGACCTATGGATATATATATATATATAAATATATATTTTTTGCGTCTCTTTCTCAGGGATGGTCTTTGATGATATTGGTAACAGCGGATGTATCGCAGTCTCTCAGTGTCCATGTCTGCACAACAACGAAATCTACAAGCCAGGAGAGTCCTACTCGCACCACTGTGGATCCTGGTAAAATGAATTTGTGCCACTTTGTTGCAGAGTTAAAAAAATGAAAATAAAACATTTTTATTGTGTATGTGATACTAGAAATGGTAAAGACATGAATCTAAGAGTACCTTTGATAGGATGATTAAGTGTTAAAGCCATTTCTAAGTTACACAATTACAATCTCCCACAAAATTATTGTGTACGTCGGAGGTACTGCAAGTAAGAATGTTTTAGCAGTCTCCTCACATTTACAGTTTGTACATTTATGTGACATTTTTACCTTTTTAAAGTTTTACAAACGTTAGTGAGTTTATTTTAAGACATAGTAGAAAATGTAATGCAGTGTGTTACTAAAGCAGTTATATGAATATTTGACCATATTAATAATTTTTAATACATAAATGAAATGTGTGTGTGTCTTGACAGTGTATGTGAAAGCGGTCAGTGGAGTTGTACAGAGACAAACTGTCCAGGAATCTGTTCTGTCAAAGGAGGAGCTCATGTTAACACCTTTGATGGAAAAGTCTACACATTTCATGGCGATTGCTCCTATGTTCTAGCTAAGGTGATACTCACTGCTAGTCCTTCTCCACATACACATAACAGCAGCATCTTAAACCGGATGCACCATCAGAAAATAATATGCTAATATAATAATATGATTTGAGTACATACATGTGTAGTGTAATGTTTTTTTTTTGGTGACTGATTACATGTTTTGTTTTGATGTGCTCTGCAGGACAGTAATGGTTTGTCCTACACTGTGCTGGTGGATCTGGTCAAGTGCGGGCTAAGTGACACAAAGACTTGCCTCAGAACTGTAACTTTGGCCTTAGGCAGCAATTCTGTGGTAAGCTGCAGGCATAAAAACATCATCATTACTCCTTGTGTCTGAAAAAAATCCAGATCTCACAAAATCTTGTGCTTTTTCTCACCAATAAGAATTTGCAAATCCTGGTGTGTCTAAAATGTGTCTTTCTGCAAAATGACAGGTTGTTAAAGTTCAGGCATCTGGGCAGGTCTATGTGAACCAGATTCATTCTCAGCTTCCACTGTTTACAGGTAAGTTATCTCACATTTCACTGTCCACATATAGTAAACACATCTTCTTAATATAATGATCATAGTCTATGTATGCACATTTTCCTCAGTAATAAATGTTTTTAAAAAAACACCCATTCATCCATCCGTTTTCTTCTGCCTCCTGCCTTCTTCTGACCCCGGGTTGAGGGTTTTCCAGCCTAAGCAGAGAAACCTAGGCCTCCTTCTCCCTATCCCCCTTCTCCAACCTATCTAAAGGAACGCCAAGGTGTTCCTGGGCCAGCAGACAAATGTAATCTCTCCAGTGTGCCTACCCCATCAGCCTCCTGCCAGTAGGGAGCCCAGCCACTCTTTGGAGAAAGCAAATTCTATCTGCAGTCACATTCTTTTGTTCACTACCCAAAGCTGGTGACTACGGGTGAGGGTAGGGACATAGATCAACCAGTAAATCGGCAGCTTTGCTTTCACACTAAGCTCTCTCTTCACCACGAAAGACCGGTGTACTGCAGCGGCAGCCCGCTTCGCTCTGCTTCCTCCAAAGTCCCCACAGGCTAACCTGTGGACACCTTCAGCTTGAAAGCTCCCTTTGCTCAGGTGTCTACAGTCTGGCTAAAGGATTACCACCATGACAGGCACCACCTCGCAGCTGCAACTTTTTGCAGCAGCCTCAACAATGGAGATGCTGAACATTGTTGATTCAGACTCAATGTTCTCAGCCTACCTTGGAAAGCTGCCACCTCACAGACAGAGCCTTCTGTCAGGCAGTCCCAACGCACCCTCACTATAGGTTTATTAGAAATCCAAGTACTTATATAATCATTTAATGCATTCTTTGTTTGCTTTTGTTTTATGTGACATTCAATTTGTCTTACTTGACAATTTATCACAGGTAAATTGAACGTGCTTGAACGTGACTTTCAATTTACATAAGCTAAGGGCCAGCAAAATTAGTATTTGCAAAAGAATTTTGTTCAACTCACTACAAAATATGTAATAAAGAATTGGAACAAAAGCACCACACTCATTAGTTGTATTTATTTATCTGCGTCATTGACGTTTGTATGTTTGTGTTTGAATTAATTGCTACATTTTTCATGTCTTCTGACCTCTACAGCTGATCTGAGAGTCTTTAAGCCATCTTCCTTCTACATCCTTGTAAGCACCACAGTGGGCATACAACTGATGATTCAGCTGTCTCCCATAATGCAGCTGTTCATTTCAGCTGACAGGTCCCTCACAGGAACCACCTCTGGTATGTCTCCACATTATTGTTAGTGTCTGGAACGTCTGGAATCTGTGTAACTGTGGAACTTCTTATTTGAAAGGTTTATGTGGAAACTTCAACGACATCATGAGTGACGACTTTAGAGTGACAAGTGGGCTGGTGGAAGGCACTGCTGCTGCATTTGCAAATGCATGGAAAACCAGAGCCAGCTGCCCAGACATTATATCACATTTTGGAGACCCTTGTAACAACAACATCCTCACAGGTACAGATAAAACTCCTGTATTATTATGTTTTATCTTATAAAAGTTATTATGTTATATGAAAAATACCATACTTCCTTGCTGTTTTTCAAGATTTTATTGAACAACAGATGATATATAACAAGTTTAATTCTGAATGTTTCTGTGTTTTAGAGAAATATGCTGATTTCTGGTGCTCCAAATTAACTGATCCCGAGGGAGTATTTGCTCCCTGCCACGCTGTTGTTAGCCCCAGCACATATAAAGATGTAGGTCTGTACATGCAAAGTTTTAATGAGAACTTTGCAGCTGAACTCTTGTTAATCGTTTCATGAATACTCTTTTGACAGAACTGTATGTATGACACCTGTAACTGTGAAAAAAGTGAGGACTGCATGTGTGCTGCAGTTTCCTCATATGTCTATGCCTGCTCAGCAGCAGGAGTCCACATCAGTGGCTGGAGGAAAACCATCTGTGGTAAGTAAAACACTAAGCATCCTTGAAAAGAGAAACACGGGTTCAAACAACAAATTTATCTGAACATGTTCTCTTTCAACTGCTGCTGTGTCCACAGGCATGATTTTCCATTCAAAACATAGGACCATTTGTCTTCTTCTTCTTGACATGATGTGCCAATGCTCGCTGAAGCACATTGTGTTTTTAGTGAGGGGGTTTTCTCGACAACAGGACTGAACCCTTTTGTTTTTAGATTGGCCCCACAACCCAATTTTTAATTCAATTTAATTCAATTCAGTTTTATATTGTAAGTGCCAAATCACAACAAGAGTCACCTCAAGTGCTTTTTATTGTAAGGTAGACTGGATTGGAAATGAAAATCCTACAATAATACAACAGAGGACAAAATAACAATCACACGACCCCCTATGGGCAAATCCTTTGGCGACAGTGGGAGGGAAAAACTCCCTTTTAATAGGAAGAAACCTCCAACAGAACCAGGGTCAGGGAGGGGCGGGGCCATCCGCCGTGACTGGCTGAGGTGAGGGGAGGAAGACCGGACAAAAGACATGCTGTGGTAGAGCAGCAGAGATTGATGATTACTAATGATTAAATGCGGAGAGACCCACTGTCATGTCGAAGAAGTCCTTGGTCCTTATTTTTAAAAAAGTATTATGATATGAGTTCTGGTTTTGTATTTGGAAGCAGTTTATCGACAGGTTCAAAAAGGGAAATTTAACAGCAATTTCCCACAGACTGATTCTATACCAGCAATCAATGTATGAGAATAATAGGTCATTCTGATTTGTTGATTACACTTTAGGTCTATTTTTCATTTGTGGATTCGAATTTCATGAAATTTGAATGAGCTCTTCATTGACTGGATCATTAGAAATTTTTTAAAACTTACTTTAATCAGTCCTTGTCTTTAAATTTTTGTTTAAATATCATTTCAAGCACATCAAATAAAGAGCTTTTTAAAAAATAAAAACCCTCAAACATGTGAAAATATGCTGGCTTTTCATTTAAGATCCTTGAGTCTAATCATTAAGTCATCTACAGTTTTTTTAAATTCACTTCTTAAATGTAATAATGCAATGTATCAGTTTTCGCATCAATTTCAGATAAACATTCATTATTTGTCAGCTTATTTGGATATATTCTTCAGCTTTCAGCTCATCTAAAAACGGTCAGCCTGCCAGCTACAACGATTTCAGCAAAGATTGAGCAGTTACAACAATTCAACTCAAACAATTCAGTTTTCAGCATTCATACTGCAATTGGAGTACACTTGTATGTAAAATAATCGAATAATCTGTGCTAAATCAACAACGTTAGTGCTAAACTCACAGGAATATTGTACCTCGATGACCATGACAATTAAATGTGTCAGAGCCCCTGTAAATTAAAGTCAGCAGCAGCAGTCACAATTTGAGGAAACTCTAAATTATTTGGGTTAATATAAATGTTATTATTACCATCACATTGTCAGCATGGGTCAGCTGCTGACACCATGTCTGTGTTATGGTGTTAACCCACCAGACATCTTTCCATGCCATTCGTACTACATGAACAGTTCTTGTCTCCAGTACCACAGCTATGGCACATATTTTGGTATCTATTTTAAATAATGGCAGAAGTAGCAGGTCATTTGAATACAACAAATCTTACTAAATCATCTGTGTTTGATTCATTTTTGCAACATTTGAATTGAATTAAATTGAACTGAACTGTTGGCTCATTGTATAAACATCTCATATCTCTCATAACAGAGACATTCAGCACATCATGTGCAGCAGAAACTGTGTATAACTACAACATGACCAGCTGTGGGCGTACCTGCCGTTCCCTCGGCCAGACTGACTACTCTTGTCAGGTCAACTTCACCACAGTGGATGGCTGTGGCTGTTCTGAAGGAACTTACATGAATGAGGAAGGCCAGTGTGTAGCCCGTGAAAGCTGTCCCTGCTATGCTGAAGGCATTATTGTTCCTCCTGGACAGACTATCAGTAAAGATGGCAGCACATGGTAAATAACGCCAACTAATTTTTCTTAATTCATGCTGAATCATTCAGGTAAGGAAATTTTCAAAGGTTGATTCTGTTCTTCTGGACATGTTTTCAGTGGAAGAAATATTTTGTCACTCATCCGAGTAACTTCTTCAGTCTCAGCTGACTGCAGGTTTAGCAATGTTTGCTACTTTTAGTCATAATGCAAATGTGCTATTTATGTTTTTTCCAGTCCCCAACTCTCTATGGATAGTACTCATGGCCATGGTCATGAGATTTTGCATCATAATGACCATGAAATTGACCAACTGACCATTCTTAATCAGCGGTGCTAGAACAGAATCAACTTTCTTGGATTTTTATGTTTACCATCACCAACCTAAAATGTTCATTTGCTAAAGTTAATTTGCTGTAAAAACAAAGTGAAGCTCAGCTAATAGATTTGTATTCACTCAATATGACACGTGTTAATGGCAGGGACGTGTTTGCTCCGAACAAAACAGGAGGATTAAACGAATATTGAACTGGGGAACACAGGATGCTGGAAGCCGTATTCTGTATATATACCAACTACAAAGCATTGACTTGCAAGTTAGAGGAAAAATGTTGTTCCATTCTATAAATTCATGTTGTGAATGCACCAGTACAACTAGGATGTTTTTTGCCCATGAACATTTTAAATAACAAAAAGAATAATAAGAAACTACACGGTTAAAGAATGACTGAGGATATTATGTCATATAAAAGTATTTCTCATGTTCCCTCATAATTGTTCTCACAGTGTCTGCAGACAAGGCATTCTCAGCTGCTCTGGAGGAACACAGCTACTAAGTAGGCACCGTAATTAACATTATGCACACAGATTAAATGCTATTGTCGTTAATTTGTTTGATAAAATTAGTAGCCAAACATCTTCAGTTCTCTTTCATATTATGAAGTTTTCACTCAGTGAACTGTAAATAAATTCACAATGACAATAAAACTATGAATGTGAAGCTGTTATATTTTGTTCCCAGGTTTACCATTAGGTTCACCACAATGCGAATATCCCATGGTGTACTTTGACTGCTCCACTGCTCAACCTGGGGCTACTGGCACTGAATGTCAAAAGAGCTGCAGCACCGCTGACATGGCTTGTGTAAGTACAGCACAGTTGTGCCAGTTTGGCTGTGTGCTTAAATGTGCAGTACACGCACAGGTCTTGCTTGACTTACTCTCTCCTTTCATTTTTCACTCTGGTTGGATACAGATCCACACAGGCTGTACATCAGGCTGCATATGCCCAGATGGGCTGTTGTCAGATGGAGCAGGAGGCTGCGTCAATGAGACCAGCTGTCCATGTGTGCACAATGGACAAGTCTACCAGCCTGGAGAGACACTGACAGTGGATTGCAATACCTGGTTTGTACATTTCTTTACAAGCATACAAAGATGTATATTTAAATATTCAACAGCAGTATATAGGTTATAAGAAGAATTTATACATATTTCCACTACAATAAAGAACGTCAGTTAAATAGGTGACTTGTTTCTCATAGTACTTGTTGGAGACACAGCCGCCACTGCTGCCAAGGCTCACGTGTCAGAGCAGGTTTTCTACCAATCAAAATATCTGGAGATCAATCCAATCAAAGAATCTTTGGGAAAAAACCCAAAGTTGCCCCCAGTGCATTCAGCTGAGGGTGTGTTAAATGAGTTTGGATATAAATAAAAAGCACTGCATGAATGTTTGTGTGATAAGGCAATGCAAGACTGAAAAAGTAAGTTGTACTAAAATAACAGCTGGAGAAACATTTTGCAATTAGGTAGTTTAATTGGCAACATGTCACTAACATGCTTAAAATGAATAATAAGAAACTACAAAAGTGGAAAACTGTTCTGTTGTCTGATAAATCAAAACTTCCAATTCTTTTGTTTTCCACAAAATAAAATGGCTACTGTCTTCTTCACACTAGAGGCAACTAAGTTATCAGGACTCAGTCCAAATGCCTTCATCTCTTAAAAAACAAAAAAACAAAAAGATGTCTTTTTCAGCAAGACCTTGCATATTTCAGCAAAACAATGCTAAACCTTATACTGCATCTGGAACAACAGTATAGCTCTGTAGTAGGAGGCTCTGGCTACGGGTCTAGCCTGCGTGCATTCCAGAAATTACACTTGAAAACATGAATGAAAAATATGACAAAGAAAATCCAAGATTGTTGAACTGCTAGAATTCAATATCAGACATTCGTCCTCCAAAAGTCCAAGGGATGGTCTTGGTTCCCAGACATTTGCAAATTGCTTTTAAAAGAAGAGGGGATGGATGATACACAGTAGTAAACAACACTCTGTCCAAGCTTTTGTGCAACGTGTTGCTGCCATCAAATTTAAAATGACCTTTTCATTTATTCAAACATTTCATGTTTTCTATGGTCTACTGTGAAAAAGGTATGACTTTCTGAGATTTGCAAATCATTTTTATTTACATTTTATTTACGTTTGCAAGGTGTCCCAACTTTTTGGGAGTTGGGTTTCTATTATAAAACTTGTTTACTAAATAAAAACGTCACTATATTTTCACTATTCAGCTATATTTGCTGTTATGTCTCTACTAATTTTGTCATTGCACTTATACTTGTTTGGCCAATACAAGTGAGAAGTTTCCCCCCATCTTGTAAAATAACACTAATTCAGGAATAATCAGGGTTTAAATGATACAATTTGGCAGTGTTTTCACCAAATACACTGTACTTTTCAAATGTTTGAATAGAAAAAGTTGTTTTAATTATATTTGTAAAAACATAAAGGTAGGTAGTTAATTAATCACCAGCGGGTTTTTTTGTGGGTTTCTTTTTTTTTTTTTTGTATTTTGTATTCTTGATTACACAGATATTACAAATATTTTGAAATTAATTTAATAGTTTTTGTCGGCTGTATGTGTTTCTCCCCAGTTCCTGCAGTGGAAGGAAGTTCACATGTACCAACGAGACGTGTGATGCTGTTTGTGGAATCTATGGAGATGGTCACTACGTCACCTTTGACGATAAGAGGTTCGACTTCAGTGGACAGTGCGAATACACACTTCTACAAGTAAGGTTGCTAAAAGTTAAAAATGAAAACTTTGTAGCCTTGGTAGATTTGGCAACACACTGTTGTACCATCTTTCTTCTGCAGCTCTTCATTGTGAAGCTCACTCTGGCTACTGTTTCTTGTATATTACTTTACCAGAACAGAAAGAGGCACATCAACATTTTTATCAGTAAATCGATTTTATGCAACTCTTAAGGATTCTAACTTTAACACTGGTATCCAGTAATTGCATGCACTGTGCTTTGCTCAGGACTTCTGTGGCACCTATAATGGCAATGGAAGCTTCAGAATTATTACTGAAAATGTTCCATGTGGAACAACAGGAACCACCTGTTCTAAGACCATCAAGATCTTCTTGGGGGTAAACACAAAATCCTTCAGTTGTGCTCATTTTCAAAAATAATGACTGCAAAATGTAGAGTGAATGTAGAGTAAAATGTTTTAAGAACTCTTCACCAACAATATTAAAATTGCACAATTAATACTAGAAAAAGAAACTACAGAATCAATTAAAGGTTGTATAATTTAACTGTTTTTAGATTCAATTTTTTGAAATCTTTTGAAAAAACAAAAGAGCTTTCAGCTTTTCAGGTTTGTTGCACATATATGGTTTCCAGGTAGCTTAAATTCTACAAAAATAAAATTCCTGTTTTATTCATTGCTGCTGTAACCCACAGGATAATGAATTCCAGCTTAAAGATGACAATTTACAAGTGGTAAAGGGCACTATCCAGGCGCTTCAGGTACAAAAAATGGGCATTTACATAGTGGTGACAATCAAGCCTGGACTTGTTCTCATGTGGGACCAGAAGACCAGTCTTTTCATTACAATCAGTCCACAGTTCCAGGTAAAAGAAATAACTTCTGCACATCTGGATTGACAGTTACTTCTTTTTACTGTTGAAGTATAATTGCTTAAGAAAGTTAATATTAAGAATTTCACAATAACAGAAATTTAGTAGTCAGTACAAATAGAAATACAATTACACAATTATTGATACTCATACGTATTAATAATTGTGATATCACTGTAATTAAAAAAAGCATTAAAACGAGGGCTTTAATTTGTACCACTGCTTCCTTTCCTCTTAGGGTCAGGTCTGTGGTCTGTGTGGAAACTATGATGGTAACAGTAAGAATGACTTCACCACACGCTCCCAGGAAATAGTAGCAGATGTTCTACAATTTGGTAACAGCTGGAAAGTTTCATCTAGTTGCCCCAGTGCAGAGCTAATCAGTGATCCCTGTTCCTCAAATCGCTACCGGGCAGCCTGGTCTCAAAAACAGTGCAGTATCATCACAAGTGTCACCTTCCAGAGCTGTCATTCAAAGGTCAGTATGTTTGGTGGTAGCAAATATACAGAAATGGATACACACACACAAAAATGCACAAAAGAATATGCACTTTAATTTCCCCTATGAGCTCTTTGTTCTTTTATCTTAATGTCTGGCATTTAGGAATGTTTACCTAATAGACACGATATGTGATATCCATCCGCCCATGCATTCTCTTCCACTTATCTATTCAAGGTCGTGGGGGGCCTGGAACCTACCCCACCTATCACCAGTTAACCTAATCCCACTAATTACATGTCTTTAGACTGTGGGAATAATCCAGAGTAGTGGGCGATAACTTAAACCTGCGTATGTCTACATAAAGGTAGTGTTGGAGCACATTGTGGTACCACACCCTCAGGATTTGGGCAGAAAGTTGTGTGTTGCTATAAAAATGGTGAGAAAAGGTGTAAATCTTTCCTACAAAGAAATTAAGGTGCCAAGTGTCCTTCATCTTCAAAAGGCAATCAGAAACAGGGGAAAAGTCTACTAGAACCAAAACCTCAACAGAGTCAGAAGACAAGTTTCTGAGCTAGAAGCAGAGCTTAATTGTGGTCATAGTAAGCAAGCCTCAACTTCAACTGACAGGTCAAGTTCAGAGATGGGCAGTAACGCGTTACTGTAATCTGATTACTTTTTTCAAGTAACGAGTAAAGTAAGGGATTACTATTGCAAAATCGGTAATTAGATTACCGTTACTTTCCCGTAGGAACGCTGCGTTACTGCGTTACTAAAACCGTGATTTTTTGCGAGAATGTCTCACGACAGTGACGTAAGCGAGTGCGACGTTGGTGACAACAGCTGTGTGCAGATCAACAATGGATCACATATCGAGTGCAGAGAGAGTATGAGCGTGCAGCGTTTAAAGCGTGGAAGTACTGACCTTACTTTGAGTTTGATTCCATAAAAAGTGACAAAAACATTAGTGTCCGCTGTGCGTGGGAAGAAAACTTCTTTTTACAGCGAAAAAAACCCCTAAACTTCCAACAAGCACCGAGTAGCTACGACGTAATGGGAAACTCACAGAGAAACTCGCGGATTCTTCCACTGACCGCGGCACACCTGCACCAGGGTAAACCTCCGCCTGCCCCACTCCTGCTTTACAGGTGAAAATAGAGCAACAGCACCGCTGAGTCTTTGACTTTATTTATTTTCTGCTGTGTTTTACTTGCATCTATTTGAAAGAGTGAGTGTAAACACAAAAAATATTTTATTTTATGTGCTGGAATGTGCAGAAAATAGGTTTAAATGTTAAACTAATTTATTCCAGTCAGAGAATGTTGCATATAATTAAATTTTTTCTTGATGCATAAAGTTAAAAGATTAAAACTAATAAAACAAGTTTTAAAAAGAGACTTTTCCATTTGATTCCATTTTGTATGATGGATTATGCAGAAAAAGTAGAACTGGGCTGAAAGATCTATCGCTTTATCACCTCTTCAGGTTGTAAATCGTGTTTTTAAAAAGTAACTAAGTAACTAAGTAATTAATTATTTTTGAAAATAAGTAATCAGTAAAGTAACAGGATTACTTTTGGGGGGAAGTAATCAGTAATTAGTTACTGATTACTTTTTTCAAGTAATTGACCAACACTGGTCAAGTTGCAGCAACAGAACCAATGCTAAGATTTTAAAGAGGTTTACCTGAGCTGTGAAACATTGCCAATGGACTAATGAAAACTGGAAGGTGTTATGGAGTAATGAATCAAAATCCGAAGTCTATGATCTTTGTACAGTATTGAGGAGGCAAAAGGACAGTTCCTCAATCTGTACCCCTGAATACATTGTGGTTAAAAATGGATTGCATGATTCTTTTTTAACTTGAATTGTTTATTTGTTCTATGCTTACAGAGTAAAAGGAATAATTGAACTGTCTGAATTTCAATAAAAAAACTGGAAGAATTGGGGTTCTGTGAAACTGACTGGTAGTGTATTACTGTATGTGTTCTAGGTTGACCCTGGTCCATATTTTGATTCCTGTGTGAGAGACTCCTGTGCTTGTGACACTGGTGGGGACTGCGAATGTCTCTGTACTGCGGTGGCTGCATATGCTAAAGCCTGTAATGAAGCTGGGACCTGCATTGCATGGAGGACTCCAAAGTTTTGTCGTAAGTCTGATTAATGTAATTCAATTCAATTCAATTCAACTTTATTTATATAGCGCCAAATCACAACAACAGTCGCCTCAAGGCGCTTTATATTGTACAGTAGATCGTACAATAATAGATACAGAGAAAAACCCAACAATCTTATGACCCCCTATGAGCAAGCACTTTGGTGACAGTGGGAAGGAAAAACATCATCAATGCTCTACAAGTCTAATAAGCAATGGTTTTGTTTCTTGCAGCTATTTTCTGTGACTACTATAATTCACCTGGTGAATGTGAGTGGCACTATAAGCCTTGTGGAGCTAATTGCATGAAAACATGTAGGAATCCATCTGGAAACTGCTCGTCACTCATCACCAACCTGGAAGGTACATTAGGCACAGTATTGATATGCCACTTTGTGGACTCTTTATTTTTGTTTTAAATGTGGAGCTTAAGTCAACAGAACAACAGACCGTATCCCTGCCTATGACACAGTGGTTCACAAGCTTTTTACATCATTCCCCACATGGCAGGAAGGAATATTTTCACATCCCATCTAAACAAAACAATGACAGAAAAGCCTACCTGCAACTGTATTTAGATAATGAACTCATTCACAATGAATCCTTCAGTAATTTTTGTTTTAAACAAGCAACTTTCATTTCAAACAACTATTTGTAACTTTTGTCACGATACAGCTTCCTTAGTCTACACCACTTCTTCAAAAAAGCAACAAGTTAAACAGAATGTGAACATTGCCAAACATGGAAAAATACAGTCCAGTCTTAGTCTTATAAAAAAGAAATCCAGAGACTTGTGAACAGAGATGAAAAATATATAATTTAGTGAGGGTTCAATACTATTCACTCTTAGTGGCTGTAGTAAGCCTGTTTTTGACTGTAGAGCTGTGGCAGGGCGTGGTCTGCGGCATGGCTGCGGGGGAGGCGGATGTATATGAGTAGCAATCACACCTTGCTGGTGTTCCGGCTTAAAACAGAATGAACTAAGTCCTTTTGTGGTTGTGGTTGTTGTTGTTGTTGTTGTTGTTGTTGTGTGTAGGCTGTAGCTGAAAAGCTGCAGCCACGTGCGTAAGTCAACAGCTGCAATAAAGAAGTGTACTGAAAAGTGTGAACATGTCTGTCCCGCATCGTTTACCCAGGATTGGAGCATGATAGGTGAAGGAGAGGCAAATTGTGAAATGTTTACAAAAAAGCTTTGCATGTATTGTACTTGTAAATTTACTCAAGTTAACCACTATTTTAAAACATCGTAGGCTGCTATCCACAGTGTCCCCCGAACCAACCCTACTTTGATGAAGACACTATGAAGTGCGTTTCCGGGGACCAGTGTGGATGCTATGATGACCAAGGCAACCATTACAACATTGGTGAAAAGGTTCCATCAGAGAACTGCTACACCTGGTATGTCTCACACAAGATTCATCATTCCATTCATTTTAGCACACAGTACATAATGATGCACGTAGAATTCAACATGTGGTCTTTTGATGTAAGTATATAAAATATAATACACGGTGCCATTAAAAAGTATTTGCCCACTTTCTGATTCCTTTTACTGGAGTCTTTCACATAACTTTAGGGACAAACTGTTTGTGTGAAACAAAAATCCTCTATACTCCCGGGAAGGTTCACTGCTGGTTCAAGTTTTCATTGTGTATGGCTAAGGGCTGTCATAGTGGCTTTGTAACCCTTTTTTGAATTGTATATGATAAAGTTGTTTCTCAGGTAATTCTTCAGATTTTGGCCTGATGAATCACTTTTTAAGATCATTTAACCTGCTGCACTTTGACAGGGGCAAAGGACTAGGTAAATGTAAATATTTTATTACTCTATTATTTCAATGATCTGAAAAAAAGGAAGTAGAAAGAAGGCAAAAACTTTCTCATGGCACTGTATGTGAAATATACAGTTATTGAGAAGTAAATGTGATGTTTAACATGCCACAGTGAGTGTATAACCAGACACAAATGAAATAACCACAACGTTGTTTTCTTTCAAGCTTATGTACAATGTCGGGGATACAATGTAACTACAGTGTTAACTGTAAGTATACTATAAGCTTGTAAAGCTATGCTATAAATCTATTGCTTGGCAAATTGAAAAAAACATTTATTTTCAAATTTAATTTATTATATATAATATAATAAATGTATATGAATTAATTTGTATTTACAAAAAGACAAAATGTTTTACTTGTAGATTGTACATGCATCATTAATGGAAAAATGTACAACTATGGGGACAATATCTACAACACAACTGATGGCCTAGGAAACTGCATCACAGCTGAGTGTGCAGAGAATGGAATTGTAACAAGGAGCATATACCCCTGCTTTATTACCACAACAGCTGGGCCAACAACAACTCCATTTACGTTTAGTACAATACTAAACACCACTTCAGGTATTAAACTGATGATTTCTCAAAGATATAGATAGAGTATTGAGAAATATTGAGAAAATTGAATTGTATTATGGAAGTATATGCATGTTTTAATGTCATGTCATTGTATTTTGTCACAGTTATTAGTACTACATCTCCATTAAATACTACATTTGAATTTGAAACCACATCGGCAAAACTGACCAAACCAGAAATAACAGAAATTACATCTGGGCCTTTCACTACCACTGAAGGAACAGCTACAACACCTGCAGAGACAACAGCATTTGAATCCACAACAGCCACAGTTATGACAACAAAAACGCCAAAAATAGTCACATCGGGACCAACAACATCCTCTACCACAGCTGTTGTTGAAACCACGACCACAAGTCCACATGTTGAAACAACAGGTCAAGGATCCACCACGGTTACATCAAAACCATCTGTGAGTACTGAAATTACATCTGGGCCTTTCACTACCACTAAAGGAACAGCTACAACACCTGCAGAGACAACAGCATTTGAATCCACAACAGCCACAGTTATGACAACAAAAACACCAAAAATAGTTACATCGGGACCAACAACATCCTCTACCACATCTGCATCAACCTCAGTTGTTGTAACTGGATCATCATTTTCCTCAACTGTAATTACAAATCCTTCTGTTTTAAACACAACTATTTCACCTTCAACATCTAGAGGTTCAACTTCTATTGCTCCCATAACAAAGACACTTCCAGGCAGCACGACTGTTTACGCAACAAGTGTAAACCCCAGTGTGACCAAAACCACATTGGGAACAACAGCATCCTCTACCACAACTGTTGTTGAAACCACGACCACAAGTCCACATGTTGAAACAACAGGTCAAGGATCCACCACGGTTACATCAAAACCATCTGTGAGTACTGAAATTACATCTGGGCCTTTCACTACCACTAAAGGAACAGCTACAACACCTGCAGAGACAACAGCATTTGAATCCACAACAGCCACAGTTATGACAACAAAAACACCAAAAATAGTCACATCGGGACCAACAACATCCTCTACCACAGCTGTTGTTGAAACCACGACCACAACTCCATATGTTGAAACAACAGGTCAAGGATCCACAACGGTTACATCAAAACCATCTGTGAGTACTGAAATTACATCTGGGCCTTTCACTACCACTGAAGGAACAGCTACAACACCTGCAGAGACAACAGCATTTGAATCCACAACAGCCACAGTTATGACAACAAAAACACCAAAAATAGTTACATCGGGACCAACAACATCCTCTACCACAGCTGTTGTTGAAACCACGACCACAACTCCACATGTTGAAACAACAGGTCAAGGATCCACAACGGTTACATCAAAACCATCTGTGAGTACTGAAATTACATCTGGGCCTTTCACTACCACTGAAGGAACAGCTACAACACCCACAGAGACAACAGCATTTGAATCCACAACAGCCACAGTTATGACAACAAAAACACCAAAAATAGTTACATCGGGACCAACAGCATCCTCTACCACAGCTGTTGTTGAAACCACGACCACAACTCCACATGTTGAAACAACAGGTCAAGGATCCACAACGGTTACATCAAAACCATCTGTGAGTACTGAAATTACATCTGGGCCTTTCACTACCACTGAAGGAACAGCTACAACACCCACAGAGACAACAGCATTTGAATCCACAACAGCCACAGTTATGACAACAAAAACACCAAAAATAGTCACATCGGGACCAACAACATCCTCTACCACAGCTGTTATTGAAACCACGACCACAACTCCACATGTTGAAACAACAGGTCAAGGATCCACAACGGTTACATCAAAACCATCTGTGAGTACTGAAATTACATCTGGGCCTTTCACTACCACTGAAGGAACAGCTACAACACCCACAGAGACAACAGCATTTGAATCCACAACAGCCACAGTTATGACAACAAAAACACCAAAAATAGTCACATCGGGACCAACAACATCCTCTACCACAGCTGTTATTGAAACCACGACCACAACTCCACATGTTGAAACAACAGGTCAAGGATCCACAACGGTTACATCAAAACCATCTGTGAGTACTGAAATTACATCTGGGCCTTTCACTACCACTGAAGGAACAGCTACAACACCCACAGAGACAACAGCATTTGAATCCACAACAGCCACAGTTATGACAACAAAAACACCAAAAATAGTTACATCGGGACCAACAACATCCTCTACCACAGCTGTTGTTGAAACCACGACCACAACTCCACATGTTGAAACAACAGGTCAAGGATCCACAACGGTTACATCAAAACCATCTGTGAGTACTGAAATTACATCTGGGCCTTTCACTACCACTGAAGGAACAGCTACAACACCCACAGAGACAACAGCATTTGAATCCACAACAGCCACAGTTATGACAACAAAAACACCAAAAATAGTCACATCGGGACCAACAACATCCTCTACCACAACTGTTGTTGAAACCACGACCACAACTCCACATGTTGAAACAACAGGTCAAGGATCCACCATAGTTACATCAAAACCATCTGTGAGTACTGAAATTACATCTGGGCCTTTCACTACCACTAAAGGAACAGCTACAACACCTGCAGAGACAACAGCATTTGAATCCACAACAGCCACAGTTATGACAACAAAAACACCAAAAATAGTTACATCGGGACCAACAACATCCTCTACCACAGCTGTTATTGAAACCACGACCACAAGTCCACATGTTGAAACAACAGGTCAAGGATCCACCATAGTTACATCAAAACCATCTGTGAGTACTGAAATTACATCTGGGCCTTTCACTACCACTGAAGGAACAGCTACAACACCTGCAGAGACAACAGCATTTGAATCCACAACAGCCACAGTTATGACAACAAAAACACCAAAAATAGTTACATCGGGACCAACAACATCCTCTACCACAACTGTTGTTGAAACCACGACCACAAGTCCACATGTTGAAACAACAGGTCAAGGATCCACAACGGTTACATCAAAACCATCTGTGAGTACTGAAATTACATCTGGGCCTTTCACTACCACTGAAGGAACAGCTACAACACCTGCAGAGACAACAGCATTTGAATCCACAACAGCCACAGTTATGACAACAAAAACACCAAAAATAGTTACATCGGGACCAACAACATCCTCTACCACAACTGTTGTTGAAACCAC
This sequence comes from Aulonocara stuartgranti, assembly GCF_965226115.1. Lineage (NCBI taxonomy): Eukaryota > Metazoa > Chordata > Actinopteri > Cichliformes > Cichlidae > Aulonocara > Aulonocara stuartgranti. Next base: position 41,411,930 of record NC_138939.1, read on the forward strand.
GACCACAACTCCACATGTTGAAACAACAGGTCAAGGATCCACCATAGTTACATCAAAACCATCTGTGAGTACTGAAATTACATCTGGGCCTTTCACTACCACTGAAGGAACAGCTACAACACCTGCAGAGACAACAGCATTTGAATCCACAACAGCCACAGTTATGACAACAAAAACACCAAAAATAGTCACATCGGGACCAACAACATCCTCTACCACAACTGTTGTTGAAACCACGACCACAAGTCCACATGTTGAAACAACAGGTCAAGGATCCACAACGGTTACATCAAAACCATCTGTGAGTACTGAAATTACATCTGGGCCTTTCACTACCACTGAAGGAACAGCTACAACACCCACAGAGACAACAGCATTTGAATCCACAACAGCCACAGTTATGACAACAAAAACACCAAAAATAGTCACATCGGGACCAACAACATCCTCTACCACAACTGTTGTTGAAACCACGACCACAACTCCACATGTTGAAACAACAGGTCAAGGATCCACCATAGTTACATCAAAACCATCTGTGAGTACTGAAATTACATCTGGGCCTTTCACTACCACTGAAGGAACAGCTACAACACCTGCAGAGACAACAGCATTTGAATCCACAACAGCCACAGTTATGACAACAAAAACACCAAAAATAGTCACATCGGGACCAACAACATCCTCTACCACAACTGTTGTTGAAACCACGACCACAACTCCACATGTTGAAACAACAGGTCAAGGATCCACCATAGTTACATCAAAACCATCTGTGAGTACTGAAATTACATCTGGGCCTTTCACTACCACTGAAGGAACAGCTACAACACCTGCAGAGACAACAGCATTTGAATCCACAACAGCCACAGTTATGACAACAAAAACACCAAAAATAGTCACATCGGGACCAACAACATCCTCTACCACAGCTGTTATTGAAACCACGACCACAAGTCCACATGTTGAAACAACAGGTCAAGGATCCACCATAGTTACATCAAAACCATCTGTGAGTACTGAAATTACATCTGGGCCTTTCACTACTACTGAAGGAACAGCTACAACACCTGCAGAGACAACAGCATTTGAATCCACAACAGCCACAGTTATGACAACAAAAACACCAAAAATAGTCACATCGGGACCAACAACATCCTCTACCACAACTGTTGTTGAAACCACGACCACAACTCCATATGTTGAAACAACAGGTCAAGGATCCACCATAGTTACATCAAAACCATCTGTGAGTACTGAAATTACATCTGGGCCTTTCACTACCACTGAAGGAACAGCTACAACACCCACAGAGACAACAGCATTTGAATCCACAACAGCCACAGTTATGACAACAAAAACACCAAAAATAGTCACATCGGGACCAACAACATCCTCTACCACAGCTGTTGTTGAAACCACGACCACAAGTCCACATGTTGAAACAACAGGTCAAGGATCCACAACGGTTACATCAAAACCATCTGTGAGTACTGAAATTACATCTGGGCCTTTCACTACCACTGAAGGAACAGCTACAACACCTGCAGAGACAACAGCATTTGAATCCACAACAGCCACAGTTATGACAACAAAAACACCAAAAATAGTTACATCGGGACCAACAACATCCTCTACCACAGCTGTTGTTGAAACCACGACCACAACTCCACATGTTGAAACAACAGGTCAAGGATCCACCACGGTTACATCAAAACCATCTGTGAGTACTGAAATTACATCTGGGCCTTTCACTACCACTGAAGGAACAGCTACAACACCCACAGAGACAACAGCATTTGAATCCACAACAGCCACAGTTATGACAACAAAAACACCAAAAATAGTTACATCGGGACCAACAACATCCTCTACCACAACTGTTGTTGAAACCAAAACCACAACTCCACATGTTGAAACAACAGGTCAAGGATCCACCATAGTTACATCAAAACCATCTGTGAGTACTGAAATTACATCTGGGCCTTTCACTACCACTGAAGGAACAGCTACAACACCCACAGAGACAACAGCATTTGAATCCACAACAGCCACAGTTATGACAACAAAAACACCAAAAATAGTTACATCGGGACCAACAACATCCTCTACCACAACTGTTGTTGAAACCAAAACCACAACTCCACATGTTGAAACAACAGGTCAAGGATCCACCATAGTTACATCAAAACCATCTGTGAGTACTGAAATTACATCTGGGCCTTTCACTACCACTAAAGGAACAGCTACAACACCTGCAGAGACAACAGCATTTGAATCCACAACAGCCACAGTTATGACAACAAAAACACCAAAAATAGTTACATCGGGACCAACAACATCCTCTACCACAACTGTTGTTGAAACCACGACCACAACTCCATATGTTGAAACAACAGGTCAAGGATCCACAACGGTTACATCAAAACCATCTGTGAGTACTGAAATTACATCTGGGCCTTTCACTACCACTAAAGGAACAGCTACAACACCTGCAGAGACAACAGCATTTGAATCCACAACAGCCACAGTTATGACAACAAAAACACCAAAAATAGTCACATCGGGACCAACAACATCCTCTACCACAGCTGTTGTTGAAACCACGACCACAACTCCACATGTTGAAACAACAGGTCAAGGATCCACCATAGTTACATCAAAACCATCTGTGAGTACTGAAATTACATCTGGGCCTTTCACTACCACTGAAGGAACAGCTACAACACCTGCAGAGACAACAGCATTTGAATCCACAACAGCCACAGTTATGACAACAAAAACACCAAAAATAGTTACATCGGGACCAACAACATCCTCTACCACAGCTGTTATTGAAACCACGACCACAAGTCCACATGTTGAAACAACAGGTCAAGGATCCACCATAGTTACATCAAAACCATCTGTGAGTACTGAAATTACATCTGGGCCTTTCACTACCACTGAAGGAACAGCTACAACACCTGCAGAGACAACAGCATTTGAATCCACAACAGCCACAGTTATGACAACAAAAACACCAAAAATAGTTACATCGGGACCAACAACATCCTCTACCACAACTGTTGTTGAAACCACGACCACAAGTCCACATGTTGAAACAACAGGTCAAGGATCCACAACGGTTACATCAAAACCATCTGTGAGTACTGAAATTACATCTGGGCCTTTCACTACCACTGAAGGAACAGCTACAACACCTGCAGAGACAACAGCATTTGAATCCACAACAGCCACAGTTATGACAACAAAAACACCAAAAATAGTCACATCGGGACCAACAACATCCTCTACCACAACTGTTGTTGAAACCACGACCACAACTCCATATGTTGAAACAACAGGTCAAGGATCCACAACGGTTACATCAAAACCATCTGTGAGTACTGAAATTACATCTGGGCCTTTCACTACCACTGAAGGAACAGCTACAACACCCACAGAGACAACAGCATTTGAATCCACAACAGCCACAGTTATGACAACAAAAACACCAAAAATAGTCACATCGGGACCAACAACATCCTCTACCACAGCTGTTGTTGAAACCACGACCACAAGTCCACATGTTGAAACAACAGGTCAAGGATCCACAACGGTTACATCAAAACCATCTGTGAGTACTGAAATTACATCTGGGCCTTTCACTACCACTGAAGGAACAGCTACAACACCTGCAGAGACAACAGCATTTGAATCCACAACAGCCACAGTTATGACAACAAAAACACCAAAAATAGTTACATCGGGACCAACAACATCCTCTACCACAGCTGTTGTTGAAACCACGACCACAACTCCACATGTTGAAACAACAGGTCAAGGATCCACCACGGTTACATCAAAACCATCTGTGAGTACTGAAATTACATCTGGGCCTTTCACTACCACTGAAGGAACAGCTACAACACCCACAGAGACAACAGCATTTGAATCCACAACAGCCACAGTTATGACAACAAAAACACCAAAAATAGTTACATCGGGACCAACAACATCCTCTACCACAACTGTTGTTGAAACCAAAACCACAACTCCACATGTTGAAACAACAGGTCAAGGATCCACCATAGTTACATCAAAACCATCTGTGAGTACTGAAATTACATCTGGGCCTTTCACTACCACTGAAGGAACAGCTACAACACCCACAGAGACAACAGCATTTGAATCCACAACAGCCACAGTTATGACAACAAAAACACCAAAAATAGTTACATCGGGACCAACAACATCCTCTACCACAACTGTTGTTGAAACCAAAACCACAACTCCACGTGTTGAAACAACAGGTCAAGGATCCACCATAGTTACATCAAAACCATCTGTGAGTACTGAAATTACATCTGGGCCTTTCACTACCACTAAAGGAACAGCTACAACACCTGCAGAGACAACAGCATTTGAATCCACAACAGCCACAGTTATGACAACAAAAACACCAAAAATAGTTACATCGGGACCAACAACATCCTCTACCACAACTGTTGTTGAAACCACGACCACAACTCCATATGTTGAAACAACAGGTCAAGGATCCACAACGGTTACATCAAAACCATCTGTGAGTACTGAAATTACATCTGGGCCTTTCACTACCACTAAAGGAACAGCTACAACACCTGCAGAGACAACAGCATTTGAATCCACAACAGCCACAGTTATGACAACAAAAACACCAAAAATAGTCACATCGGGACCAACAACATCCTCTACCACAGCTGTTGTTGAAACCACGACCACAACTCCACATGTTGAAACAACAGGTCAAGGATCCACCATAGTTACATCAAAACCATCTGTGAGTACTGAAATTACATCTGGGCCTTTCACTACCACTGAAGGAACAGCTACAACACCTGCAGAGACAACAGCATTTGAATCCACAACAGCCACAGTTATGACAACAAAAACACCAAAAATAGTTACATCGGGACCAACAACATCCTCTACCACAGCTGTTATTGAAACCACGACCACAAGTCCACATGTTGAAACAACAGGTCAAGGATCCACCATAGTTACATCAAAACCATCTGTGAGTACTGAAATTACATCTGGGCCTTTCACTACCACTGAAGGAACAGCTACAACACCTGCAGAGACAACAGCATTTGAATCCACAACAGCCACAGTTATGACAACAAAAACACCAAAAATAGTTACATCGGGACCAACAACATCCTCTACCACAACTGTTGTTGAAACCACGACCACAAGTCCACATGTTGAAACAACAGGTCAAGGATCCACAACGGTTACATCAAAACCATCTGTGAGTACTGAAATTACATCTGGGCCTTTCACTACCACTGAAGGAACAGCTACAACACCTGCAGAGACAACAGCATTTGAATCCACAACAGCCACAGTTATGACAACAAAAACACCAAAAATAGTCACATCGGGACCAACAACATCCTCTACCACAACTGTTGTTGAAACCACGACCACAAGTCCACATGTTGAAACAACAGGTCAAGGATCCACAACGGTTACATCAAAACCATCTGTGAGTACTGAAATTACATCTGGGCCTTTCACTACCACTGAAGGAACAGCTACAACACCTGCAGAGACAACAGCATTTGAATCCACAACAGCCACAGTTATGACAACAAAAACACCAAAAATAGTCACATCGGGACCAACAACATCCTCTACCACAACTGTTGTTGAAACCACGACCACAACTCCACATGTTGAAACAACAGGTCAAGGATCCACCATAGTTACATCAAAACCATCTGTGAGTACTGAAATTACATCTGGGCCTTTCACTACCACTGAAGGAACAGCTACAACACCTGCAGAGACAACAGCATTTGAATCCACAACAGCCACAGTTATGACAACAAAAACACCAAAAATAGTTACATCGGGACCAACAACATCCTCTACCACAGCTGTTGTTGAAACCACGACCACAAGTCCACATGTTGAAACAACAGGTCAAGGATCCACAACGGTTACATCAAAACCATCTGTGAGTACTGAAATTACATCTGGGCCTTTCACTACCACTGAAGGAACAGCTACAACACCTGCAGAGACAACAGCATTTGAATCCACAACAGCCACAGTTATGACAACAAAAACACCAAAAATAGTCACATCGGGACCAACAACATCCTCTACCACAACTGTTGTTGAAACCACGACCACAACTCCACATGTTGAAACAACAGGTCAAGGATCCACCATAGTTACATCAAAACCATCTGTGAGTACTGAAATTACATCTGGGCCTTTCACTACCACTGAAGGAACAGCTACAACACCTGCAGAGACAACAGCATTTGAATCCACAACAGCCACAGTTATGACAACAAAAACACCAAAAATAGTCACATCGGGACCAACAACATCCTCTACCACAGCTGTTATTGAAACCACGACCACAAGTCCACATGTTGAAACAACAGGTCAAGGATCCACCATAGTTACATCAAAACCATCTGTGAGTACTGAAATTACATCTGGGCCTTTCACTACTACTGAAGGAACAGCTACAACACCTGCAGAGACAACAGCATTTGAATCCACAACAGCCACAGTTATGACAACAAAAACACCAAAAATAGTCACATCGGGACCAACAACATCCTCTACCACAACTGTTGTTGAAACCACGACCACAACTCCATATGTTGAAACAACAGGTCAAGGATCCACAACGGTTACATCAAAACCATCTGTGAGTACTGAAATTACATCTGGGCCTTTCACTACCACTGAAGGAACAGCTACAACACCCACAGAGACAACAGCATTTGAATCCACAACAGCCACAGTTATGACAACAAAAACACCAAAAATAGTCACATCGGGACCAACAACATCCTCTACCACAGCTGTTGTTGAAACCACGACCACAAGTCCACATGTTGAAACAACAGGTCAAGGATCCACCACGGTTACATCAAAACCATCTGTGAGTACTGAAATTACATCTGGGCCTTTCACTACCACTGAAGGAACAGCTACAACACCTGCAGAGACAACAGCATTTGAATCCACAACAGCCACAGTTATGACAACAAAAACACCAAAAATAGTTACATCGGGACCAACAACATCCTCTACCACAACTGTTGTTGAAACCAAAACCACAACTCCACATGTTGAAACAACAGGTCAAGGATCCACCATAGTTACATCAAAACCATCTGTGAGTACTGAAATTACATCTGGGCCTTTCACTACCACTGAAGGAACAGCTACAACACCCACAGAGACAACAGCATTTGAATCCACAACAGCCACAGTTATGACAACAAAAACACCAAAAATAGTTACATCGGGACCAACAACATCCTCTACCACAACTGTTGTTGAAACCAAAACCACAACTCCACATGTTGAAACAACAGGTCAAGGATCCACCATAGTTACATCAAAACCATCTGTGAGTACTGAAATTACATCTGGGCCTTTCACTACCACTGAAGGAACAGCTACAACACCTGCAGAGACAACAGCATTTGAATCCACAACAGCCACAGTTATGACAACAAAAACACCAAAAATAGTTACATCGGGACCAACAACATCCTCTACCACAACTGTTGTTGAAACCAAAACCACAACTCCACATGTTGAAACAACAGGTCAAGGATCCACCATAGTTACATCAAAACCATCTGTGAGTACTGAAATTACATCTGGGCCTTTCACTACCACTGAAGGAACAGCTACAACACCCACAGAGACAACAGCATTTGAATCCACAACAGCCACAGTTATGACAACAAAAACACCAAAAATAGTCACATCGGGACCAACAACATCCTCTACCACAACTGTTGTTGAAACCACGACCACAACTCCACATGTTGAAACAACAGGTCAAGGATCCACCATAGTTACATCAAAACCATCTGTGAGTACTGAAATTACATCTGGGCCTTTCACTACCACTGAAGGAACAGCTACAACACCCACAGAGACAACAGCATTTGAATCCACAACAGCCACAGTTATGACAACAAAAACACCAAAAATAGTCACATCGGGACCAACAACATCCTCTACCACAGCTGTTGTTGAAACCACGACCACAACTCCATATGTTGAAACAACAGGTCAAGGATCCACAACGGTTACATCAAAACCATCTGTGAGTACTGAAATTACATCTGGGCCTTTCACTACCACTAAAGGAACAGCTACAACACCTGCAGAGACAACAGCATTTGAATCCACAACAGCCACAGTTATGACAACAAAAACACCAAAAATAGTTACATCGGGACCAACAACATCCTCTACCACAACTGTTGTTGAAACCACGACCACAACTCCATATGTTGAAACAACAGGTCAAGGATCCACAACGGTTACATCAAAACCATCTGTGAGTACTGAAATTACATCTGGGCCTTTCACTACCACTAAAGGAACAGCTACAACACCTGCAGAGACAACAGCATTTGAATCCACAACAGCCACAGTTATGACAACAAAAACACCAAAAATAGTCACATCGGGACCAACAACATCCTCTACCACAGCTGTTGTTGAAACCACGACCACAACTCCATATGTTGAAACAACAGGTCAAGGATCCACAACGGTTACATCAAAACCATCTGTGAGTACTGAAATTACATCTGGGCCTTTCACTACCACTAAAGGAACAGCTACAACACCTGCAGAGACAACAGCATTTGAATCCACAACAGCCACAGTTATGACAACAAAAACACCAAAAATAGTTACATCGGGACCAACAACATCCTCTACCACAACTGTTGTTGAAACCACGACCACAAGTCCACATGTTGAAACAACAGGTCAAGGATCCACAACGGTTACATCAAAACCATCTGTGAGTACTGAAATTACATCTGGGCCTTTCACTACCACTAAAGGAACAGCTACAACACCTGCAGAGACAACAGCATTTGAATCCACAACAGCCACAGTTATGACAACAAAAACACCAAAAATAGTTACATCGGGACCAACAACATCCTCTACCACAACTGTTGTTGAAACCACGACCACAAGTCCACATGTTGAAACAACAGGTCAAGGATCCACCATAGTTACATCAAAACCATCTGTGAGTACTGAAATTACATCTGGGCCTTTCACTACCACTAAAGGAACAGCTACAACACCTGCAGAGACAACAGCATTTGAATCCACAACAGCCACAGTTATGACAACAAAAACACCAAAAATAGTCACATCGGGACCAACAACATCCTCTACCACAGCTGTTGTTGAAACCACGACCACAACTCCATATGTTGAAACAACAGGTCAAGGATCCACAACGGTTACATCAAAACCATCTGTGAGTACTGAAATTACATCTGGGCCTTTCACTACCACTGAAGGAACAGCTACAACACCTGCAGAGACAACAGCATTTGAATCCACAACAGCCACAGTTATGACAACAAAAACACCAAAAATAGTCACATCGGGACCAACAACATCCTCTACCACAGCTGTTGTTGAAACCACGACCACAACTCCATATGTTGAAACAACAGGTCAAGGATCCACAACGGTTACATCAAAACCATCTGTGAGTACTGAAATTACATCTGGGCCTTTCACTACCACTAAAGGAACAGCTACAACACCTGCAGAGACAACAGCATTTGAATCCACAACAGCCACAGTTATGACAACAAAAACACCAAAAATAGTCACATCGGGACCAACAACATCCTCTACCACAACTGTTGTTGAAACCACGACCACAACTCCACATGTTGAAACAACAGGTCAAGGATCCACCATAGTTACATCAAAACCATCTGTGAGTACTGAAATTACATCTGGGCCTTTCACTACCACTGAAGGAACAGCTACAACACCCACAGAGACAACAGCATTTGAATCCACAACAGCCACAGTTATGACAACAAAAACACCAAAAATAGTCACATCGGGACCAACAACATCCTCTACCACAGCTGTTGTTGAAACCACGACCACAACTCCATATGTTGAAACAACAGGTCAAGGATCCACAACGGTTACATCAAAACCATCTGTGAGTACTGAAATTACATCTGGGCCTTTCACTACCACTAAAGGAACAGCTACAACACCTGCAGAGACAACAGCATTTGAATCCACAACAGCCACAGTTATGACAACAAAAACACCAAAAATAGTTACATCGGGACCAACAACATCCTCTACCACAACTGTTGTTGAAACCACGACCACAACTCCATATGTTGAAACAACAGGTCAAGGATCCACAACGGTTACATCAAAACCATCTGTGAGTACTGAAATTACATCTGGGCCTTTCACTACCACTAAAGGAACAGCTACAACACCTGCAGAGACAACAGCATTTGAATCCACAACAGCCACAGTTATGACAACAAAAACACCAAAAATAGTCACATCGGGACCAACAACATCCTCTACCACAGCTGTTGTTGAAACCACGACCACAACTCCATATGTTGAAACAACAGGTCAAGGATCCACAACGGTTACATCAAAACCATCTGTGAGTACTGAAATTACATCTGGGCCTTTCACTACCACTAAAGGAACAGCTACAACACCTGCAGAGACAACAGCATTTGAATCCACAACAGCCACAGTTATGACAACAAAAACACCAAAAATAGTTACATCGGGACCAACAACATCCTCTACCACAACTGTTGTTGAAACCACGACCACAAGTCCACATGTTGAAACAACAGGTCAAGGATCCACAACGGTTACATCAAAACCATCTGTGAGTACTGAAATTACATCTGGGCCTTTCACTACCACTAAAGGAACAGCTACAACACCTGCAGAGACAACAGCATTTGAATCCACAACAGCCACAGTTATGACAACAAAAACACCAAAAATAGTTACATCGGGACCAACAACATCCTCTACCACAGCTGTTGTTGAAACCACGACCACAACTCCATATGTTGAAACAACAGGTCAAGGATCCACAACGGTTACATCAAAACCATCTGTGAGTACTGAAATTACATCTGGGCCTTTCACTACCACTAAAGGAACAGCTACAACACCTGCAGAGACAACAGCATTTGAATCCACAACAGCCACAGTTATGACAACAAAAACACCAAAAATAGTCACATCGGGACCAACAACATCCTCTACCACAGCTGTTGTTGAAACCACGACCACAACTCCATATGTTGAAACAACAGGTCAAGGATCCACAACGGTTACATCAAAACCATCTGTGAGTACTGAAATTACATCTGGGCCTTTCACTACCACTAAAGGAACAGCTACAACACCTGCAGAGACAACAGCATTTGAATCCACAACAGCCACAGTTATGACAACAAAAACACCAAAAATAGTCACATCGGGACCAACAACATCCTCTACCACAACTGTTGTTGAAACCACGACCACAACTCCATATGTTGAAACAACAGGTCAAGGATCCACAACGGTTACATCAAAACCATCTGTGAGTACTGAAATTACATCTGGGCCTTTCACTACCACTAAAGGAACAGCTACAACACCTGCAGAGACAACAGCATTTGAATCCACAACAGCCACAGTTATGACAACAAAAACACCAAAAATAGTCACATCGGGACCAACAACATCCTCTACCACAGCTGTTGTTGAAACCACGACCACAAGTCCACATGTTGAAACAACAGGTCAAGGATCCACAACGGTTACATCAAAACCATCTGTGAGTACTGAAATTACATCTGGGCCTTTCACTACCACTGAAGGAACAGCTACAACACCCACAGAGACAACAGCATTTGAATCCACAACAGCCACAGTTATGACAACAAAAACACCAAAAATAGTCACATCGGGACCAACAACATCCTCTACCACAGCTGTTGTTGAAACCACGACCACAACTCCATATGTTGAAACAACAGGTCAAGGATCCACAACGGTTACATCAAAACCATCTGTGAGTACTGAAATTACATCTGGGCCTTTCACTACCACTGAAGGAACAGCTACAACACCCACAGAGACAACAGCATTTGAATCCACAACAGCCACAGTTATGACAACAAAAACACCAAAAATAGTCACATCGGGACCAACAACATCCTCTACCACAACTGTTGTTGAAACCACGACCACAAGTCCACATGTTGAAACAACAGGTCAAGGATCCACAACGGTTACATCAAAACCATCTGTGAGTACTGAAATTACATCTGGGCCTTTCACTACCACTGAAGGAACAGCTACAACACCTGCAGAGACAACAGCATTTGAATCCACAACAGCCACAGTTATGACAACAAAAACACCAAAAATAGTCACATCGGGACCAACAACATCCTCTACCACAGCTGTTGTTGAAACCACGACCACAACTCCACATGTTGAAACAACAGGTCAAGGATCCACCATAGTTACATCAAAACCATCTGTGAGTACTGAAATTACATCTGGGCCTTTCACTACCACTGAAGGAACAGCTACAACACCTGCAGAGACAACAGCATTTGAATCCACAACAGCCACAGTTATGACAACAAAAACACCAAAAATAGTTACATCGGGACCAACAACATCCTCTACCACAACTGTTGTTGAAACCAAAACCACAACTCCACATGTTGAAACAACAGGTCAAGGATCCACCATAGTTACATCAAAACCATCTGTGAGTACTGAAATTACATCTGGGCCTTTCACTACCACTGAAGGAACAGCTACAACACCTGCAGAGACAACAGCATTTGAATCCACAACAGCCACAGTTATGACAACAAAAACACCAAAAATAGTCACATCGGGACCAACAACATCCTCTACCACAACTGTTGTTGAAACCACGACCACAAGTCCACATGTTGAAACAACAGGTCAAGGATCCACAACGGTTACATCAAAATCATCTGTGAGTACTGAAATTACATCTGGGCCTTTCACTACCACTGAAGGAACAGCTACAACACCTGCAGAGACAACAGCATTTGAATCCACAACAGCCACAGTTATGACAACAAAAACACCAAAAATAGTCACATCGGGACCAACAACATCCTCTACCACAACTGTTGTTGAAACCACGACCACAACTCCACATGTTGAAACAACAGGTCAAGGATCCACCATAGTTACATCAAAACCATCTGTGAGTACTGAAATTACATCTGGGCCTTTCACTACCACTAAAGGAACAGCTACAACACCTGCAGAGACAACAGCATTTGAATCCACAACAGCCACAGTTATGACAACAAAAACACCAAAAATAGTCACATCGGGACCAACAACATCCTCTACCACAACTGTTGTTGAAACCAAAACCACAACTCCACATGTTGAAACAACAGGTCAAGGATCCACCATAGTTACATCAAAACCATCTGTGAGTACTGAAATTACATCTGGGCCTTTCACTACCACTGAAGGAACAGCTACAACACCTGCAGAGACAACAGCATTTGAATCCACAACAGCCACAGTTATGACAACAAAAACACCAAAAATAGTCACATCGGGACCAACAACATCCTCTACCACAACTGTTGTTGAAACCACGACCACAAGTCCACATGTTGAAACAACAGGTCAAGGATCCACAACGGTTACATCAAAACCATCTGTGAGTACTGAAATTACATCTGGGCCTTTCACTACCACTGAAGGAACAGCTACAACACCCACAGAGACAACAGCATTTGAATCCACAACAGCCACAGTTATGACAACAAAAACACCAAAAATAGTCACATCGGGACCAACAACATCCTCTACCACAGCTGTTGTTGAAACCACGACCACAACTCCACATGTTGAAACAACAGGTCAAGGATCCACCATAGTTACATCAAAACCATCTGTGAGTACTGAAATTACATCTGGGCCTTTCACTACCACTGAAGGAACAGCTACAACACCTGCAGAGACAACAGCATTTGAATCCACAACAGCCACAGTTATGACAACAAAAACACCAAAAATAGTCACATCGGGACCAACAACATCCTCTACCACAACTGTTGTTGAAACCACGACCACAAGTCCACATGTTGAAACAACAGGTCAAGGATCCACCATAGTTACATCAAAACCATCTGTGAGTACTGAAATTACATCTGGGCCTTTCACTACCACTAAAGGAACAGCTACAACACCTGCAGAGACAACAGCATTTGAATCCACAACAGCCACAGTTATGACAACAAAAACACCAAAAATAGTCACATCGGGACCAACAACATCCTCTACCACAACTGTTGTTGAAACCAAAACCACAACTCCACATGTTGAAACAACAGGTCAAGGATCCACCATAGTTACATCAAAACCATCTGTGAGTACTGAAATTACATCTGGGCCTTTCACTACCACTGAAGGAACAGCTACAACACCTGCAGAGACAACAGCATTTGAATTCACAACAGCCACAGTTATGACAACAAAAACACCAAAAATAGTTACATCGGGACCAACAACATCCTCTACCACAACTGTTGTTGAAACCAAAACCACAACTCCACATGTTGAAACAACAGGTCAAGGATCCACAACGGTTACATCAAAACCATCTGTGAGTACTGAAATTACATCTGGGCCTTTCACTACCACTGAAGGAACAGCTACAACACCTGCAGAGACAACAGCATTTGAATCCACAACAGCCACAGTTATGACAACAAAAACACCAAAAATAGTTACATCGGGACCAACAACATCCTCTACCACAACTGTTGTTGAAACCAAAACCACAACTCCACATGTTGAAACAACAGGTCAAGGATCCACCATAGTTACATCAAAACCATCTGTGAGTACTGAAATTACATCTGGGCCTTTCACTACCACTGAAGGAACAGCTACAACACCTGCAGAGACAACAGCATTTGAATCCACAACAGCCACAGTTATGACAACAAAAACACCAAAAATAGTCACATCGGGACCAACAACATCCTCTACCACAACTGTTGTTGAAACCAAAACCACAACTCCACATGTTGAAACAACAGGTCAAGGATCCACCATAGTTACATCAAAACCATCTGTGAGTACTGAAATTACATCTGGGCCTTTCACTACCACTAAAGGAACAGCTACAACACCTGCAGAGACAACAGCATTTGAATCCACAACAGCCACAGTTATGACAACAAAAACACCAAAAATAGTCACATCGGGACCAACAACATCCTCTACCACAACTGTTGTTGAAACCAAAACCACAACTCCACATGTTGAAACAACAGGTCAAGGATCCACCATAGTTACATCAAAACCATCTGTGAGTACTGAAATTACATCTGGGCCTTTCACTACCACTGAAGGAACAGCTACAACACCTGCAGAGACAACAGCATTTGAATCCACAACAGCCACAGTTATGACAACAAAAACACCAAAAATAGTCACATCGGGACCAACAACATCCTCTACCACAGCTGTTGTTGAAACCAAAACCACAACTCCACATGTTGAAACAACAGGTCAAGGATCCACCACGGTTACATCAAAACCATCTGTGAGTACTGAAATTACATCTGGGCCTTTCACTACCACTGAAGGAACAGCTACAACACCCACAGAGACAACAGCATTTGAATCCACAACAGCCACAGTTATGACAACAAAAACACCAAAAATAGTCACATCGGGACCAACAACATCCTCTACCACAGCTGTTGTTGAAACCACGACCACAACTCCATATGTTGAAACAACAGGTCAAGGATCCACCATAGTTACATCAAAACCATCTGTGAGTACTGAAATTACATCTGGGCCTTTCACTACCACTGAAAGAACAGCTACAACACCCACAGGGACAACAGCATTTGAATCCACAACAGCCACAGTTATGACAACAAAAACACCAAAAATAGTTACATCGGGACCAACAACATCCTCTACCACAACTGTTGTTGAAACCACGACCACAACTCCACATGTTGAAACAACAGGTCAAGGATCCACAACGGTTACATCAAAACCATCTGTGAGTACTGAAATTACATCTGGGCCTTTCACTACCACTAAAGGAACAGCTACAACACCTGCAGAGACAACAGCATTTGAATCCACAACAGCCACAGTTATGACAACAAAAACACCAAAAATAGTTACATCGGGACCAACAACATCCTCTACCACAACTGTTGTTGAAACCACGACCACAAGTCCACATGTTGAAACAACAGGTCAAGGATCCACCATAGTTACATCAAAACCATCTGTGAGTACTGAAATTACATCTGGGCCTTTCACTACCACTAAAGGAACAGCTACAACACCTGCAGAGACAACAGCATTTGAATCCACAACAGCCACAGTTATGACAACAAAAACACCAAAAATAGTCACATCGGGACCAACAACATCCTCTACCACAGCTGTTGTTGAAACCACGACCACAAGTCCACATGTTGAAACAACAGGTCAAGGATCCACAACGGTTACATCAAAACCATCTGTGAGTACTGAAATTACATCTGGGCCTTTCACTACCACTAAAGGAACAGCTACAACACCTGCAGAGACAACAGCATTTGAATCCACAACAGCCACAGTTATGACAACAAAAACACCAAAAATAGTCACATCGGGACCAACAACATCCTCTACCACAACTGTTGTTGAAACCAAAACCACAAGTCCACATGTTGAAACAACAGGTCAAGGATCCACCATAGTTACATCAAAACCATCTGTGAGTACTGAAATTACATCTGGGCCTTTCACTACCACTAAAGGAACAGCTACAACACCTGCAGAGACAACAGCATTTGAATCCACAACAGCCACAGTTATGACAACAAAAACACCAAAAATAGTCACATCGGGACCAACAACATCCTCTACCACAACTGTTGTTGAAACCAAAACCACAACTCCACATGTTGAAACAACAGGTCAAGGATCCACCATAGTTACATCAAAACCATCTGTGAGTACTGAAATTACATCTGGGCCTTTCACTACCACTGAAGGAACAGCTACAACACCTGCAGAGACAACAGCATTTGAATCCACAACAGCCACAGTTATGACAACAAAAACACCAAAAATAGTCACATCGGGACCAACAACATCCTCTACCACAGCTGTTGTTGAAACCACGACCACAACTCCACATGTTCAAACAACAGGTCAAGGATCCACAACGGTTACATCAAAACCATCTGTGAGTACTGAAATTACATCTGGGCCTTTCACTACCACTGAAGGAACAGCTACAACACCTGCAGAGACAACAGCATTTGAATCCACAACAGCCACAGTTATGACAACAAAAACACCAAAAATAGTCACATCGGGACCAACAACATCCTCTACCACAACTGTTGTTGAAACCACGACCACAAGTCCACATGTTGAAACAACAGGTCAAGGATCCACCACGGTTACATCAAAACCATCTGTGAGTACTGAAATTACATCTGGGCCTTTCACTACCACTGAAGGAACAGCTACAACACCCACAGAGACAACAGCATTTGAATCCACAACAGCCACAGTTATGACAACAAAAACACCAAAAATAGTCACATCGGGACCAACAACATCCTCTACCACAGCTGTTGTTGAAACCACGACCACAAGTCCACATGTTGAAACAACAGGTCAAGGATCCACCACGGTTACATCAAAACCATCTGTGAGTACTGAAATTACATCTGGGCCTTTCACTACCACTGAAGGAACAGCTACAACACCTGCAGAGACAACAGCATTTGAATCCACAACAGCCACAGTTATGACAACAAAAACACCAAAAATAGTCACATCGGGACCAACAACATCCTCTACCACAGCTGTTGTTGAAACCACGACCACAACTCCATATGTTGAAACAACAGGTCAAGGATCCACCATAGTTACATCAAAACCATCTGTGAGTACTGAAATTACATCTGGGCCTTTCACTACCACTGAAAGAACAGCTACAACACCCACAGGGACAACAGCATTTGAATCCACAACAGCCACAGTTATGACAACAAAAACACCAAAAATAGTTACATCGGGACCAACAACATCCTCTACCACAACTGTTGTTGAAACCACGACCACAACTCCACATGTTGAAACAACAGGTCAAGGATCCACAACGGTTACATCAAAACCATCTGTGAGTACTGAAATTACATCTGGGCCTTTCACTACCACTAAAGGAACAGCTACAACACCTGCAGAGACAACAGCATTTGAATCCACAACAGCCACAGTTATGACAACAAAAACACCAAAAATAGTTACATCGGGACCAACAACATCCTCTACCACAACTGTTGTTGAAACCACGACCACAAGTCCACATGTTGAAACAACAGGTCAAGGATCCACAACGGTTACATCAAAACCATCTGTGAGTACTGAAATTACATCTGGGCCTTTCACTACCACTGAAGGAACAGCTACAACACCTGCAGAGACAACAGCATTTGAATCCACAACAGCCACAGTTATGACAACAAAAACACCAAAAATAGTCACATCGGGACCAACAACATCCTCTACCACAACTGTTGTTGAAACCACGACCACAAGTCCACATGTTGAAACAACAGGTCAAGGATCCACCATAGTTACATCAAAACCATCTGTGAGTACTGAAATTACATCTGGGCCTTTCACTACCACTGAAGGAACAGCTACAACACCTGCAGAGACAACAGCATTTGAATCCACAACAGCCACAGTTATGACAACAAAAACACCAAAAATAGTCACATCGGGACCAACAACATCCTCTACCACAACTGTTGTTGAAACCACGACCACAAGTCCACATGTTGAAACAACAGGTCAAGGATCCACAACGGTTACATCAAAACCATCTGTGAGTACTGAAATTACATCTGGGCCTTTCACTACCACTGAAGGAACAGCTACAACACCTGCAGAGACAACAGCATTTGAATCCACAACAGCCACAGTTATGACAACAAAAACACCAAAAATAGTCACATCGGGACCAACAACATCCTCTACCACAGCTGTTGTTGAAACCACGACCACAACTCCACATGTTGAAACAACAGGTCAAGGATCCACCATAGTTACATCAAAACCATCTGTGAGTACTGAAATTACATCTGGGCCTTTCACTACCACTGAAGGAACAGCTACAACACCTGCAGAGACAACAGCATTTGAATCCACAACAGCCACAGTTATGACAACAAAAACACCAAAAATAGTCACATCGGGACCAACAACATCCTCTACCACAGCTGTTGTTGAAACCACGACCACAAGTCCACATGTTGAAACAACAGGTCAAGGATCCACCATAGTTACATCAAAACCATCTGTGAGTACTGAAATTACATCTGGGCCTTTCACTACCACTGAAGGAACAGCTACAACACCTGCAGAGACAACAGCATTTGAATCCACAACAGCCACAGTTATGACAACAAAAACACCAAAAATAGTCACATCGGGACCAACAACATCCTCTACCACAGCTGTTGTTGAAACCACGACCACAACTCCACATGTTGAAACAACAGGTCAAGGATCCACCATAGTTACATCAAAACCATCTGTGAGTACTGAAATTACATCTGGGCCTTTCACTACCACTGAAGGAACAGCTACAACACCTGCAGAGACAACAGCATTTGAATCCACAACAGCCACAGTTATGACAACAAAAACACCAAAAATAGTCACATCGGGACCAACAACATCCTCTACCACAGCTGTTGTTGAAACCACGACCACAAGTCCACATGTTGAAACAACAGGTCAAGGATCCACCATAGTTACATCAAAACCATCTGTGAGTACTGAAATTACATCTGGGCCTTTCACTACCACTGAAGGAACAGCTACAACACCTGCAGAGACAACAGCATTTGAATCCACAACAGCCACAGTTATGACAACAAAAACACCAAAAATAGTCACATCGGGACCAACAACATCCTCTACCACAACTGTTGTTGAAACCACGACCACAAGTCCACATGTTGAAACAACAGGTCAAGGATCCACAACGGTTACATCAAAACCATCTGTGAGTACTGAAATTACATCTGGGCCTTTCACTACCACTGAAGGAACAGCTACAACACCTGCAGAGACAACAGCATTTGAATCCACAACAGCCACAGTTATGACAACAAAAACACCAAAAATAGTCACATCGGGACCAACAACATCCTCTACCACAGCTGTTGTTGAAACCACGACCACAACTCCACATGTTGAAACAACAGGTCAAGGATCCACCATAGTTACATCAAAACCATCTGTGAGTACTGAAATTACATCTGGGCCTTTCACTACTACTGAAGGAACAGCTACAACACCTGCAGAGACAACAGCATTTGAATCCACAACAGCCACAGTTATGACAACAAAAACACCAAAAATAGTCACATCGGGACCAACAACATCCTCTACCACAGCTGCATCAACCTTAGTTGTCATAACAGGATCATCGTTTTCTTCAACTGCAATTTCAAATCCTTCTGTTTTAAACACAACCATTTTACCCTCAACATCTAGAGGTACAACTTCTTTTACTCCTACAACAGAGACTGTTCCAGGCAGCACGACTGTTTACGCAACTAGTGTAAGCCCCAGTGTAACCACAACCACAGCTGCTTCTTCATCACCCCTTAATACAACCTCGACACGATGTGTATGCATTGTCAATGGAGCTTCGCATCATGCTGGTAGGTTTCTCTTTCATTTTTGTTATCATTTTATTTTTCTTTAATTCTGAACACATGTTGTTAGGACACCTCTGTTCTTGTTTTAAATTTCAAGTTTAGACCCAGTTAGCCGTCGTATAGCAGGTTCTCCCAAAGCATCCAGGAAAACAGTTGATTGTGAGGAAGATGTGTAGTCCAAAACATAACCCTTGGTACACCTTTACCTTACCCACTTGGCAACAGTCTTTTCAAGGAAAAAATTAGGTTATTTCTAACTATTTTTAGAGTCGTGATGGTAAACCCCAACTACTATAGATAATTCTATTCCTGGGGCCAGAGCAGGTGACATTGTAACTTCAGCTGCATGTTACTGCATGTCTGGCTTTCTGAATGGTCTCCACAAAAACCAACATGGGTTTCATAGGGAATTGGGGAACTTTCTGCACAGTATGTCACTGTATATAGGTCATTAAGTCCCTTAATGTTGTTTTCATCCATTATCTTACCTCAAATTTAGAGTTTTATATTCTCATCTGAAGTTCTTATTTGAATGCATATTGTTCTAAATCCCAGAGCTGTTCATGAAGAAAAAGCATATCAGTCTTTAGTTAGAAATGGACATAACAAAAACTGTTAATTTGACACACACATACACATCCAGCCTGTTCAGTTGGATACCAGTACAGCGCTTGTTTAATTATCTGTGTTTTGTTTTTGTTTGTTTTTTCACAGGGGACTTTGTGTACAATGTCACTGATGGGTTAGGGTGGTG
This sequence comes from Aulonocara stuartgranti, assembly GCF_965226115.1. NCBI lineage: Eukaryota > Metazoa > Chordata > Actinopteri > Cichliformes > Cichlidae > Aulonocara > Aulonocara stuartgranti. Next base: position 41,433,317 of record NC_138939.1, read on the forward strand.
TTATGCTGCATTTTGCAATGCATCTTGTGAAATTGAGACACAGTCCAGTCCTTGTCCTGTGACACCAAGTGTGCCCACTACTGCACACTCTACAACTACAGTATTCAGCACTACTACAAAGGCCACAATTTCCAGCTCAGTACCTCTGACAACAACTAGTCCTGCCTCCTTTACTTCAAGTACATCAATAACTTCATCTACTCAAAATGTCTGCAATGATGTGTATCCACCGAGACAGGTGTGACATGATTACATATGTTTTTATTATTTATTGAGTGAGGGCAATGTATGGGCTTTTTGTTAAATACCACTTTGGTGCTGGTGTGACACCCTGAACCTGACTGCAATAATAGCTATATCTATTTTTGTCATTTACCACTGTGATGCCTTGGTGAATACCAGTTGAGAGGCTGTAGAGTGTAGATCCACAATAGACCATTTAGTAATTCCAAGTCCATGGTGTTGATTTGCTGATAATAGGCCTACCTTAGTGCACCACTGTGTACAGCCATGCTCTAAGCCAGAGGTTCCCAAAGTGTGGGGCCCACCCCCTAGGGGGGGCACAGAGCCATTGCAGGGGGGGCGCGGTATGAAAAGAGAGAAAAAAAAAGAACGTTTGGATACTGCTAGCATAATTGACAGGTTTTTAACGGGGCTTCCATACAAACACAAAGCAGGAGATGAAACATCGCCAAATATGTTTCCAAACCAACTCCCTTCCAAGCCAAAAACTAGAAAACATGGTGAAGCATATCTTCTCTTTGGCTTCACCTGCACAAGTGCCGAGGTAGATCTCCCCGCGCGTTGGGCTCTCCAAATCACGGACAAACAGTATCCTACATTCTTGATTTTTAGTTTACAAACACTTCTTATAATGATTAACTACTCCTGACATTTTGCTCTTTATAAAGTTACAGTGGGATGCAAATAACATCAGGCTGATCCTGCCATGATTTATTCCCCTCGGTTCAAATCACAGACAAACAGGATCCAACAGCTGTTTATGTTTTTGAACCCATTTTGCACAGAGAGGCATTTTTTGAAAAATGTATTGACAGCAATGTTGAACATTATTACACAGGAAAAAAACAACTACATGTAAAATAATCACACCGTGACGCCTCTGCCTTTGTAAATGGAGGGACAGTAACTGTGTGTAAAACCTGCAGACAGTCAGATTAACAGTATTTTGTCTCTATCATTCTGCAATTCATCTCATGTAAACAATAACGTTGCGCACAGCCTGATGTGAAAAAAGGCGCATACCTTTGACGTTGCGTGACGAACAAAAATGGAGTTAAAAGTTAAAAAATCGCAGTTTTCGGTGATTTGAAACGCCATTTACGTGTGGACGAAAAGCCCAAACGCATAGAAACAGCTGCGTTTTCAAAAATGACCGTGTAGGTGTGGACATAGCGTAAAAGAGTTAGTATGTGAAATCGGACCAGAGTCGAGATGTGAAATAAACAGCAATGGAGTTTGAAAGCAAAATATGAGTCTGTGTGGTGGGAGGATGTGTTTGCGTGTTGGGGGGGGGGGGGGGGGGTAACATTTTTCTTCTAAAACAAAGGGGGGCCCAGCAAAAACAGTTTGGGAACCACTGCTCTAAGCTGAAAAAAACATATAATGCAGAAATGAAACACAGTGGCTGAATGGAGCAGTGGTTAGCACAGCTGCTTCACAGGATGAATGTTTCTGGTTTGACAACAACTTGGGGCTCTTTGTTAGCATGTTCTGTACCTGTGGGGGTTCTCTCACATATTAATAATAATCTGGTGACTTCAGCTTTACTGTTACTTCACAGATTTACAAATGTAAAAAGTGGATCAAAAACTTCCAAAAATAAATAAACATATATTTTAGATATGTGCAAAATGCAATAAATTACTAAATAAAAGAGCATATGTCTGGGATAAGAATAATTATAAACCTAAATGAGATTATGACAATTTACTTGAAAGACAGTGTATTTTAAACAAACCCATGATCTCCTAAATCATCTTTTGTTTGTCAATACTTGTTCAGAATGGAGAGTCCTGGGATGCCGGCAACTGCACCACAGCTACGTGCATTAATGGGAAGATTATAACGATGCCAACAGTCTGTCCTACTATGCAGCAGCCCATCTGCACCAATGGACGCAGTGCTGCTAAGATCTCTGATGATGACGGATGCTGCCCTCACTATGAATGTCGATGTAAGCTTAATAATGTATATTATAAATACACAGCAAAATATACACTGTACTTATGGTGTATATAAATACACAATATGAAATCTGTCTCTTTGATATACTGCAGATAATCTTGTGTCAGAGCCTTGAGGCTTGTAAATACATGAAAAGCCACCGCTGATCAATGGCCATGAATACCCTTCATGTTGTTGCTAGTTATTTAGGCTGTTATTGTCTATCGTCTTTTTGTGGCATATTTATTGTTGTGAGTGGGCACGTGTCCATATAGTGAAGTTTTTACATTACTGTGCAATACTGTTTTATCTACAGCACTTTGGCCAACCTTGTATTAAATGTTCTTTATAAATAAAATTAGATCAGCCTGCATTCTGACTGTTTAGGCAGATCTATGGTCTTTTGTTAACTTATGACGCTTGTCTATTTTTCCTGTTCCAGTTATTACTTGACATTTCTATACATGATTCTTTTCACCCTGCAGGTGTGTGCAGTGTCTGGTGTGGATCCCACTACTTAACATTTGATGGAGAATCCTACAATTTCAATGAGAATTGCTCTTACTACCTGGTCAAAGAGATTATTGCTAAATATAACCTGACTGTTGTAGTTAACCGTGATTGTGATCCATCAAGCAGTACATTCTGTCCCAAGGTTCTTACTGTTACATATAAATCTTTCAAAGTGGTTTTGACTCAGCTGATGTCTTCAGGAATACCAACTAATGTGGTAAGCAATAATTCAATTTGACCAAGCGAAAGCTGATCTAATGGTTAATCTTTCAAATGAGTATGATGCTTGTTTCACACTATTTTTTAATGTAAATTGTGTTGTTACCTACAGGTGTTTGTCAATCAGCAAAAGATCTATCCTGCCTATAGCAATTCTGTCCTGCGCATTACTAGCACAGATATAATCACCACATTGGAGTTACAAGACATCAGTGCAAAAATAGTCTATTCAGGCTCTTCATTCAGCATTGACCTTCCCTACTCCCTCTTTGAAGGAAACACAGAGGGACAATGTGGTGAGTTAGAGAATACTTCTCCCAATCTTTAACCCAGGTCTAAACAATGACCATTAATAAGCCAAATATTAATAATAGAAAAGATTCCTCGGCCACTTGCAATCAAATTTAACTCTAATCCATATCCAATCTAGAAGGTGAGACAGCCTCAGCACACTTTGGTTAATAATAATAATAATGGACTGCATTTATATAGCGCTTTTCAACGCCCTCAAAGCACTTTACAGTTCCACTATTCACTCTCACATTCACACACTGGTGGAGGCTACAGTTGTAGCCACAGCTGCCCTGGGACAGACTGACAGAGGCGAGGCTTGCCGTATCGCGCCCTCGGGCCTTAGTTGAACTAAGTCTGGAACTAAGCTTCAGTTTCAGACCAATACCAATTCTCTGGTATACTGAAGCCCGTTATAGCTATAGTTTTGTAATTCCTGCTGCATATCATTAAACTCCTCACCTTGTTTTACTGCAGTTCCAGCTGAGAGTCATGATTTTTTTAAACTTCACACATCTAACTAATCCCAAATACCAAGAGAAATTAAAAATGCAACACAAACAAAGTTATATACTTAAAAAAAAAAGTTTTAGAAACCCCAATTTTTCCAGTTTTTTATTGCAATTCATGTCATTCAGGTCCAATGAATTGCTTGAAATGGTACAAAGGTAAGTGGTGAACTGCCAGAGGTTAAAAAAACATAAGGTTACTCAAAACTGAAAAATGACGTCCATTTCAGAATTATCCAAAAAGGCCCTTTTCAGGGAACAGAACATGAGTTAACAATTTAAAGCTGTTCTGCAAAGCTGGTGCTACTAATTGCTACAGGTGTTCCAACTTTTCTGGAATGCTTACAACCCCCTCTGTCTGCATAAAAGCAGTGTTGGAATACACTGTGGTACGATACCCTCGTCAGCATCAGTTGAACAATATTGTACTGCAGAAAGTAGTGGGTTGCTACAAAAAATGCAATTAACAATGGAAGAGACAGACCATCTTAACACTAAAAAGGTTAGGTCTTTTATCTACAGAGAAATTAGGAAGAATGTCAAGGTGTCAGTGAGTACAGTTTCCTTCACCATCAAAAGGCACTCAGAAACAAACTCTGGCAGGAAGAGGTCTGGCAGACCCAAAGCCACAAATGAATCAGAGTTTCGGAGAGTTAACAGCTTGTGTGATTGGTGGCTCGCAGGACAACAGCTTCAAGCACAGCCTAATAGTGGTCGTGGTAAGGAAGTCCCAGTTTCAACTGTGAAGAGAAGACTTTGAGCTTGCAGCAAGAAAGCCATCGCTAAGATGCCAGAATAAGACAAAGAGGCTTGTCTGGGCCATTAACAACTGCTGTTGGACCACTGAAGACTGGAAGAAGGTATTTTGGACTGATGAATCCAAATTTGAAATCTTTGGTTCATCATGCAGCATCTTTGTATGCTGTTGAGCATACACCACAGTCTCCAGACTTAAACCCCATCGAGCTGGTTTGGGATGAAGTGGACAGAAGAGACAAAGCAAAGCAACCAAGCAGTGCCTCATTTATGGGAACTTCTGCAACAGATATGGGAAGAACTTCTGAACAATATTTGATTTCTATTGTAGAAAGAGTGCCACAGGGGTGTCCAGCTGTTCTGACTGGACAAAAGTTTAGTACATTTTGGTCATTTTGTACTATGCTTTAATTTCAGAGTGCAGTGAGACATTAAACTGCATAATTTTCAATAAAAAACTGGAAAAATTGGGGTGTTCTAAAACGTTTGATCTGTAGTGGGTATAAAACATTTTGATTGCCGCTAAAAATTATGTTTGTACTGAAATGTTAACTAATTTCCCATTTAAAGAAATATCTGTACATGTCTTGAACAAACTGTAAATTTAATTAGAGTGAAGCTTAGATAAGAAAAAGAAGTATGTTAGTATGCAGGTATGCCTACATAACTTTGATATTGATCATATAATAAGTTTCTTTCTTAGGCTACTGCTCAGGCTTCATTCTGCTGCTTTTCCTTTACTAGGTACCTGTGACAACTCCCAGAGCAATGAATGCCGTTCTCCAAATGGCCAGGTGGGAAGTTGCTCAGACACTGCAGGCGAGTGGCAGGTCCCACATACACCCTGCGTTATCCCCACAACCCCACCAACACCCAGAACCACATCAAAGCCCTCACACTCAACACCACCTGTTTGTGAACCTGCTGTCTGTGATCTACTAACTACCAGGTAAAGAGAACCACAAACTGTTCAGCAAACTCGTTATACTTTTCATTTTGGTAGATAGAAAAATGTACTTATTCTGCACATGTAGAACAGAATGATTTGGGGAATGTGGTATAATGGTATTTTCTTTCCAGTTTGATTGTCAAGTTGACAGCCTGTGAAGGAGCGCTGCAAATATCCTAAATCAATAGTATGTATCATAAAGTTGCAGAGCATACAGATGAAGACGAAACTGAGACAGTACTGAATGACTTAGCCAAGTTCTGTTCCTAGTAAACAGTTCTCCAGTCATCCATTCCAATCTGATCTATTAAATAGATACAATTTGCCTCAGAGTGACGCTGAAACACTAGTTCATGCATTTATTACTTCCAGGCTGGACGACTGTAATTCATTATTATCAGGAAGTCCTAAAAACTCCATGAAAAGCCTTCAGCTAATCCAAAACGCTGCAGCAAGAGTCCTGACAGGGACTAGAAAGAGAGAGCAGATTTCTCCTGTTTTGGCTTCCTGTTAAATCCAGAATTCAAAATCCTGCTCCTCACATACAAGGTCTTAAATAATCAGGCCCCATCTTATCTTAATGACCTTGTAGTACCATATCACCCTATTAGAGCGCTCCGCTCTCGCTCTGCAGGCCTACTTGTTGTTCCTAGAGTATTTAAAAGTAGAATGGGAGGCAGAGCCTTCAGTTTTCAGGCCCCTCTTCTGTGGAACCAGCTTCCAGTTTGGATTCAGGAGACAGACACTATCTCTAATTTCAAGATTAGGCTTCAAACTTTCCTTTTTGCTAAAGCATATAGTTAGGGCTGGACCAGGTGACCCTGAATCCTCCCTTAGTTATGCTGCAATAGACGTAGGCTGCCGGGGATTCCCATGATGCACTGTGTATTTCTTCTTCAGTTACCTTCCTCACTCTCTAAAAAAGATCCACAAATTCATCAATTCTAGATGAAATTACTCTTACCATATTTTGTTTCTGTGTGCACATAAAATAATGTCAGCATCAAAAATTAAACCAGGATATTTGGAAAAGCTGCCTTACTCTGTTTAACAGCATTAAGGAAATACTTATAAAAAATAAAAAGAAGAAAATTTAATGGGAGGAGCTTTTATAATCTATAACTGGTTATTGATATAACTGAAATTAACACAAAAAGGAAGGACATGGTATTTCTTTGTCGTAACAGTGCTTCTTGCCAATAAATAAAGTTTAAGACTCTTCTCAAAACATATTTATTCACTGAAGCCTTTGTTTAAGGGGATTGACTCAATTTGTTTGAACATGTTTTATTTTATTTTAGTTATTTATTTCATTTTATTTTATTTTTATCGTACTTTAATTTTATTTTTACGTTGCTTATGCTATTTGCATATGTACAGCACTTTGTGAACTCTGGTTTTATGTTAAAGTGCTTTATAAATATAGATGGTATGGTATAAATCATAATGTTTTAGAGCCTGTTTATTTCTCCTTAAATGGAGCCACTGACTTTAGTGTATGCGCCCATGAAAAACTTGCCAAATCTTCTCTACAAATGCCTTACAGCAAACTCTATTGACTGGTTTTCAGCTTCTGGTTACCTTATTGGTGCTTGATCAAAAACAACTGTGAGCATGGACCCTGCTACAGTGGTTTGTAGAGGTTTAGTACCGTCTCCAAATTGAAGGCCAAGCTTTATAAAATGGTACCACATTTGTAAAGAGCCCACATTTGTGGGCAGAGCAGCAGTCTGGGTGGTTGTAGCTCAGGAGGTAGAGCAGGTCAACTCCTAATTGAAAGTTAGGTGGTTTGATCCCTGGCTCCTCCAGTCTCTATGCCAAATATCCTCGGGTAAGATATTGACCTCAAGTTGCTCACTGATGCATCCATCAGATCCATGTGAATGTTAGATTGAAAACACTTAACACACATAGGAAGAAAAGTGCTTGTCTGGATGAGGGGTGTTGTACATTATGAGGCACGAGTGCTTAGGTAGAGTAGACAAGCACTGTCCATTCCACTCACCAATTTTGTTTTTGTTTTGGTAAAAGCACTATCCAGTCCTTTTACCAAAAACAAAAACAAAGAAATAATTGACCGAACACTAGTTTCTTCACTTTTTGTACGAAGTTTATAAGCTAAGCGATAGCACTGAGACAAGTAACTGGCCTATTACATATATGGACGTTTTTAGTCATTGTATGATGTATGAATGTTTGTACACATTTTGTGAATAATCATTTTCCTGATACACTCTGGCTTGTATGTCTTCTAGTTTATTTGCACCATGCCACAAAGTTGTACCTCCAGGACCATTTGTGACATCATGTGTCTTTGACACTTGCAATCTTGGCAAAAACAGCTGCTGCAGTCTGGAGGCTTATGCCACTGAATGTTCTAATGAAGGAATCTGTATCGATTGGAGAAATGCTACCAATGGGCTCTGTGGTGAGATATACATATTATATCCATACAGTTGATTTTTTGGTTATTTGGTTTTTGCAGTTCTGAACAATGTGCTCTTAACATACTTCCATCTTTCAGAGCACAAGTGTCCAAGCAACAAAGTGTACATGCCCTGTGGTCCATCCGTAGAGCCTACATGCAACAACGGGTAGCGTAAACCATATCAGTGTGAAGAACTTTTGTTTGTTTAATGACCCTGATGAATTTAGTGATGTGTATTTTCTGGGGGGGATATGGAATATTTTGATAGTAGGATTAATTAAATATATATATATTTTTAATCAAGATTAGCCCAATCTCTATTTTTTATGGGCTAATTCATTTTCTCTCATCAGATACAACACGGCATACCAAACAGTGGCATCCAGTAACAACACTAAGGAAGGTTGTTTCTGTCCTCATGGTACCACATTATTCAACACAGTACATGACATATGTGTTGACACCTGTGGTAAGACCAGATTCTGCAGAACGCTATTTTGCTGGGCTTTGAAATATTTTTCTCCCAAACATCACCTGCTACTGTCTGTGATTGCCTTTCAGCCTGTGTTGGACCTGATGGAAAACCCAAACAGGTGAGAACTCTGCTCTTATGTTCATGCCTTCTTAACAATGAATAAGATGTGTGAATCTGAATCGGTGTGTTTCTTTTAAACAGCTGGGCGAGACTTGGACAAGTGACTGTCAAACCTGTGTTTGTGACAAGGACTCCATGAGCGTCCAGTGTGAGCCTGTTCAGTGCCAGTCTGTACAAAGTCCTAACTGCAGCGAGCCTGGCCAGCAACTGGTCAACAATACAGTGAACTGCTGCACAACACAGTCATGTGGTCAGTTTTAGTGTCTTTGAACTAGCTTTAAACAATGTCTTGCCGTTGATATCACACAAATGGATGACTGACACTGATGAAAATTGCCTTTCCTGGGACTAGTACTGTCTTTATGCTCAAATTTCATCTCAAAGCGTTTTTGTTACAAGACTCGTCCAGTCGATCACAGACATTATTCACGCAGCACTTTCATCCCTCTGTGCTTTCTGACATTTACACACACACTCCATTGGATGCATTAGCGGCAACTTAGGATACTTGAATACTCAAACTAGAAGAGTAAGGTATCAATCCAACAACCTTCTGGTTCGTGGACAACCCACTCCACCTTCTGAGCCTAATATGCCAGATAACACCTGGAGGTAGTCTCATGCCTGGCACATTCATAACGTAGTTATTTAGCTTAATGGAAAATATGCACATTTGCATTTCTGTTTGCTTTTCAGAGGCAGCTTGGTTCTGTGTGACTGAAATCTCCATCTCAGTCAGTGAATAATAATGAAAACGAAAACTCAAAATCACAGAAAAATCAAGATCGGTAGAGCTTGTGCCAATGTACTTATTGCTGTTCTTTGAAATCATCACATGGTTGTTTAGAAAAAAAAGACTACATTCACATTAATCTGTTGATTACAATGTTTTGGAACAAACATCAGATCTCAGGGACAACGATCACGCTGCTTTTCTCAACTGATATAGATGAATGTTCTAGGACTAAAAGCGTGTCATATTATTTGATGAAAATGGAGATTATCAACCTACATAGGGCTTAATTCAAAGACACCCCAAAAATCAAAGTGAAAAAAATATGTGGCAGGCTAGTCCATTTTGTAAAATTTCTTAGCAGCAACTCAAAATGATATTTAGTTGTTTGCCCATGTGCTTAAATCTGGCAATGTCAGATATATAGATGGTCTCCTGTGGGATCTCCTGGGGGACACCATGATGGGAAATGCCAAGCACTTAACGGTGCAGGGTAGTGGATCACCGACTGTGTCCTGAGGGACTCCTCCCAGGTCTGTATTAGGGTATAACTGAGTTCTTGGACAGTCTAAAGTGCAACCTGGTGGTGTTGGATGGACCAAAGCGTAATGTTGTAGAGGCGTTATATGGGACTTAGTCAGGTAATCCTAGAAGCCATTCAATGATATTAATTCCTTTATCCTTGAGGAACTATCTGCATCCACATGAGCCTGTTCATCGTTGTGCACCAGGGTCTGATAATAGATCCAAGGATTTCATCCCAATGCTAGTCCGGCAGTCCGGGTGTCATCATAAGTCTTGAGTAGAAGATATCGGTCCTACTCGTGGGTTAAGGACCTTCTATGGCCCTGTCCAGCCCTTCCACTGTGCTGGAATACACAACCAACCTTCTGGCAATGGCACATATGAGTATGTGTGGACCTCACAGTACCAAGGTACTGTACTGAGGTCACAGTACTAAGGTCAATACAGGTCAACACAGTCCTTCACTCTCAGACTGCTGGCTTACTTGTTGTTCGTAAGATATTTAAAAGTTAAATGGAAGGTATACACTTTCATACACCACTTTACATTTAATCATTAGTTATTATTAATCTTTGGGTCTCTTGTACAGCTTGTGTTTGGTCCTGTCTTTCTCCTCTCACCCGCAGCTAGTCACAGCAGATATAAGCCCTTCCCTGAGGCTGGTTCTTCTTCCTGTTAAAAGGAAGTTTTTCCTCCCACTGTCAGCAAAGTGCTTGCTCATAGGGGTTATCTGACTGTTGGGGTAAGACCTTGCAATATTGTAAAGTCTTACCCTTGCAACATAAAGTGCCCTGGGGCAACTGTTTTTGTGTTTTGGAGCTATATAAATAAAATGTAATTTCATTTCATTGAATTAAATTAAAAGAGAGCTTGGCTCAGCAAAGTCCCTTCCCAGCTTGTACTAAATCATGTAAACAGTTGCTTTCCTGGTTCTTCAAGTTATTGTTATCAAATGGAAAGTTGTGCAAATCTTCATCATCACATTCTGACAAGTTCTCGTTCCTTTTGCAACAGAATGCAACGTAAACCTGTGTCCTCCTCCTCCCACGTGCTTGCTGGGCTTCCAACTGAGCATTACCAATGGCACCTGTTGTCTATCCTACAACTGTGGTATGTCACTCTAATCCATCAGCCTGTGAATGGAAGTGAATGAATAAATGGATGGAGTCTAGTACAATGTAAACTACAACAGATCATCAATGCATATGTGTGAATGTTAACTAAACCCATGTCTCTTTGTGTCTGCAGTTCCTAAAGGTGTATGTGTCTATAACATGACTGAATACAAGGTAAGCACACAGTTCAAACTCTGGAAACAAGAAGTGGTTTTCCCTAATACACTAAACAAGAACCATCTGTTGTCCTGAATTATACACATAACAAAGTGCAGCATCCTGCAGCATCCTGCACTTGATGTATGTATGACTTACATCAGTATATTCAACTTTTTAAACTGTGCCTGACTGAAAACTGAATGAAGCCCAGCTGTAAAGTTACAACAGTGAAAATTGTGTGAGGCTCTTTCGCTGGAATGTATGTATTCAGATGGATGGTTAGGTCTTCATTTCAATCGCAGCTATTGGAAAGCAAGTAAATCAGTTACATTTGTAGGCAAAACTTCACATGGAAGAGTGTCACAGCTGAACACACCAAGTAGCTTTAACGTGTATTCAGCCCTGCAGTTCAAAGTGATAGGGTTCTAATGTGCAGGTAGAAATAAACAGCAGCACGGAGACCGCATGAAGTGCTTATAGCTTGAGTTAATTTTACCGCACTTGTGGCGATGAAATCACCAGTCTCTCCTATTTGTTGGAAAAGTGTTTTTTTTATGTCAATTTTTATGTTCTTTATAGATCTCTATTACTCACTTCACTGATACGATCTTTGATTGGACTAGGGAGTGCTCAGTTGACATGTAAAACACCCCCTTATATATGTTATCTTTGACTGGTGTTTTAGATTTTGTCAAGCCAGCTAACTCTCTCTGTGCTGAACTTTGTTTTATACTCATCATTACGATAAGGCTTAAAATAGATATAGAGGTATGAAATATTCCTTGAAGCAATTAATATAATATATAACATACAATTCTTTAGCCTGGTACCAAGATCCCAACACCAGACACACTATCAGAACCCCCGCTGGAAGCACCAGAAGCACAATCAATTGTAGAACAAGCATCAGTAACAACAACAACACCATCAGGAGCTGGAGAAATATCAACAACGTCAGAGTCGTTTACACCCGGGCCCTGCCAGGAATGTTACTGTGGCCCCGAAATGGATCCTGTCACCAAGCTGAACATCGTTATCTGCAAACCTGTCGTCTGCAACGAAAACTGTTCTGCTGTAAGCTCATTCACATGCCAACTCGCACGACACATTCATTACATCATAAAGAGGAATCATCGCCCCACACTTCACACCAGCAAGCCAGCCTGAGCAAATCGCAGTATAAGGTCCAGAACAATAGCACCAAAAAACTAGAACCTTAGATGTGAATTGAAATGAACAGCTTTGTGAAACTTGGTTAAAAAAACTCCAAAACAAAACACTGAAGCAGAGCTATTCTTATTTTCTGCAATAGAAAATAATGTTCATTGCTGAAATGGTGTTGCTATGTTACAGTAAACACAACTGTAGCTTCAAATAATGAGGCCACATATGTATGCACACGCAATCCTTCAGACTTCTCTAAACAGCATTTCTGCTATTTATTTTAGTAGTAACTCGCTATGATGTCACTGACATTGGATATCACTAATATCACTCAGGTGCACAACGTTTACTGGGCACATAGAAACACCACCCGTCTGTTGTTCAAATGTTTTCTTAATGAGGTGGAGCCGTCCAATAGAAAGTTGGCCTTTATACCTTTAAGGTGAGAGAAGAATTAAAAGTACGTTTCAGATAATGAACTAAATGTTATTAAGCACTGTGGATTTTGAAACGCTACTCTTTAAGAACTTTATGAAGGCATCATTAACAAATAAGTTAGCCTCTAAGTACATAAGTGTTTAACTTATCCTTTATATACTGGCTTTCTTCTTTCATTTTGTTGTGCAAATAGTAATGATGAAACCTTTTTAGCCCTTTACTGATTTCTTAGGTTTTTACATACTTGTCACACTTAGATGTTTAAGGTAGTCAAATACATTTTTAAATGAGATAAAAATAACTTAAGTAAATATTAAATACAGTTTTTCAATAATGAAAAGAAAAGAATGCCTGACGATGCTAAAAAGTCATTGGTAACTGGCTGTGCCCCCTTAGCAACAACTGTATTCAAGCATTTGTGATAAGTGGTCCTTCACATGCAGACATGTTTTAATTCAGCCACAGTGAAGCATATTCCAGCATCCCCAGGTCTACACAAACACACACATACTTCTTTCCTTACAAAGCTCTCTCACTCTTCATATCTCACTCTTTCGCAGGGTTATGAATATCAGACTGAACCAGGAAAGTGTTGTGGAACATGTGTTCAGATGGACTGTATTTTCACCACACCTGACAACGTGACGGTGCATGTTATTGAGGTCAGTACTGCAGCCAACAGCGAATAAATGCTAGCATTAGAAGCACCACAGCAGGACTCCTTTCTTTTTCGTTCTTAAAAACTAATCAGCAATTTAGGACCTAAAAAACAAAAGCTTATAAATTCAAAGCCAAAAAAGTCTTTTTGAAATGAGATGACACACAGGTACCCTGTGTTTTGAGCCAGAATTGCTGTTTTACATGGTTTTACAGGTCAACAGCTCTTACACACCTCCTAATGACAAATGTGTGCAATATACCTGTGAGAAGCTCAACGGACAGCTTGTTACCAAGGAAACCAAGGCTACTTGTCCTCCCTTTAACCCCTTGGACTGTGAACCTGTGAGTTTATTAGACTTTTACAGATCAGATTGGTGGATTTTGCATTTTACTGCTGAATATTTCACACAACATGAAATGTCTTCCTCCTCCAGGGCACTGAAACAACAGATGCCAGTGGGTGCTGCCCAACCTGTAAGCCATCAAACTAAATAACTAAATACATGTTAAGAACAAAGTTTAAAAATGTGCCTCACGTGAGTGTGCAACTGTTGTTATATGTTCCAGGCAATATAAGTCTGTGTAAGACCCAGAAGGAGCAGAGAATCCTTGAACTGAACAACTGCAAGAGCGCACAGCCAGTTAACATCACATATTGCGCTGGACACTGTGACAGTTTCTCCATGTGAGTCTATTATTTGAAATTTAACCGAGAGCGCCTTCATTTCCCTTAACTGGCTGCTACATGTTCACTGTTTTCATTGCATACCAAAGAATACACTATTATTTATCTGCTGTAGGCAAACTCATGAATAATGAATAAGAACTAGTATATATGAGTGCAACAATAAAGTAATGATCATCTTTAAACATCACCCACTCAGGATTAGGCATTGTACAGAACATTCAGATTTTTCTGTTGATTAGTTACTGTAACTAGTGCAGACTTCATTAACTGGTCTTTCTCTGTGTGTGTGTTCAGGTACTCTATGGAAGCCAACACAATGGTACACAATTGCGAGTGCTGCCAAGAAGCCACCACAAGTGTGGAGCAGGTGGAGCTTACCTGTGCTGATGGGTCTAAGCTGCAGCACAGCTACACCATGGTTCAGTCATGCCAGTGCAGCAAAACAGAATGCGTGGAAGGGACAACGCCCAAACCACAGCGCCGCAGGAGACGCTGATCATCAGTAACTTAAATGCTTTACAATGGCTCGACCACCTCGACACTGAGTGTGCCTCATTTTCTTATCTCTGGTTAAACAAATGCTCCTTTTCTGTATCACAACATACCACTGTGATGTAAACTGTCTTTTCTTGGTGATGAACATTAAAGTCTTTCTGCAACATGAACATTTACACCAAGTCTTTGTGGGGATTGAACATAAAAGTTTGAAAAACATGGAGGTTTAAGACTTTTTGAAGACAAATTTGACATTGCGAAGGGAACAATCTTACAGAAATGTTATATTCCATTTCCATTACATCTGCTATCGGCTGGCTTCTAAATCACCTTCTCACTTAAAAACATTCAATTCAATTCAATTTTATTTATATAGCGCCGAATCACAACAAAGGTCGCCTCAAGGCGCTTCATAGGTAGCAAAAACATGTGCACTACTTGTTCTTGTCTAGTGACATGTGACTGCAATTCATGCTGAATCATAAATATTCTGAATATTCTGAAATCAGTAAACACCAATGGAATACCAAAGTTCCTGGACTGAAAGATGTGTATTACACTGAGATAACAGAATCACATGACACCACTGCACTTTCAACATTAAGAGTTTTGCAGACTGACAGTCTCATGGAGAAGAACTTTGGCAGACAAAATGTTGGCAGGTTACAGGTGTGAATAGAAGACTTAAGATTAGAATATACAGTCACCAAGGAGCATTGTGGGTCTTAAAACCTCTGCAGATGTCATACTGTTGTCCTCCATTCAGATATCAGTAGCAAAGTGACATCTTCAAACTCATTTGGAAGGTAACTGCACATAAAACCTTCATGTCCTGACTTAGTGATGGTAAACCTATATTAACTTTGTTAGAAATGACTCACAGTGGACAAAAGAGTTCTTCTAACCAGGGTAGTCATTCACTCATTATTATTACTGCATACATTTCTCTATATATACACAATGAATAATTTGAAATGCACTACACACTTTACAGATACCAATAATACAGGAGGTTGTGATTTGCTGCAGTTATGGCAGGTGCAAAACAAACTGTTTACAAAAGCATCAACAGAAATATTTGGTGCACTGTGAAAATCCAATCCTGTGATTAGAGGGTAGAACACCCACTGAGTGGCTATACCAAAATGACTGTCAGAACTTGGGAGCAGAGTTGTGTTTAAGCTCTAGGGACCTTATTTGAACTGGAAACAAAGCTCTTTTGGGAACTCGGCTGCTGCTGCAGTGTGTGAGAGTATATTACTGTGGGAGGACTATAAACATGTCTATAAGAGAAGGGGTGGAGCTCTGTATATAGACTACTTTCACTGTGAATGCATGCATCTGTTAGCATGTCTGGTATCAGACTGTCTTGTATAGTTAGAGCTCCTCAGCCATCTGCAGCAGAGAGTTGATGGCAGCATCCTTGTTGCCTTGCTGTGCGTCCAGTACAGTGCGAACCACCTCTTTATCCAGGTTGGGGAACATGTCCTGCAGAGCCTTAAGGTCCTGCTCAGTGCATGGTAGGCCCTGGTTCCCAATTGCTGGCATGGTAGTTGGCACTGCCATAGGCATCATGCCCTGGTTGTAGACCGCAGGAACTCCTAGGAACACAGATGACACTGCTTATACAAGAACCAGCTTTTAACTTATTAGATACAAGGTTTCACTGACTGACCTGTGATGGGCACGTATCCTACTCCTTGTTGATATACAGATGGCATAAAGACGACAGGCTGAGTCATCATTCCTGCTGGCAAAGACTGGCACAAAGACACGGTTAACAATTTCACTTCATGGAAATAAATGAAACAGAAATGAAAGATGGTTTTCAAGATATTTCCTGACAGTGAAGCAACACTTGATCATTTTGAAAGCCTTTTCCTTAAAACTAAATCAAAATGAATAATAGATATTACAGGCTATCATGTTCCAAGCTTTCAAGATTAGTTTTGTTACACTATACAAAACAATTTATGGAAACTTTGTCATTGTCCAAATACTTCCGGGAATAATAAACCGACTGTGGATCCATAGTAACAGCATAACCAAAACTCAATCTGTGATTTAACACACAGACGTGTGATGCACTTTCCATCTTATCTGATGAAGGGTGCGTGTAAATGTCCTCACAGCAAAAGACATAACCAGGTTGATCATGCCCTCCTTGTCGTCACCCTGCCGTCCACTCAGGCTGAACCACTCATCCACCACTCTGCCCTCCCTTAGGCCTTCAGGGATGGTGACATGTGTCCATGCTATCCTGTCATCCATAGAAAATGCTCTCTGTACATCAACACATGGAAACAATTATCAGGTCAGTGGATAAATGCAAATGTATACTGCTGGATCATTAACAGCAGAGTTCAAATTCAACGGTTTCTTCATTTGTAAGGCTTTAAGACAAGGAAATTACCAGAGTATGAAAACAATTCACACAACAGTTCAGCTCAGAATATAAGATGTGACCAAAACGTTCTGGGAAGAGGCCCATAACAAACAGCTTGCCTGATTTAAATTTAGCCGTCTCTCCTTCAAGCTTGTTTGGCACCAAATATCAACAACAGTTTAAGGCACCTTATACTGTAAGGCAGGGCTGCCCAATCCCAGTCCTTGAGAGCTACTATCCTGCAGCTTTTAGATGCATCCCTACTCCAACACAGCTGAATCAAATGGTTTGATTACCTCTTCAGCATGCCATCGTGTTTGGCAAAGGCCTGATAACAAGCCATTCATTTGATTCAGGTGTGTGGGAACAAGGATGCATCTAAAAGCTGCAGGACGGTAGCTCTCGAGGACCGGGATTGGGCACCCCTGCTGTAAGGTAAAGACCCTACAAGAAAACCCAACGACTAGACAACCGCTTATGAGCGAGCACTTGGTTTTTCCTTGGTGAAGGAAAAACTCCCTTTTAACACAAAGAAACCTCCAGCAGAACTAGGCTCAGTGAGGGGCAGCCATCGTTAAAAAATTAATTAATTAAAAGAAAAACTGCCAGTCACTGATGAGCTGATGTAATTTCACCATAGACCTCAACCTCAAGCAGATAAACTTTCAACTTCTGTTTCAAATTGACTACATTTTGTGATAATGGATCATAACTGGCGGTGAGAGTGGGGTCTCTTGTTAGTGCCAAGCAGTTTGGAGAACATCCAGCACGTATTTCAGAAGAACAAAAAAAGAAGTACAAGAACAAGTACAAAGGGACATAACAGGACTTCCCCCGAGAGATCTAAAAGGTAAGAGTCATGCTGAAGATGGTCCAGAGGCGCATTAGAACAGGATCTTTAGATTTTGTAGGCCTTTTCCCTGAACCTTATGATTACACCCTATATCATCAATAAATATGCACTGTTGATAGAGACAGAATGTAAGAAAACATAGTTTCAACTGTAGTTTCATTTACTTTGTCCATCCTTGACAACACATTTCCTCATTTGAAGGGTGAAACTACAGAAACAAGGAGCTAGGAGAATTGTAATAGCACTGACACGGCATTATGTCCAGGAATACTATGCAAATAAAATCTAAGCATAAAAGCAGCCCAGATAGTTTTCCCCTGGAAATCTTAAGTAAAAAAATTACTGCTTAACAAATAACCTTGTAACTTTTTAGTAGCGTTCACAATACTGTCACATAATAAAACTGAAAAAAATATTAGGGTTATTCAAAAGTAATTTCCATCCACCATTTCACCCCCCTGACATACGTAGAGCTAGAGGAGTATTCCTGTAACCTCCACAGAGCTGTGTTTACTTGGCTAGCACATTACCAACTGCTAACCTCCACCTTTGTAGCCTGCTCGTACTCAACAATGTGTTTCTGCCTCCAAGTGCTAAAAGACAAACAATTTCTTTCACCTTTAGAAGGAAGAGTTTTCTTGCATATTTTGTATAGTACTGTGCTTTATTGGAGGATGTTGAAGTAGCTGTTTTTAAATCGCATTGCATTGGATTTTCTCTTACAAATGCAGTTTGTTTTTTGGATGATACCGTACAGGTGCACCAGTGGATGACCTATTATGTTTTTCTTATAAAAAAAGTAAAACACCCAGCACGCCCCTGCGGGCGGTTTATCCTTCAAGCTCGGGTCCTCTACCAGAGGCCTGGGAGCTTGAGGGTCCTGCGCAGTATCTTAGCTGTTCCCAGGACTGCGCTCTTCTGGACAGAGATCTCCGATGTTGTTCCCGGGATCTGCTGGAGCCACTCGCCTAGCTTGGGAGTCACCGCACCTAGTGCTCCGATTACCACGGGGACCACCGTTACCTTCACCCTCCACATCCTCTCAAGCTCTTCTCTGAGCCCTTGGTATTTCTCCAGCTTCTCGTGTTCCTTCTTCCTGATATTGCTGTCATTCGGAACCGCTACATCGATCACTACGGCCGTCTTCTTCTGTTTGTCTACCACCACTATGTCCGGTTGGTTAGCCACCACCATTTTGTCCGTCTGTATCTGGAAGTCCCACAGGATCTTAGCTCGGTCATTCTCCACCACCCTTGGGGGCATCTCCCATTTTGACCTCGGGACTTCCAGGTTATACTCGGCACAGATGTTCCTGTACACTATGCCGGCCACTTGGTTATGGCGTTCCATGTATGCCTTGCCTGCTAGCATCTTGCACCCTGCTGTTATGTGCTGGATTGTCTCTGGGGCATCTTTACACAGCCTGCACCTGGGGTCTTGCCTGGTGTGATAGACCCCAGCCTCTATGGATCTTGTACTCAGAGCTTGTTCTTGTGCTGCCATGATTAGTGCCTCTGTGCTGTCTTTCAGTCCAGCTTTGTCCAGCCACTGGTAGGATTTCTGGATATCAGCCACCTCCTCTATCTGCCGGTGGTACATACCGTGCAGGGGCCTGTCCTTCCATGATGGTTCCTCGTCTCCCTCCTCTTTCTTGGGTTTCTGCTGCCTGAGGTATTCACTGAGCACTCGGTCAGTTGGGGCCATCTTCCCAATGTATTCTTGGATGTTCGTTGTCTCATCCTGGACTGTGGTGCTGACACTCACCAGTCCCCGGCCCCCTTCCTTCCGCTTAGCGTACAGCCTCAGGGTGCTGGACTTGGGGTGAAACCCTCCATGCATGGTAAGGAGCTTTCTTGTCTTTATGTCAGTGGCTTCTATCTCCTCCTTTGGCCAGCCCATTACCCCAGCAGGGTACCTGATCACGGGCAGGGCGTAGGTGTTGATGGCCCGGATCTTGTTCTTACCGTTCAGCTGACTCCTCAGGACTTGCCTGACCCTCTGCAGGCACTTGGTGGTTGCAGCTTTTCTAGCGGCCTCTTCATGGTTCCCATTTGCCTGCGGGATCCCCAGGTACTTGTAACTGTCCTCTATGTCTGCAATGTTGCCTTCTGGTAGTTCAATCCCCTCAGTTCTGACTACCTTCCCTCTCTTTGTTACCATCCGACTACACTTCTCCAGTCCGAACGACATTCCAATGTCATTGCTGTATAGCCTGGTAGTGTGGATCAGTGAATCGATGTCTCGTTCACTCTTGGCATACAGCTTGATGTCATCAATGTACAGGAGGTGGCTGACAACTGCTCCGTTCCGTAGTCGGTATCCGTAGCCAGTCTTGTTAATGATCTCACTGAGGGGGTTCAGGCCTATGCAGAACAGCAGTGGGGACAGAGCATCTCCTTGGTAGATCCCGCACTTGATGGTGACTTGTGCTATGGGCTTGGAGTTGGCCTCTAGTGTTGTACGCCACATCCCCATTGAGTTCCTGATGAAGGCTCTTAGGGTCCCATTGATCTTGTACAATTCTAGGCATTCCAGTATCCAGCTGTGGGGCATTGAGTCATAGGCCTTCTTGTAATCAATCCAGGCAGTGCACAGGTTGGTCAGTCTGGTCTTGCAGTCTCGGCTGATTGTTCTGTCTACCAGTAGCTGGTGTTTTGCGCCTCTGGTATTCTTGCCAATTCCTTTCTGTGTCCCGCTCATGTATTGACCCATGTGCCTGTTCATCTTAGCCGATATGATGCCTGACAGGAGCTTCCATGTAGTACTGAGGCAGGTTATTGGTCGGTAGTTGGAGGGGACCGGTCCCTTCTTGGGGTCCTTGGGGATCAGGACCGTCCGGCCTTCGGTTAGCCATTCCGGGTGTCTCTCGTTAACTAGCAGCTGGTTCATTTGTGCTGCCAGACGCTCGTGGAGTGCAGTCAGCTTCTTCAGCCAGTAGGCGTGAACCATGTCGGGCCCTGGTGCTGTCCAACTCTTCATACTGGAGACCCTTTCTTGGATATCTGCCACTGTGATGGTTACTGGACCCTGTTCAGGGAGGTCGCTGTGGTCTGCCCTCAGATCCTCTAGCCACTGAGCATTGCCGTTATGGGTTGCATCCTTCTCCCATATGCTCTTCCAGTATTGCTCCGTCTCCAGCCTTGGTGGTGCTGTTCTCTTATTGTTCCCTTGCCACTGAGAGTACACCTTTGCTGGTTCTGTGGAGAACAGCTGGTTTATTCTCCTGCCTTCTATCTCTCTGGTGTACCTCCTCAAGCGGCTGGCCAAGGCTGTGAGTCTTTGCTTGGCAGTTTCCAAGGCCTCAGGTATGGACAGCTTGCTGTATTTCTTAGGCACCTTATTTGTCGCACCTTGCTGCAACTCCGTTAGTTGGCTAACCTCCCTCCGTGCTACTTTGATCTTATATATATATATATATATATATATATATATATATATATATATATATATATATATATATATATATATATATATATATATATATATGGCTTTAGGTTTGATAGGGACAATGAGGGAAAGAGAGAGGGGAAGACATGCAGCAGAGGGTCTCAGGTCGGACTCGAACCTGGTCTGGCCGCTCCCAGCTTTGCTGCATATGCTCCCCTGCTCATTCCAGTGAGCTAAACCGATGCCCGACCCATTATGTTGTTCTAATTGTGTTCCATCTTCTTCTTATATTCCTCCTATTTTCTCCCCGCTTCTTTTTTCTTTCTGTCCTTTTGTTTTTTTCCTCTGACTGTCAGCTCTGTTATTGCCATATTTCACAGCTTTTGGCCATACTACCTTGAGCATGCCCAATCTCATCTGATCTCGGAAGCTAAGCAGGGTCAGACTAGGTTAACAGCCTGAGCATACCAGGTATGTATGCTTGGCTCATCTACTAACCTGAAAGGTTGGTGGTTTAATCCCTAGCTGCTCCAATCTGCATGGCAAATATCCTTGGGCAAGATACTAACCGCAAGTTGCCCTCCAATGTAACAGTTTGTAACAGTTTGTAACAGTTTGTAACAGTTTGTAACAGTCACACCCACATCAGAGTGTGACTGTTACAAAGCACTTAAGATTAAAAAAGTGCTTCTATGAACGGATGAATAGAAACATGTTTTAAACCGCTTTGAGTACTCAGGTAGAGTAGAAAAGTGCTATATAAGAACCAGTCCACTTACTTGCACAATATGATAATGTTAAAATGAAACAGACAAATAGATAAAATGAAAAAAAAGAAGAAAACAAAGAAGAAGACCCTATAGAGCTAATCTTTGAAAAGCTGTGCCCATGTCTAACCATTCAGAAGAGAAGCTCTGTGACCTCCTCACCTCATCAAAGATCTCCAAGTAGAAAGAGTCAACCCCAGGAGGCACCGTGCACTGGATCACCTTGTTCCAGCGTGGGTTTTTGGCTCCATTATGAGCAGTTGGTGTCTCATAGACAGCATAGCCCAGTCTGATCCTACAGTATGGATCCATTCGGGTCATACCATAGTTTTTAGCCAGTTTGGCCTACACAATAAAACAAGACAGGTGGCTTCAATTAACTGATTAATTTAAGATTTGTGTATTACAGTATAGCTAGCACGTGTACTCCTGTGTTTAATCTAAGTTACACACAAAAACATAAACACTAACTAAAACTTAGTTTAGTTTATCAAGATCCCCATTAGCTCCTGTAATAGCAGAAGCTACTCTTCCTGGGGTCTGAGGAACTTTTTAACCAAAAGGTTTTTCAGACATAAAACATGAACTACATGAAAGACAAAAAAGATTTCCACGCCACCACTGGGTTAGTGAACTGACCTCTGCATTAGACTAGTTCAACAAGGAGGAAACAAAATAAACCTGTCTGTTAACTAGCACATAGAATATGGATGAAGATCCAAAAAAATAACAGTTTGTTATAAATAGGGATGGGTATCGAAAACCGGTTCTTGTTGAGAACCGGTTCCCACTGTTTCAAATCCTTGGAAGTGTTTGCCATTTTTGCAAACGATTCCCTTATCGATTCCAGTCGCCCCGAATGACGTCACCACGTCGCGGAGCGTCATTTACCCGGCAGGAAACACGGCGCCAGCGGCTCAAATGCTCAAAAGCTTGGTTATACTTTACGAGAACGGATGACAACAGGGCAACTTGCAATACTTGCAAAGTAGATGTTTCATTTAAGGGAGGAAACACTACGAATATGCAAAAGCATTTGCTCACAAAACACGCGATGACCTTAAAGGAATGTCGTGTTTTTAATTCCGCTCCGGACTCGTGAATCTCAACCCAGCAGCAGCGGTAACGTTTGCACGTCCTCTCCCGTTAATGCGGCACGTAAATAATCAACTAACAGTGCATATTATGTTAGCGCGATCTGCCTTATTACAAACCTGCCATTACTGTGCATTTAGTGACCATGATGAGACAGAGTCTGGCTCAGATGCTGGCAGTTCTCGCTGCAGTCTACCGGTAGCGTCTCCTTTCAGGCAGGATAGACGAATGTCACCGAGCAGTGACTCAGTTTGTGGTCAAAGGTTTGCACCCATTTGCCACAGCAGATGCCCCGATTTCACTTTGGTAAGTGAATGTGTTTAATTGTAGGCAGGACATTACTGGATATTCTTGTGTAATTGCTACAGAATAATTGATGTTATACTTTGTTATTGCTACAGAAGAATATTTATTTTATTATTTTACATTTACATTTTTTTTCCTGGGGACCCTGTGACACCCCATTGAAGAGCCGTAGGCTGGATCTCTTAAGACCTCACTGTTGGGTTTGTAAGGCCATGTTACTCCTAAATTTGTCTCTTGTTCAAAGAGAAGATATAAAACAAAGTTCTAAGCTAATTGACTTTAGTGTTCTCCTTTTTTAAAAATAAGAATCGATAAAGAATCGAATCGTTAAACAGAATTGAAAATGGAATCGGAATCGTTAAAATCTTATCAATACCCATCCCTAGTTATAAAGAATTTGTGGCACTTTTGCTATAATGACTTTTCAGTTAAAATTTAGAACTTAACAAACTAAACAAGAAGCTTTTATGTGTAACATAAAAGAACAAGCTGTTGGTGTGTATATTTTATCCACAATGGTACAAATACTGAAATGACATCCAGTTGTACTTCTAATAGTGAAGCTGTGCTCACCTGGACCACTGTAATGCTAAGTCGTCCTACAGTGCTTATGGAGCCTCCATACTGCAGCTGCCTGGCTGCCTGCGCATCCAGCTGGACCTGCTGCTGCTGCTGAGTGGGAGTGATTCGCAGAAAATCCTGTGGAAGCTCCCCAATATACACCTGAAAGCAAAAAACTGGTTTAAGTTTTACCCAGAAAAACCAGCATAAAGGGGGCTGGAGGAAGAGAGGATTGCTTGGTGCTGTACTAAGAGAGATACTAATTCATGCAAATTATTTAACATTGTATGTATTTTTTGAGAGAGAGAAAAGAACAAAATACAATCTATGGAAGAGAGAAACCAAAAGTTACTGACATGCAGTATGTAGTATTGCCATATAACTTAAATATGGGATAAATGAAGTGCTTATTGAAACTAAGATGAAGGCGAAGAGGAGAACAAGTGGAAAACAAATGAAGTACTCTAGCAGGGTGATCCAACCCTGACTACAAACTCAGAGCTGGTTCCACAGGAGAGGGTCAAGTAAGCTAGAAGCTCTCCCCCATTTCTACTTTTGAAATCTCTCAGAACCACAAATAAGGAGAGGAAAGTGCTCTATTGAGAAAATATAGTATTATGAGGTCTTTATAGAGTATATTCATTCAGGTCTTTGTATGTAAATGTAAAAAATATATATACCGTATTTACCGCACTATAAGGCGCACGTAAAATCCTTAAATCTTCACAAAAATCGACAGTGCGCCTTATAATCTGGTGCGCCTTATGGATGAATTTTGGTTTGTGCTTACTGACCTTGAACCGGTTTTATGTGGCACACTGTGCTCAAAAATCTGTCAAAATTTTTTTTAGAGGACCGTTGCCAGGAGCCTCGCAGAGTAATACGTACTGTGCTTCAACACAACATTCCCGTGTTGTGTGTGTATAACGACTCCAAAATGGCATATTTAAGCGTATTTTAACCTTCGAGCAATTAGTTATGCAGAAGAAAATGGAAATAGAGCAGCTGTGACATAATTCGGCATTAATGAGTCGATGGTGCGCAAGTGGAGGAAGCAAGAAGATGACCTAAAACAAGTAAAGAAGACCAAAAGGAGTTTCCGAGGGAACACGGCGCGATGGCCGCAGTTAGAGGACAAAATTGAACAGTGGGTTATTGAACAGAGAACAGCAGGCAGAAGTGTCTCTACAGTCTCTATTCGACTCAAGGCAACAGCGGCAGCACATGACATGCAGATCAGCGACTTTCGAGGGGGACCTTCTTGGTGCTTCCGTTTGATGAAAAGGCATAATCTCTCAATCCGCACAAGAACTAAAGTCTCACAGCAACTGCCAAACGATTACAAAGAAAAGTTGGCCATTTTCAGCACCTACTGCCAGAATGAGATCACTGAAAAGAAGATCCGGCCAGAACACATCACTAGCATGGACGAGGTCCTCCTCACCTTTGACATCCCCGTGAACCGTACTGTTGAGAAAACAGGGACCAGTACGGTATCTATATGCACCACAGGGAACGAGAAGTCATCCTTCACTGTAGTTCTGGGCTGCCAAGCTAATGGCCAGAAACTACCACCCATGGTCATTTTCAAGAGGAAGACTTTACCAAAAGAAAAGTTTCCGGCCGGCGTCATCGTCAAGGCTAACTCAAAAGGGCTGGATGGACGAGGAGAAGATGAGCGAGTGTTTGAGTTCATGTCAAGAGACCGGGTGGCTTTTTCCACAAATCTCCGTCTCTTTTGATCTACGACTCCATGCGCGCCCATCTCACCGAGGCTGTCAAAACCCAAGTGAAGCAAACTAATTCGGAGCTTGCCGTCATTCCGGGTGGATTAACCAAAGAACTCCAACCACTAGATATTGGTTGTTCAAAGTTAAATTACGAGCTGCGTGGGAGCATTGGATGACAGAAGGCGAACACACATTCACCAAAACAGGGAGGCAACGCCGAGCAAGTTACGCCGCTACCTGCCAATGGATCGTGGATGCTTGGGCTAAGGTATCATTCATTCATTCATTCATTTATTTGTTCATTTTCAGGCACAACAAATACCTTTATTGAACATAAAATGCACAAAACATCAGTCTCAAGTGTCGTCCGAGCTTTCACGAAGGCTGGAATAATCACTGAACAGCTAAGTAACAGCAACAAGACTGATTCAGACAATAATGAGAGGGATCCGGGCATGCTTGATGCTGAAATTGCCCAGCTGTTTACCGTAACTCAGACACGGAAGGTGAAGAGTTTGAGGGAATTGTGGAAGTTGAATGTACTGGAAAAAGTAAGTGTATTTTTCAATATTTAATGTGTTACAGCTTAACAGTGTTAAGAGTTACTGTGAATGAGCTTAATAAAGGTCAAGTTATCTGACTGTTTTGTTTGTCTTAATGCGTCATATAATACGATGCGCCTTATGTATGAAAACAGAGCCAGTCTTCAACAGTGCGCTTTATAATCTGGTGTGCCTTATAGTGCGGTAAATATGGTACTGTAACCTTATTTTGGGGCAAAGTCAATAAATATTTGAAGCAGTTTTTATCTTATTTGACTGGTGATGTACTAGTGACGACAGAAACGTAAGTTAATTTAGATAATGCTTCAAAAGTACTACCCGAAAAAGTCCCCAGAGGTATTTCTAGGTTACTGCAAGAGTCCCGTCTACAAGCAGGACTTCGGTTAACGTTACATTCTTAGACACCCGTATTCAAATGAGGGTTGGTGGACTTAATCGTGTTTTACATATCAGCATGCTAATTTGAACTCTAACTAGCAGGTACAACCTACAGTCAATTAAGTGAGTCATGATGAGACTTTTGGTTTTTTGGTTTGGTTTGGGGGTTTTTTAACTTTTGTTGAAATTGTTTGAGAGGTGTTGATTTATATGTATGGCTCACTTGGAAGACATCTTGGTGATGCTGCTGAATTTTAGTTAGCTACACTTAGGTCCATCACTTGTTGTAGAGAGACTCAGTTTTTGTAGTTATCTAGACCACTACAGTTGAAAATCCTTTCAATCAATGAATGACAATCAATGACATGCGTGATGTCACAAACATCACCACATGCTTTAGTTTGTTTGTTCTGAATAATAGCCTCGTGACAGCCTTCCTTGCTGTCATCTGACATCTCTTGGGTTTCATATTCACAATTACAGTGAAAAGTTACAGAATACAAAATTCTTCACTCTGAATCAACTTCAGATATCATGGCTGCTTTATTTGTCACGTAATAACAATGCAACAGGACCCATTTAACCTGTCTAAACAATTAATTCCAAAATTTTTGGTAAAAACTCCAGAATTAAAACTTAAGGTATGCATTCTGATCACATATTGTCCGATTTAAAATCCAATGTGGTGGTTTACAGACAGAAAACTTTGTCCAACAAATTCTAACTATATAATGACGGATCTTTTTACTGCTCTGACCAATCCAAATGAATTCACTCAGTGGGTGCAAATGCTGCTAGCAGTGTTCAAGCATGAGTCTTTTTCCCCAGTCATTACAGCCGACTATATCTCTCACTTTCTGTCTTCCACGAGTGAAACTGTACAAGAGAGAAGGAGCAAAGAATGTAGCATTAAAAAACTGCAAGACATAGTGGGGTAAATCAGTTTGTCTTCATCTACCCGAATAAACACAGAAAATGATGCGAAACTTATTGTCGCTAAGAGCAGGACTTTTTAGGATTTTGTGAGTTTAAAAGACGTAAACCATGCCTTTAATATGTTTATCTAGCCTTTCTTCCAACATTTTAACGTAATGCTAGCACGTGGAAAATATTGGACGTGAACACCGTTTTGCTCAAGTCTCAGAACTTCATTAACTTGTAATTAGTCGGTTTCTGAGTAATCATTAGATCAGCTCACCACAAATCAAAGGCTTAATTTTTTCTGACTCTTTGTAATCACAAAACATCCGGGGTCCTCTAAGCAGCAACACAGAAACTGGAATTCAGCTTCCCAGATCTGAAGCACGGGAGTGAAACTGTTCTTTATCGTTTGTTGTGTAACACGGAACACGTCAGTGTTGCTATCCTGGCAGCTTAATCCTTGAGTTGCTATTAGCTACCTAAGCTAACGCTTATCCGTTAATTACTTTCGTCGACGTTTTGAATGAGGGGTATTGAATGCTAAGCTAGTGTCCGTGCTGTGCAACTCTTTCTTGATCATTTAATGAACCAGAACTACAATCCAGAGCAACGCCTAGCTGTGTGCGTGCCAGTGCGAACAAACTAGACAAACACCGAGGTCGCTACCTGTCCCCTCTGGGTGCTGATGGTAGTTGCCATGTCGTCTCCTCTTTATCGGGATTTTCTATTTTTTCTTAAATCACAAGCTTGCGGCGTTGAAAAACAAAACAACATATACTGTCCACTACAACGGATGTTTACCCTTCGAAAGACCTCCTCTTCCTGCTTGTTTTTTTATATATGTCATGTGACAACCAGTGTTACAGTGCTTTACCGCCACCTACTGCGTTGGAGTGGGCAATAGACCCACTCTAGCCAAACCACCTTCAAGATTTTTCAGTTACTACAGAAGGTGAAGAGTCACACCTGATCCACAAATGAATGGAATGCATTCAGTGGCGGTCCAAGGCTGTTTGGCGACCTGGGCGAGCACCCCCCCCCCCCCCATAACAAACAGCAAACGACTAACAAACAGCCATCATAATTCATCATACAATGAGAATAGGACAAATCAACAATTGACACTGACTAATTAATATTGTGCTGAACACAGTCCAAAAGATTCAGTAAGCTACAAAGGAAAGTGGCAAACAAACGTAAACAAAAGTTTTCACTATCACTACTAATTTTTTTTTTTCACTATCACTACTAATTAATGTTATCTTCTTGTATCCCTGTTGTGGCCAGTGCTA
Source organism: Aulonocara stuartgranti (assembly GCF_965226115.1). Taxonomy (NCBI): domain Eukaryota; kingdom Metazoa; phylum Chordata; class Actinopteri; order Cichliformes; family Cichlidae; genus Aulonocara; species Aulonocara stuartgranti. Next base: position 41,461,980 of record NC_138939.1, read on the forward strand.
TCCTCTATGTTGTTGCATGCTGGGGCAGCAGGTTGAGGGTCACAGATGCCTACAGACTAAATAAACTGATCCACAATGCCGGTAATGTTGTGGGGATGGAGCTGGACTCTGTTAGGGTGGTGTCTGAGAGGCGAATGTTGTCCAAGATAAGGATAATCATGGATAATACCTCCCACCCATTCCATGAAGGCTTGGCTACTCACAGGAGCACGTCCAGTGAGAGACTGAGATTACCAAAAAGCACCACTGACCGACACAGGAAATCATTCCTGCCCGTGGCCATCTCCCTGTACCACTCCTCCATCTAATGCACTGTAAACACTGCAAAAGATACACTTTTTATACACGTTCTTTTCTATTCTGTAATATTCTTGTAAATTTTCTTGATATTTATTTATAATCACCTCTGTTAATCCTTGATATTTATAATTGAGTGATCTGTATATATTAGTGCTATTTCTTAAATGTGTAAAATCTGTAACATAATGTATTGTTTGGAGTTTAGTCTGTTACTGTTGCTATTTCTACAATTTCTTCTTGGAGTAATTGTAACCCACATAATTTCCTTAGGGATTAATAAAGTATTCCGATTCTGATTCTGATTGTTTCAGGATAGATGACCTGCCATTATCCAATCACACATCTGCTTACCTGTATCTTTTGCTCGTTTCTCCTCCTCTTCTTTTCTCTTTTTTCTAAACTGAGAACCTGATGGCTTTGAACTTTTCTTGTCCATTTTCCATTGGTTTTAATTTTGCACTCCAGTATGAACACCCATCCCACAACCCGAGGATCACCACAACATGACCTTATAAATCTAAACCTTAGTTCACAGATTTGCTTTGTTAAGGGTTTATTTCTGGGATTTCACACAACCCAGGATTCAAATCATGAATACATTATGGGCTTGGATTTATAACATTGGTAAATGGTAAATGGCCTGCATTTGTATAGCGCTTTTCTAGTCCATAGGACCCCAAAGCGCTTTACACTACATTCAGTCATTCACCCATTCACACACACATTCACACACTGGCGATAGCAAGCTACATTGTAGCCACAGCCACCCTGAGGCGCACTGACAGAGGCGAGGCTGCCGGACACAGGCGCCACCAGGCCCTCTGACCACCACCAGTAGGCAAACATGGGGTTAGTATCTTAGCCCAAGGATATTTGTCATGCAGCCAGGATGCAGCCTGGGATCGAACCACCGACCTTCTGATTAGCTGATTAGAGCCCATTTCATTCATAACATTATGAATGAAATGGGCTCTATTTGGAAGCAGCCGGTCCATATATATAAAACACCCAGCACGCCCCTGCGGGCGGTTTATCCTTCAAGCTCGGGTCCTCTACCAGAGGCCTGGGAGCTTGAGGGTCCTGCGCAGTATCTTAGCTGTTCCCAGGACTGCGCTCTTCTGGACAGAGATCTCCGATGTTGTTCCCGGGATCTGCTGGAGCCACTCGCCTAGCTTGGGAGTCACCGCACCTAGTGCTCCGATTACCACGGGGACCACCGTCACCTTCACCCTCCACATCCTCTCAAGCTCTTCTCTGAGCCCTTGGTATTTCTCCAGCTTCTCGTGTTCCTTCTTCCTGATATTGCTGTCATTCGGAACCGCTACATCGATCACTACGGCCGTCTTCTTCTGTTTGTCTACCACCACTATGTCCGGTTGGTTAGCCACCACCATTTTGTCCGTCTGTATCTGGAAGTCCCACAGGATCTTAGCTCGGTCATTCTCCACCACCCTTGGGGGCGTCTCCCATTTTGACCTCGGGACTTCCAGGTTATACTCGGCACAGATGTTCCTGTACACTATGCCGGCCACTTGGTTATGGCGTTCCATGTATGCCTTGCCTGCTAGCATCTTGCACCCTGCTGTTATGTGCTGGATTGTCTCTGGGGCATCTTTACACAGCCTGCACCTGGGGTCTTGCCTGGTGTGATAGACCCCAGCCTCTATGGATCTTGTGCTCAGAGCTTGTTCTTGTGCTGCCATGATTAGTGCCTCTGTGCTGTCTTTCAGTCCAGCTTTGTCCAGCCACTGGTAGGATTTCTGGATGTCAGCCACCTCCTCTATCTGCCGGTGGTACATACCGTGCAGGGGCCTGTCCTTCCATGATGGTTCCTCGTCTCCCTCCTCTTTCTTGGGTTTCTGCTGCCTGAGGTATTCACTGAGCACTCGGTCAGTTGGGGCCGTCTTCCCAATGTATTCTTGGATGTTCGTTGTCTCATCCTGGACTGTGGTGCTGACACTCACCAGTCCCCGGCCCCCTTCCTTCCGCTTAGCGTACAGCCTCAGGGTGCTGGACTTGGGGTGAAACCCTCCATGCATGGTAAGGAGCTTTCTTGTCTTTATGTCAGTGGCTTCTATCTCCTCCTTTGGCCAGCCTATTACCCCAGCAGGGTACCTGATCACGGGCAGGGCGTAGGTGTTGATGGCCCGGATCTTGTTCTTACCATTCAGCTGACTCCTCAGGACTTGCCTGACCCTCTGCAGGCACTTGGTGGTTGCAGCTTTTCTAGCGGCCTCTTCATGGTTCCCATTTGCCTGCGGGATCCCCAGGTACTTGTAACTGTCCTCTATGTCTGCAATGTTGCCTTCTGGTAGTTCAATCCCCTCAGTTCTGACTACCTTCCCTCTCTTTGTTACCATCCGACTACACTTCTCCAGTCCGAACGACATTCCAATGTCATTGCTGTATAGCCTGGTAGTGTGGATCAGTGAATCGATGTCTCGTTCACTCTTGGCATACAGCTTGATGTCATCCATGTACAGGAGGTGGCTGACAACTGCTCCGTTCCGTAGTCTGTATCCGTAGCCAGTCTTGTTAATGATCTCACTGAGGGGGTTCAGGCCTATGCAGAACAGCAGTGGGGACAGAGCATCTCCTTGGTAGATCCCGCACTTGATGGTGACTTGTGCTATGGGCTTGGAGTTGGCCTCTAGTGTTGTACGCCACATCCCCATTGAGTTCCTGATGAAGGCTCTTAGGGTCCCATTGATCTTGTACAATTCTAGGCATTCCAGTATCCAGCTGTGGGGCATTGAGTCATAGGCCTTCTTGTAATCAATCCAGGCAGTGCACAGGTTGGTCAGTCTGGTCTTGCAGTCTCGGCTGACTGTTCTGTCTACCAGTAGCTGGTGTTTTTCGCCTCTGGTATTCTTGCCTACATATATATATATATATATATATATATATATATATATATATATATATATATATATATATATATATATATATATATATATATATATATATATATATATATATATATATATATATATATATATATATATATATGTAGGCAAGACAGACAGACAGACAGACAGGGTGGGCCATTTATATGGATACAGCGTAATAACATGGGAATGGTTGGTGATATTAAAGTCCTGTTTGTGGCACATTAGTATATGTGAGGGGGCAAACTCCTCAAGATGGGTGGTGACCATGGTGGCCATTTAGAAGTCGGCCATCTTGGATACAACTTTTGTTTTTCCAATAGGAAGAGGGCCATGTGACATATCAAACTTATTGGTAATGTCACAAGAAAAACAATGCTGTGCTTGGTTTCAATGTAACTTTATTCTTTCATGAGTTATTTACAAGTTTCTGACCACTTATAAAATGTGTTCAATGTGCTGCCCATTGTGTTGGATTGTCAATGCAACCCTCTTCTCCCACTCTTCACACACTGATAGCAACACCGCAGGAGAAATGCCAGCACAGGCATCCAGTATCCGTAGTTTCAGGTGCTGCACATCTCGTATCTTCACACCATAGACAATTGCTTTCAGATGACCCCAATATAGCAGTATATAGCAGAGATGACAATAAAGTTTACTTTGATTTCAGCACAGCAGCGAGCAGGCGCACCGAGGGCTCTCGTGCTCTCTTTTCGCGTATAGAATTTGAAAAAACATTAGTGCAAATTATAAGTGTGTATCATAATGTCTGGTGTTTTCGTGTTTGTTGGTTCGTTTTTATTTTGTTTTATTTCACGAGTTGGTTATTGGATGCCGCTTCAGCCATCCAGAGAATCCCCCGTCATCCTGCCCCTCTCCTCCCTGTGCCGCAAGCAGCAGGCGCACCTCACCCGTGATCACAAAGTCCTGCGACTTCATGCACAATTTTAAAAAACTGCACCTTATCTAAATTTGGATGGAGGGCGCCCTTACTCCCAGCAAATGGGCGATAGAAAACCAATCGGTGCCTATGATATCCCCCAAATGCGCTGGCATGTTGTCGGGGCAGCATGAGTACGAGCAACTTTTTGTTTTTTGCCGATTCTCGTGATGCCGCCCCCACCACAATGCCGCCCTGGGCAACTGCCCATGTCGCCCTTATCAACTGCATTATACTGCAATGTTCTAGTCTTACTGACCATAACTACACTTTACCCTTCAAGATAAGATAACTCTTTATTGTCATTGCACAGTCATACCCAGTACAATAGTACAATAAACTTGGAAACTGTCCCGCGTCAGCAATATGCACAACTAAACGCCACAAAACACAACACAACACACTAACAAAACAACACAGTAAGTTAAAGGGGATTTTTTTTAAGTGGAAGAAATGTATGAGCAAAAAAGAAAGGTAAAGGAATGACTTAATAAATAAATAAATAAAGAGTGAATGTTTATTGCACTTTGATATTATTACTCAGGGAAAACCCACGCACACACGGGGAGAACATGCAAACTCCACCTACACTGTAAAATCTAATATTGTGTTTAATTAAAAATATTAAATAGGCTGAACTCAATTTTTTTTTTATCAATTTGTTATTAGAACTCAATTTGAATAAGTTACCAGTACTTTTTATGCAAAAACACTGATCAGCTCAATTTATTTGAGTTGTCTTAACTTAGAAAAACCAAGTAAGCTCGAAATTTAGCTTCTCAGTGCAGAAGGATGAAAGATGTGTTTTGAAAATGCCACGTCACTAAGAGAGTTCTTAGTCAAAGCTGTGTCCCAGATCTCACACAGGCACTTTTATTAACATACAGCGTAGATGTACATGAAAACATTACTCAGAAATAAATTATCAGCATTTATTACATAATAATGCTCCATAAATAAAAGAAAACAATGTTGTTTTTGTGCATAACAAAAAGCTCACAATTGTGCAGTCAAAATGTAAACTAACAGACGCTGAGCATAATAACAAAGAGACAGATTTCACAGCTGCTCTGTTCCCAAGTTCCACTGTGTGACTGACAGCCTGGAGTTTGAAATCTGCTTCGTAACCGTGTCTCTGAACAGGTGCCATTTGTGGTCCTTATACACACAGTACGGTAATATTACGTTGAAGCAGAGTACGTGTTACTCTGCGAGGCTCCAGACTACAGTAGCCGTAATGCTCCAACAATCCATCAAGCGGTGCAGCTCCGTCGCTTACCAAAGTCGTACCAAAACATTTTTTGACAGATTGCTGAGCGCCGTGTACCACATAAAATCTGTTTCCTGAGCCACATTTTGATAAATTAAGTAGATATTTGAGCATTACACAGCTACGTTCTTGCCTGAAAATATCTTAAAAGTTTATTTTGTGACCCAGAAAGGGTAATCTGGGGAAAAGTAGGATCGCAGTTGTCGGAGCCTGTGTATGCGTATAATTGTTGTACTTGTACTTGTACTTGTGTTCTCATGGACTTGTGATACGTCGGAGACCTACTGTTTCAATTCAAAGTATACATGAAGCCGAGAACGCGAAAAATTCCGGGATGTGTTTTTGCTCCTCCCATTTTATCGAGCATGTATCGGGAGTGACTAGAAACATTATCTTAATGGATTGCATTTATATAGCGCTTTTCGGGACCCCTCAAAGCGCTTTACATTCACTCTCACATTCACACACTGGTGGAGGCAGCTATAGTTGTAGCCACAGCTGCCCTGGGGCAGACTGACAGAACACCAGTAGGCGGTAGGTGAAGCGTCTTGCCCAAGGAAACAAGACGAACACCCAACTCTTGAGCCACGATCGCCCCAGATGTTACATATAAACCCTGCCATATGTTAGATCTGGTCATTTTGCTTATGAGAAACCTTATATATTGGAAGTTAGCTTTTAACAAGCATGTAATGATTATATTTAAATTAGGTGGTCTTTTTTTAAACACATATCTCTTTAGGCCTAAACTGACAGTGTTAATACCGCACATTCAGACACAGTAGTAGATGGTGTTTTTAATACTATATGTGTTAGTCCAGGGGTGGGCTACTCCGGGCCTCGAGGGCCGGTGTGCCTGCAGGTTTAGATGTGTCCTTGAACCAACACAGCTGATTTAAATGGCTAAATTAGCTCCTCAACATGTCCTGAAGTTCTCCAGAGGCCTGGTAATGAACTAATCATGTGATTCAGGTGTGTTGACCCAAGGTGAGATCTAAAACCTGCAGGACACCGGCCCTCGAAGCCTGGAATTGCCCACCCCTGTGTTCGTCTAATTTGGTTGTATGGGGTCTACATTGACCTTCTGTGTAAGTTATTATGATTTCACAGACATTAAGGATCAAATCAGCTTATAAAAAAATTCTGTTTTTTCTCCCTCTGCTTGCTTCTTACTGTCTTTGTCATGGTCCTGGGCCATGTTGGCCCAGTATTCTTAGTTTTCTTGTATGTTTGTATTTTGTTCCCTATTTAGGCCATGTTTCCTGAGTTGCCCTGTTGTGTTGTTCCCTAAGTGTTTTCCCTTTGTGGCTTTTACCCCCTGTGTGCCCCTCTGTGTATCTGTGAGCCCTCGTCTCTCCTTATGTTTTATTCCATGTTTCCCCAGCCCGTTATGTCTGTGTTTTCCCCGTGCTCTCTCTCCTCCTGTCTGAACCTCTGTACTTCCTGTTTGACTCTGCCCGTCTCCCGTCAGTGTTATGTTCACCCCGCCCTGTCTCGTTATGGTTATCTGTGTCAGCTGTGTTCCCCGTGTGTTCCCACTTTCCTCGTTAACCCTCTGTGTATTTCTGTCTGCGTCTCCCTCTGTTCGGCGTCGCGTTCTCCCTCATTACTGTGTGGATTCCCTGTGTCTCCCTACGAGTGTTAGTTTATTGATTCCCAGTTTAGTTGAGTTCTGTATTTCCTATGTTCTGCCTGTCAGCAATAAAGCTGCTTTTGAGTTCATCCCCGTGTTTGTGAATCTTGCGATTGGGTCCTCCTCCCGCCTGCCACGCAGCGATCCATGACAGTCTTTGAGTATCGGGACCAGCACTCCTGCTGTTGGACAGAAAGACATCAACTCAGTGGTAAGTATTTTGGTTTTCCAATATATTAGCAACTGTCAGTGACATTTATATTAATCAGGCTGGTCAAAGGAGCTTGCAAAGAAAAGCGTCTGGACTTCTTTAAGTTGCTTGAAGACGTTTCACCTCTCATCCGAGAAGCTTCTTCAGTTCTAAGGTCAAATGGTGGAGAGTCCCAGATATAAACCTAGTGGGAGTGACCCCCCACAGAGGGACAAAAGGACCCCCTGATGATCCTCTAATCACCTGAGCCAAGGTGGGAAACTGGGTGTGGGTCCCAATCAGCCAGAGTTTCGGGTGTGTTCATTGTGAAACCTGGCCCCACCTTATCATGTGAATTCCTGAGGTCAGATGGCCCAGGATGTGAGTGGGCGTTAAGGCGTCTGGGAAGGATCTCAAAACTGGATTATAGATGGCAGAGAGTTGGTGTCGTAAACCCCGCCTCTGTTCAAAGATGGTCGCCCACAGTGGACATAGATGCTTCTTTCACTCCTCTTTCAAACCATCTGTCCTCTCTGTCCAAAATGTGAACATTGGCATCCTCGAAAGAGTGACCTTTATTCTTTAGATGCAGATGGACTGCTGAGTCTTGTCCTGTGGAGGTGGCTCTTCTGTGTTGTGCCATGCGCTTGTGAAGTGGCTGTTTGGTCTCTCCGATGTAGAGGTCTGGGCATTCCTCGCTGCACTGTACAGCATACACCACGTTGTTAAGTCTGTGTTTTGGCGTTTTGTCTTTCGGGTGAACCAGTTTCTGTCTGAGTGTGTTGCTGGGTCTGAAATACACTGGGATGTCATGCTTGGAGAAAACTCCATGCGTTCACAGCCCTCAGTGTGCACCTCACCTCATATTCCTGCACCACGAGGCTTGGGCTGCTGCTGCCGTTCGATGTTTGAGCTACGGCTGCCTCTGATTCCTTCACCTCTAAGTGTGCAAAGAAGTTGTGCAGCTCCTCTGCAAGTGCCATGTTGCCCTCAGTCATCATGGTTTTGCCAGGCTTGTAGTTTGTTAGGTGCTAAATTCCCTGCCATACCTGTCGCAAATTGTTGTTAAGTGGTCTTCAATATTCCTCTTGTGCACTGCCTTGGCCTCTCTGATACCTCTTTTCAGATGGCTGCACTGTACTGCATACTGTCACTGGATCTGAAAACACCGTCACTGTCACAGCGAATGGGATGAGCCGTGTGGAGAAAATAAATGAGGATCCAAATGCAGGCACTTGCTGAGATGTGAAGGTGGTTTATTGTAGAGTAAAGCAAAATGTGAAAAATGGCAAAATGGAACAAAAACGACTCTATACTGGGACAAACTAAACTACTAAACAGCAAACATGAACACAAACATGAAGGAGGATGAGTGGAGGCATAAGAAGGTGGACGGAAATCAGACAGAAACTCCGCGTAAGGCCCAGGTGGATGATAGGTGGCAGCTAGGGTGGTGGTAGAGGCTTTCAAATGAATGAAGTCTGTCTGGGTCTTTGGTTGATTAATAAGTTGGTGTGGAATATTGGTGCCACACCACCCCCTCAGCTTCTGCTTTGGGGATTCTGATAGTGTGACTCAGGGGTCTTGATCCATTTAAGCTAACATAATCATCCTGCTGTAACCAGATTTCTGTATGGCAGAGTAAATTGATTTGTTGATCAATTTTTAATTCCTGTGCTAACAGAGACTTGGAAGAGAGAGACTTAATGTTTAATAAATCACATTTCACTGTTTTACGCTTTGGTGCCGCTGGGGATGCTGTATTGTTCTTTGTGATTTTTTTTTATGTTTAAGACACTTTTTTTTTTGCTGGTTTTTAGTTTGTTTTTTGTATGTTTCTAATGGGATGGTGCTTTTGGGGGATAACAGGAGGAGAGAAGCTGCAGAGAGGCATGTAAGACTGAACATCTGCTTCCTGGTCTCAACTTTGAATAGTCCCGTTTTGGAGGGATTAATAAATTTAACCAGATTTCTAGAAATGGATGACATCTCTCCTAACAAGACCAAGTTTCTGCCAGAAAGTTTCTCAATTACTATTAAGGAGAAAAGGGGAAAATTAGAAAAACATTGGATTACGTCTGGAAGATGTGGGGAAAAGGAGGATTGGTCTCCACATATCCCAGGAGCACAACTCCTAAATAATGACGCAATAAAGGTCCTACATTAAAAAGCAAAAGAGGAACATGATAAGGCACATATGGCACATCACTGATGGTGATATAGAATAGGAAGTTCTTAGACATGCTCCTGAGGGGAAGTTTTTGTTCAGTATTTGGTATTTTGTGCTCCACTTTCATTCTTAAATACACAACTTCAGATGCCATTGTTGGAGTATGGTGGGGGTCCTGGAAAGTGAGGATGAGATCAAAGAAACTGGAGGGAGGATATTGACATAGGAGATTTCCTCCCATGGGTTAAAAGGTTTTTTTGTTTTCTTTCCCTCTGTAACAATTGCGTCATCATTTCCAGTTGACCACTGACCTAAGGCTAATGGCCTGTAACATCCAGTAACTACTATTATTAGAGACATGGGAGAATATTATCAACTTTTTGGGACCCGTGAAACAGGTCTAAGGGAGAAAGACCTTTTTGGTCCAGCATCACACCTGTGAAGGATACCAAGGAGCAGCAAGAGGCTTTCAGCTGGGTTATGGATTTATTTCAAACCAAATAAGGGAAACTGCGGTTTTCACCCAACTTTCTGACCAATCACATTAACATTGCGTATTTTATGTCTTCATGAATGCTCAGTAATCCAAGTAAATCCCAATAGGTTGATTCTGTTCATCTGAACGTAACTTTTCAGTGGGAGAAACGTTTCGTCACTCTGCCTTCTTCAGTCTCAGCTGACTGCAGGTTTCCCCAAACTTATAAACAGCACACTGAAGGAACAATGAGGTGTGATGTCAGTTCCTTGACCATTAATATGCAAATTGTCATGACCACTGATCAACAACCATTGATCAAAGACCACTGATCAATGGCCATGAGTCCCATTCACAGAGTGTTGGGGAATGGCTGCAATCACAGCATTGTAAGATGGTGACAGATGAACCCTTAGGCCCCCTCATCGATTCAGAGATGGTCTTTCCCTTTTCACATAACTGGCCTCCTTGACTCCCCACTCAAACCAGTGTTCCTCCCTGTCCTGGATGTTACATCCTCATCACTGAAAGCGTCTCCACAGGCTTTCAAAGTCCTGGCCTGACAAGTTAGCTCTTCTGTGTTGCACCATCCCCTTAGCCAGAGGTTATTTGGTTTCCCTGATGTATAAAACATGGCACTCATGGTGTTTTGGAGTTTAAATGCCACAGAGGGCGCCGGTTTAGCTCAGTTGGGATAACCACATTTACTCAGGGCCTTCTCGATGTAATGGGGATGGTGTTCGCTCTATGTTGTAGCATCTTGATGACACCCAGTTTGTGCTCCAGTGGATGTTTACACTCAAACCTTAAATACTGTATGTATGTATGTATCTGTATGTGTATAGGTTTATGGTATACATTAACATTTAAATGGAAAATCTCACAGTCTAAGAAGGCAAACTGCAACTTTTCATATCATCCCTGGTGAATTTGATGTGTCGGTCCTCCTAGTTAATGTGATCCGTTAATTGCGGTACGTCCTGAGATTTGATTTTCACCCATCATGATGTCGCCATGAAGCCCACATAGCCTCCATTTCTTCCATGTACATGTTCAGTCAGCTGAGACCGAAGAAGTCACTTGCATGAGTGACAAAATGTTTCTCCCACTTAAAACGCTACGTCCAGATGAACAGAGTCAACCCTTTGGGATTCTGTATTTCACCACATACAATAAAAGTGTTTACTGCTTGCATGAGGCATCCTTTGTCTCATGTTTCTGAAAGGTGGCGGTCCATGGTGCCATCTAAAACTAATTTGAAAATGTTTGATAATAAATTGTGAAAACTTATAATTTGAGCATATTCATCTTCTCTCTCTAAAGAAGAACACAACACCACCTAACAGTGGCAACAAGGCGGCAACTTCCAGAAAATGCACTTCTTGTCACTTTTCCATTTCAAACCAGCAACAGTAAATTTCACTGAGAGACTTTTATAGGGTTTTAAAGCTGTAGGGTTTATTTTTTTAAACAACAGGGTTTGAAAGGGAGCATTATGCACACAGAGCATCAGGGATACGAAAGCTAGGTTAACACTAGCAAGACAGTTTATAAACCTCGAATTAAACTGCAAGAAGGCACAAAAACAGTTTGCATAAGAGTGTACCATGTATAAGAATCACAGCAATGCCAACAATAACCCCTCATGCTGAAGCTTGTGCTGTTGTGCCACTGTACCCAGGTGCTTCTTCTCACTGTTTTTATTTTTTATCAGCCTTTTTCAGCAAAGTGACGTGGGTCATATGGTGCTCTCAGCCGTGCACCATATGACTGAAGCTTGTTGCCTTCTCACTCCACTGAGCTAAACCAGTGGTAATTATTTGTGGTTGAACCAGAATGTCACTTAAGGATTACATGTTGTCATATAAATGTGCTTGCCTAACGTTATTAAAATTTGCCTGATAACTGTTACTTCTTGAGTTATTTCTAAGTAAATCAATTAAATCTACTTTCAGTTTAATTCTATTTAGGTTTTGTCTTCTTTCTTAGTCATACTTCTGAAAGGGTAATATAACATGCTCTATTTTGTGATTATCTCCACAGTACTTGCATTTTCAATTGCAATATTTCCCTAAAATGAATAATGTGCACGTCTTCTGCTTGTTGGTTTTCCTTAGTAGTGTTTTTTACCAGCTATTTGTCAATAAAGGTCTGATTCGCACAGTCTCCTCTGAACAGTTAATGCAAAGATCTGTCTGCTACTGCATTTACAGTGGGGCAAAAAAGTATTTAGTCAGCCACCGATTGTGCAAGTTCCCCCACTTAAAATGATGACAGAGGTCAGTAATTTGCACCAGAGGTACACTTCAACTGTGAGAGACAGAATGTGAAAAAAAAATCCATGAATCCACATGGTAGGATTTGTAAAGAATTTATTCGTAAATCAGGGTGGAAAATAAGTATTTGGTCACCTCAAACAAGGAAGATCTCTGGCTCTCACAGACCTGTAACGTCTTCTGTAAGAAGCTTTTCTGTCCCCCACTCGTTACCTGTATGAATGGCACCTGTTTGAACTCATCATCTGTATAAAAGACACCTGTCCACAGCCTCAAACAGTCAGACTCCAAACTCCGCCATGGCCAAGACCAAAGAGCTTTCGAAGGACACCAGGAAAAGTATTGTAGACCTGCACCAGACTGGGAAGAGTGAATCTACAATAGGCAAGCAGCTTGGTGTGAAAAAATCAACTGTGGGAGCAATCATCAGAAAATGGAAGACATACAAGACCACTGATAATCTCCCTCGATCTGGGGCTCCACGCAAGATCTCATCCCGTGGGGTCAAAATGATCATGAGAACGGTGAGCAAAGATCCCAGAACCACACGGGGGGACCTGGTGAATGACCTGCAGAGAGCTGGGACCAAAGTAACAAAGGTCACCATCAGTAACACACTACAACGGCAGGGAATCAAATCCCGCAGTGCCAGACGTGTTCCGCTGCTGAAGCCAGTGCATGTCCAGGCCCGTCTGAAGTTTGCCAGAGAGCACATGGATGATACAGCAGAGGATTGGGAGAATGTCATGTGGTCAGATGAAACCAAAGTAGAACTTTTTGGTATAAACTCAACTCGTCGTGTTTGGAGGAAGAAGAATACTGAGTTGCATCCCAAGAACACCATACCTACTGTGAAGCATGGGGGTGGAAACATCATGCTATGGGGCTGTTTTTCTGCCAAGGGGACAGGACGACTGATCCGTGTTAAGGACAGAATGAATGGGGCCATGTATGGTGAGATTTTGAGCCAAAACCTCCTTCCATCAGTGAGAACTTTGAAGATGAAACCAGGCTGGGTCTTCCAACATGACAATGATCCAAAACACACCGCCCGGGCAACAAAGGAGTGGCTCCGTAAGAAGCATTTGAAAGTCCTGGAGTGGCCTAGCCAGTCTCCAGACCTCAACCCCATAGAAAATCTGTGGCGGGAGTTGAAAGTCCGTGTTGCTCGGCGACAGCCCCAAAACATCACTGCTCTCGAGAAGATCTGCATGGAGGAATGGGCCAAAATACCAGCTACTGTGTGTGCAAACCTGGTAAAGACCTATAGTAAACGTTTGACCTCTGTTATTGCCAACAAAGGTTATGTTACAAAGTATTGAGTTGTATTTTTGTTATTGACCAAATACTTATTTTCCACCCTGATTTACCAATAAATTCTTTACAAATCCTACCATGTGGATTCATGGATTTTTTTTTCACATTCTGTCTCTCACAGTTGAAGTGTACCTCTGGTGCAAATTACTGACCTCTGTCATCATTTTAGGTGGGGGAACTTGCACAATCGGTGGCTGACTAAATACTTTTTTGCCCCACTGTATCTGGACTTTAACCAGAGGTGCTGGTGATTTGGATGAATTTATCCTCAGCACCAGAGGTGACACTTGGTCTTTCTTTCCTGGGGCGGTCCTCATGTGAGCCACTTTTGTCATAGCGCTTGATGGTTTTTGCTACTGCACTTGGGGACACATTCAAAGTTTTAGCAATTTCCAGACTGACTGACCTTCAGTTCTTAAAGTAATGATGGACTGTCATTTCTCTTTACGTAGCTGATTGGTTCTTGCCATAAATATGAATTGTAACAGTTGTCAAATCGGGCTTTGCACCTGTGAAGTGAAAGCCATTTCAGGTGACTACATCATAAAGCTCACCGAGAGAACGCCGAGGGTTTGCAGTTCTGTCAACAAAGCAAAGGGGGGCTACTGTTAGGAATATAAGATATATTTAGAGTTGTTTATCAATGTTTTCTTTGCTACATTCTATATATATCTTACTTCATATATTTGATGTCTTCAGTATGTACCTGTAATGTAGAAAGTAGTAAAAACATTGTATGAGAAGGTGTGTCCAAACTTTTGACTGGTAGTGTATTATAGTGAGTATAAGAAATTCCTTTTTTCTAGCACAAATGGTGAATGCAGAAATGTATATCCAAATGTCCCTGTCCATAGTCAGCTATTGACAAGTGAGTGTGATAAAGAGCAGTCTAGACCCCGTTAATGACCCATAAGTGGACAGACTGTTATTAATACTGTTGAAAAGTATATGATGAGTACATTCATGAGAGATCTCCATGGTTGAAATGTATATCTTATATTCTTTGTATATTTTGTATGTTGTTTAATGCTGTACCCTCGTGATTTTGTTTTCTACTGTCCCAGGCACCCGGGACAGCAAAATGAATTAATGTGTAGCAATTTCCCTTCAGCTCCACATTACAAAATTATTTATGTATGTATTTTTAGGGCCTTTATTTTGATAGCAAAGTTAGGACAGAGCTGGGTAAAAACACACTGGGCTTGGTGTGCTTTTTTTCTACCTCCAGTGGGGGCTTCCCAGTATTTTTTTGAGCCTTCCCACTGCTCTACAAACATGAATTTCACGTTCTCTCATCGTCACCAGCCAGTTTTACACACGTCTATAGAAATTCAAATTCAAATTTTATTTGTCACGTACACAGTCATACACAGTACGATATGCAGTGAAATGCTTAGACAACTGCTCGTGACCTAAAGAAAAAGGCTATGAATAAGATAGGAAATAAATATGAAAAATTAAAAAGGGTAAATATAAATAAATAAATAAATTAAAAAAAAAAAAAATATATATATATATATATATATACATATACATACACACATACACACACAATAACCGTGGGCGACCGTGGCTCAGGGGGTTGGGAATCGCATCTGTAACCGGAAGGTCGCCGGTTCGATCCCTGGGCTCTCTGTCCTGGTCGTTGTGTCCTTGGGCGAGACGCTTCACCTACCGCCTACTGGTGTTGGCCAGAGGGGCCGATGGCGCGATATGACAGCCTCGCTTCTGTCAGTCTGCCCCAGGGCAGCTGTGGCTACAACTGTAGCTGCCTCCACCAGTGAATGTGAGAGTGAATGAATAGTGGTATTGTAAAGCGCTTTGGGTGCCTAGAAAAGCGCTATATAAATCCAATCCATTATAACTGCAGCTGTACAAGTATTAACTCTCACTAACCTTTCATAGCAGACGCAACGGACCTGGCCTGCAACACTGGGCTGCCTCAGACTTGCACATGGTCTCAGAACGAAGGACATCGTTGTCATATCTCTTATAAACATTAGATGGCAGTGTTTTTTTTCCACGGACGTTATCTGCTCTCAGAAGCAAAACGAAATAGGAGAACTTCCGGTCTCTATCCACTCTCCAAAAATGGCGGATGTTTGTGGTCAAGTGTTATTGGGATCAGGGCTTACTGTGCTCTCCCATCCTTTGATGTACATTAAAGTCCTGATCCAGGTAAGACGGGAGAGTTTGGACAGATTCTGTTACGTTTCCTTCCCGGGCCTGATTCAGACACTCTGTACTTATCGTTGTAAATACTGTAACTCTCGCTAGTATCTTACTAGAAGAGGAAATTGTCATTCATTTTCACAGTGTATTGCCTCGTTTACCAGTAGATTAGTAGGTTTGTAGCACACACAGAGACATTAATAAGTCTTGATAACTATTTATTTGAGAATATAGCAGGAACTGTCCCAGTAATAGGATCAGTCACATGGTTGTCCCGTCTGTTGTCCCTGTGACCTTCTGCTTCCTCGTTGCTGTGCAATAGGCGGAATCCGTGTGTTAATCGAAAGTTAATAATTAACTGCAATGTTACCCTGCTTCATTTCTATTCTGTGCGCAGACTGAATAAAAACAATCTGTACACAGTTCATACATGGCTTATTTTCCAAGAAAGCCAGCGGCGTTAAGTTGTTGAACTGCTAGAGATCACCGCCAGTTAGCTGCCAGCTGATTAGCTCCAACGTAGTGTTTTACACTGATGTCTTCAACACACCGTGTATATTCACAAGTTTGTCATCGGGAGAAATGTATGCTGTTTGCTTCTCAGTTACGAATACTGCTAGCTCGATGCCTCCTGAAAAACATGAAAATAACGAGCACCAGCAGAGCTCCGGGGACGTTTGCTTAAAACCAGAAATAGCTGCATGTTGATCTTAATGACAGAATGAGTCATACGGAGCGACAGTTTTACTAGATGCTAACAGTTGTCTGCCTTGTGTATACCGTGTCCATATTTGTGGCAGTCGGCTAATCATCAACTGTGTGCTAAATATATGAATGCAGCACAGCGCACACACTGGTGCCCTGTCAAACTTATGTGATCTCAGGAAACATAGTTTTGTAAAAGAAAAATAACCAAATAAGTGAATCAAAAGTCAACATCATCAGTAAAAAAATAAAGATTTGTCTGTCTGTCTTCTTGCTATAAAGCATGTGATGTGTTCTGTCTGTCTCCATGGTCTGTCTCTCCACAGCACCATTCAGTACTGGACACAGTCCTTCCTGGCTCTGTGCAAATAATCCAAGTCTGTATGTATTGGTAAAAGGCACCAGAGCAGATATCAAGCTCAGGGCTGTGCGCTATGACCATAATCTCATATCACGGTCTAAGATATTTACCGTTCTGACAACGATATAAATCACAAAAATTTAACATTTTTCTGTAAATTCTGTGAACCTCGGGCAACTCGACTTGCTTTTAGTGTTTCCAGGTGTTTTTGGTGTTTTGCTGTATTTCTCTAGGATACATAAAGTCAATGCTTGCCCCCTCCTATGGTACCCTCTCATTGTTTTTGGTGTTGTGTGTGTTATCAGGTAGGACATGAGCCACTCCGTCCCACCCTGGGTAGGAATTTATTTGGAAGACAAGTCTACCAGCTACCTGGACTGTTTGCTTATGGCAAGTTTGATTCTTGATATTTTTATAAATGGAGTTGGTAATAGTATTACTGTGCTTTGAACGATTGTATGTGGATATTTACCTTTGTAGTTTTACCACTATTTACACTGTGTCCTGCTCTGGACTAAATGTTTCAGCAAAACACATCATTAAGATTGATGGAAGAGCTGGTCTTTTCAAAGGACTTGGTCCGAGGCTTTGTGCAGGCACCATTGGCACACTCGTACACAGCAAAGTTGTACAGGTAAGCTGAATAGATGGGTTTGCCACAGAAAGATGTGATCAAACAGCCAGTTTCTGTCCAGTCTTTTCTTTGAATGTTTTTAGGTGGTCATTTATTTCAATCATTTGTGATGCATACTAATGGCCTTCATAAATGAGCTATGTGCTGGGACTCAGTTTCTTGCCATCTGTGTTGTAAGTGTAACTGAAACTGTTCATTCTGGCAGCTTGATAACCTCTATCCTCTTCCAGAAATGTCAAGAACAAGGCACCCCACAGGTAAGTTTTTGTTTCTGATCTTGTTTGTAGTCACAGTATGATAAGTTCACTGACTCCCCGTAAAATGCAGCAGTTTGGCCCCTTCATCCTTTTCCTGTGCAGCAGCACTTCCTGCATTTCTATGTTAAAATCTGTTGTTCTTTCACTTCTGAGAACTTTAACAGACAATGTGCACTGTATTGCCTGCATCACTTATAGCAGAGCATCTAATACTGTTTTCAGGTTATTTTTGAAAATAAATGTGGTAGAAAAATTTGTAAAATATAGTAAATTTAATAATCGATTGATTATTCCATTGATTAATCGAGTAATCAGATAAGAAATCCTTTTGCCGTATTAATGAGCAATCTGTCAAAAAGACACCACTAAACAAAAACTAAACCCTTTGATTGTATTTACATGTCATATGGTTTTGTTGTTGTTGTTTTTTTAAATAATGCGTTTTCACAAATGCAAAAATATATAAATAATCGATATAAATAATAATAAAGTACAGTGAAAGTCAAATAAAATAAGATATATACGCAATGTAAACTAACGCGTAAAATATTTCCCATAACTGTCATTCTGAAGGCTAACTGACATTAATAAGAAGTTTTTATATTGCTGAAAACAGGCCTTATGATGCTGCAGACATTCATTAATATTAATAATAACTAAGTGTCCAACCTAACAATCAGCAGGTCGGTGGTTCAGAGTTTACTGGCCGATACACATTTTTATTGGCTTGTGAAAAAAGCTTTTATTTTTATTTTTTAAATATGAATGTAATTTAATGAATGCACTATTCAACCGGGCTCGCAAAATCGCCCGTCCGGCTGTCATATAGCATGACGGGCGGGGCTGAGATAGATTTTGGTCCCCCACCGGAGATATCGCTAGCCCCGGGACGTTAATATACCGTGCTACACCCCATGGTTCACCTCTGTTTACTGAAAGTATCGTTTCCATGTAAAAATAGGACAGCTGCCATCAGCCTTCAGCAACATGTATCATTTAACCAGTTTGTTTAAACTTTTATATTTTAAAGGTTTGCTGTCTGTACGAAGGGCAGGTAAAGAGCAGACTGGAAGCTGGAAGCATTACATTTAACTGGTCGTTTCTGCCAGGCTTCCGCATCTTTTTCAGTCTTAATTCCATATTAGTAGTCACTTGATCAAAAGTTTGTCATATACATACAAATATTTGTGACTATTAAGTATGGTTAACGTAAGTTGAACGTGACATGGAACAAATGTGAATGCAGAAAGTCACATTCACATGTTAACATGACAGTTATGCAATAAAAGATCAAAAGCCTTGATGTTGTATGTACAACCTGAATGCCATCGTAGACCAGGTGCCTGCAGTTCTATGAGAAGTGATTGACTCAGTGCCAGCTCATGGCAGTGTTTGACTGTCCAAGGATGCAACATAACCACCCTGAAATAGCACCTAACCACTGATAGCCAGAACGCCCAGAGTTGGCATATCACTGCTCACTTTTAGATCTTGATGCTGTTGGGACTTTCTCTCTGAAATGTCCCTCAGTCTTCCTCTGATATTCTGCTTTTGCCTCTGATATCTTTCTTGATATCTTTCTTTAGGTTGGATTTGGCACAGGGGTGGCTGTAGCTCAGGTAGCTCAGGTGGTAGAGCAGGTCACCTACTAATTTGAAGGTTGGTGGTTCGATCCCTGTGTGCTCCAGTCTGCATGCCAAATGTCAGTGGGCAAGATACTAACCTCAAGTTGCTCTCTGATGCATCCAAAGGAGTTTGAATGTTAGAAAGCACTTATGTAGGAAGAGAATACATAATGTATAATTATCTATCTGTCTATATTTAATGTAATTCCTTCTCTTCTAAACATAAGGGCAGTGTTACGGTCTCTCATAAACGGACATCCCTGGTCATCCATAGTCTCTTCTGATAACATCTGCCTCCTTTGTCCATCGTTGTTCTGTGCAGTTGTGGATGTAAAACAGGGCAGTGGGTGTGTAGGCTTCTATGTCCTACAAGGCAGCATGGGAGACGAGACTACAGCCGACCCCCTCCACTAAGTGATGGGATTGATCAGTGGGGGCCAGAAGGAAACAAATTAATCCAGTTGGTATTTTGAAGAAGCAGAAATGCACTATGGATATGCACATCCCATATACTAGGAGTCTATGGGATGTGCATATCTAGTTCATTTATGTCCCCAATGATGCACAGCTGGGGTTAGGTTGGAATACAGCAGCTGAACTATGTAGATAAGTCCTCACATGTCCTTTCCAAGAACCTCTGAACAGGCACATAGGCATGCATATACAGTACCAGTGAAAGGTTTGGACACACCTCCTCATTTAATGGTTTCTCTTTATTTTCACTACTCTCTACGTTGTAGATACATACTGAAGACATCAAATCTATGAAGCAAGATATATGGAATTATATAGCAAGAAAAATCCATAAATCACTAAATGTTTCTTGTTTTTTTTATGCTTTCCCAATCAAAAGTCTGACCACTTGATGGCGCCTACAATATTTTTCATGGTTGGGTCTTAAAAAGGTTTCAAGTAGAGCTTCAACATGCAACAAGAGGAAATGGGAGTAAGACAAAACAACATTTTGAGCATGCAATTTATTGACAACAGCACTGAAACTGAAACAAGCTGTTTTACAGCTGATCAAAGGTTTAGGTCCACATGCCTTTAAAAGGCCAAATCTAAGCAAAAATAAGATAAGATAAGATAACCTTTATTAGTCCCACACGTGGGAAATTTGTTTTGTCACAGCAGGAAGTGGACAGTGCAAAAGTTATGAGGCAAAAATTAGAATACATGGATCATATGGATCGCTGTCAGGCAGTCACACTGTTATAATGTTCTGATGGCAAAAATGTTTTCCTCTTTTGAACGAGATCAGGTTGCTGAACTGCATAAGCAGGGTGTCTCACAGCACGCCATCGCTGCTGAGGTCAAGTCAAGGTTGAATTCAGAGTATTGATGTGTAAATAATTACATTTGAAAAAGGGGGTAGGAACAGGAAAAGTATAAACTTCATCCTACTCCTTTTCAAACACACACGTTCTGCAGACAGAAATATATATGAAAACTTGATGTTTTTAAGTTCTTTTCTCTTTGTTATTTCAGTTAAATTTGCATGTTCAAAATAAAATTCTGTCAGAAAAACAAGCAAACCAAATTTACAATAAAACGTTTGAGGCAGAGCAGAGTCGCTGCGTTGATGTGTGCTGCCTTCAACAAATGCTGCAATGAACTGAATAACTCAAGTAACTCGATTATTTCAAAAATATCCTTGTTGAAAATTCTTTGTCTTGATACTTTGTTTGTGACCCGCTCGTATTCATCACCATGTAAACGTGAGCAGTTCACCCACATCTCTGACGACAAATAGACCTGCCATAGAATCGTATTCAGGAATATAAAGCACAACAACATTAAGCCCATGCAGACCCCAGCTTTTAAACAGACTGATAACACCAGCAGAAGTGACAGTGAAGCTGCCCACACACACATACACACTGCGACGAGTCGTTACTCGCTAAAGAAAGAACGTAACTGCCAGCCAGTGACGCCTACGAGAAGCAGAGGTGAATCTAAAGGGGGGTGTGGGGTGCACTGTATTTATTTGTAAGGCTTGTGTAACATTTTTCAGATACAAAGTGAAATAACATTATATGATATTAATAAAATTGTGTTAATATTCAAAAATATAAACATTGGTATTTTCAGCATACCAATATAAAAATGTACCTGGGCCAGTAAAACTCTAACCTGTTAGGCTGGAACCTTAATTATTATTATTAATAAGAATAAAACTGCACTTTAGGAAGCACAGACTGTTGCATCAAAGCCAAGGCAAGCTTCAGAATAGGCTTGCTTTTCATTATTGCAGCCACCCTGCACTCCTTTAAAGGCTCGCAGGTGCATAACTGACTGATTTGCACTTAAACAGGCAAAGACACGAAGCACATACGCATGAACAAACACCAAACCTCGATCAGGAGATGCAATGCTGTTACAACTCTTTTGCATGCTACGAGTTTAAGAGACCCCCGCCCTAGTAACACAGTAAAGGGTCTATTAAAGGGAGTAAAGGGAATATTATTTATTACCTCTGTTTAACTTACATGCACACCTTATTTTACGATTACTGTACTTGAGATTTTTTTTCAATTTTTGCACTTAGGAAAGTGTTTTCTTCAAAAACGTTAATTTTATTATGACATAAATTCAATGACTGGGTTCAGGGCTTGTTTTGTTTGTTTTGGCAGATTTTGTAATGGAAACCGATGCACGGTTCATTTTTCAAAGACCTGTGTTTTGTTTTTTCATCTTTGGAGTAATCGGTTAAACACATTATTACTAAAATAATCTCCAGATGCAGCGCTACTTTTAACATGCTGGCCTTGGCCCACACTGACCCCACTTAACAAATGAATTGTGTGTTGCTCCTCATCGCTCTCCTCAGGCCATCTGTACACGATTTCTTAATAAGGGTATAAAGTGTCAAAATAATTTTCAGGATGGTGACGCTGAGGTTTCTCTGATTTCCAGATACTGGGAGGGCAGCAGAAGGATAAAGAGAGCTCTCTACAGCAGGTTGTTAACGAGGTAAGACCTATGCAATCCCAAAGCTAAATCACAACACTACACAGCCACACTTGACTTCAGTCAAGTGTGGTCTAAGCACTTTACCTAATAAGGGCAAACAAAATACTGTTATTAAGGAAAAAGAGATAAAGTAAGTATTTTAGTAATACTTTAAGAAACTGAGCACACAGTTAGTCAACACAGTATAATGTAAGACTGGTTATATTTAATTAATAAGCGTAAAGAATACTTCATTTGGCTAAAAGCAGAAGAACTGGG
Source organism: Aulonocara stuartgranti (assembly GCF_965226115.1). Lineage (NCBI taxonomy): Eukaryota > Metazoa > Chordata > Actinopteri > Cichliformes > Cichlidae > Aulonocara > Aulonocara stuartgranti. The sequence continues at coordinate 41,484,427 of NC_138939.1, forward strand.
AGCAGCAGAAGCCCAAGGTGTAATTATCAATAGTGAAAAACAGCTGCAGTTACAGTGTGCACATAAAGGCTTGCACATACAGTTTGTCTTAGTCAAGTGTGTTAATGAATGTCTGATACAGACTGATCGTTGTGGCCCTGCCTGTGCTTTGTCAGCCTAACCACAGTGGAAAATGTCTGTAGTGATGGATGTGGGAACAAAGCTCCGGTTTCAAAGATGTTGACAAAATCTCATCAACCTCGTGTGTTGCCTCAGCAACAACTGGAACTGTGGCATCTCCATCCTTCAGTGGAGGCTTGTTTTGAAAAATGCAGCATTTTATTTACAGCTCAAATACAACTCAGGCAATAACAATGTTAATTATACACAGAATGGACACAACTTCAACGTAAAACACTTGAAGTTGCACACACTAAATGCTGCTAGTCTGATGTTAACCAGAGTTAGCATGCTAACGCTTTCATACTCGCCACTGAGCAGAATGAAGTTCTGAAGATTACCCAATGCATCACAATCAATTCCAACAAATATGCTTCGGTGACACAACATTGTACAAATGTGAAAACACGTGTTGCAAGTCGCGTGATCAAGGTCAAGTATTAGCCTGAGCTCACTGCTGATTGGTTGTTACCATATTTGTTTCAAACCAAATGATGTGTCGATTATTTACATCAGGAAATATCTTTAAAAAATGATTTCTGCTTTCCTTTTCTAGCTGCGGCCACAACAACAAAGGATCACTACAAGTGTACTTTGAAGCTAAATCGTATTGTATTTGAAAACAAAGGCTTTAGACTAAACTGAAAATATAGGTTTCACATAATACAGTTAAGTTGCAATTGAGTACAGATGATATTACATGGAAACTGTTAGTCATGATAATAACAAGCTGCACTTACAGTACTATTGTTATAGTGCTGTTGATGCATTAATAGTACAATTCATCAATACTTGAACTTTAGTGACTTGTTGTGTGTTTTCAACAGACAACCAGGGAGATGGTTGCCCGCTCCTGTGCCACCATCGTCACACATCCCTTCCATGGTACAGCGTGGTTCAGCACAGTATAATGCCTGCATACCTTTAGGAAGTCTGAAATGTTTCTCTTGACTTGTTTTTCAGTGATCACTTTGCGATGTATGGTGCAGTTCATTGGAAGAGAAACCAAATATAGGTAATTTCAGTATTTTAGTTGTGACACTAAATGAGAAGAGCCATGAGATTTATTAAGCGTTTACAAAATTGTGTTCTCAGTGGGGTGTTTGATTCCATCATCACAGTCTACAGAGAAGAAGGCATTCTGGGCTTCTTTGCGTAAGTGTGACACTATTAGTCTTTAGGACAACAGACACTTGTGTTGGACATTAAGTGGATGACTTGGGCAATAAGAGAAAAAGATTGTTGCAGAAGTAGAAACTAAAGAAGCTTCCTTCAGTGTGTCGTCAAACAGGGAGTTGCCGAAACTGTTTTATTAGTAATTTAGTAATATTATTATCTCCTTTTTTTTATAACAATGACAGAAAAATCTAAATCTTGTCTTGCTGGCAATAAATTGTTATTTTTGGTAGTAAAATGTTTGTGATTGTATCTCCATATACACCTCTGTCTCTCTCAGCCATGATTCGGGATGCCAGGGGAAGTGCTATGTGAATAACATTATGCTGTACATTGTTCTTTGTCCTGTAGATGATGATTTTCATTTCTTTTACACATTTCAGTAGTGTATGTATGACAAACTGAAAAGTTATATATATTCTAGTTTTTCAGGTTTTAGTCACAGTTCTTTTCGGACGTCTGTACACACAGAATTCCCCAATAACACAAATTGACTTTCACATTTGTTGCTTTTTAAAGCTCTAGTCTGGAGTATTTTAGGTTGTCTGAAAATGCAGTGAAAAGAGCTTTTTCCACATTAAGGCACCTGGCACATGCATGGATTGCTTAGATGACAGTTAATACTGATTTTCCCTCCTCTTAGTAAATCCAGTAATAACTCGCCCACAGTACTGTCAACGTTCTGTAGTGTAGATGTCAACAGTCTTTAGGGACTTGTAGACGTGTGAACCTGGTTGAGTTGAAGGAGCAAACCACGCCAAGCTTACTTTCAATAACTAGAACCAAACAGGTTCAGTTTTCATGTCCTGAATAAAATAAAATTAGACAAAAATAGACGACATTGCTGTAGAAGGTGAGATTTCCAGTAGGTATGCACTCTTATGCCGGGCAGGTGCAGACTGAAAATGACATATTTCAGATGTGAATCCCTATTTTTGAATTCTTATTATTGTTTGGTAGTTGGAATGTGTTGAGTAGATCTGACGTTGCACAATAATATTATTAATAATAACCGTGTGATTTAGAAATTTGCTGTCAGAGAGACGAGTCAGTGTTTGGGGAAGCTGGTTTGGCCACATGTTGAGTTATTCCTTTCAGATACATCCTGTCCGGTCTGTCACAGACATGCTGAGAGCTTGTGTCGTCCTTGACAGCTTTGTTAATCAGTATCCTGTAGCTTCAGCTGTTGCCTCTGTGTCTGTCGCTGCCTGCCTGGACAACCTCGAAACTGTTTACAGCCATATTTTTTGCATGGTTTTGATGGTCAGTGTAATGGCTGTATTTATTTCTTAAAAGTTCTCTCTTTCTCTTATGTTGAAAATACTGCGACAGCATTGCTGTTAGCAACACACCCAGGGTGTGGTTCCGCCGTCCGCGTGTTTATTTTCCACATAAACCTTTTCACAATAAAAATAAATGTGAAATAATGAAAATATACATCATCCTCCAACATCAAGTTTTAGAATATGCATCAAACAAATTCCTGTTTTTTCTTTGAGGTAATTATAAATGGTGCTATAGTCCCCGTGTGGATGCGGGCACAGAGAACAACCATGGCCAGTAAAACTGAGGCAGAAGCAGGCAGCTCAAACAGACCAGTCAAAACAAACTGAGGACCTTATTCCTAGACGAGGGGCTCCCTCTGTAGCATGGACAGGGTCCATGAAATAATTTGCATAGTACGGTTTTCTGGTCCGTCTGACATGGACCAGAAAACTCTTCTACCACCTACGCAAGAATCACGTGAAGGAGTACGGAGCGAGTTCATGGATGAAAAACAACAAAGATCCATCAGGTGCTCCATCAGACCTTTGCTTGCCTTCTAGCTGGTGTTTGGGACTGCAGTGAATCTTGCACCAAGTCTCAGGAGAACTTGGTTCACGGGCAATTCTCTCTTTCTTCATTGATCATAATAAAAAAACAAAACCGTTTGCATATTAACGTCTTGAGATGAAAGATCGCCGTTATGATCAGACAATTGGCATTCAGACTTTAACCATACATTTATATAGTGGTTTATTCTATAGCCTTTTTTTGTTTTTTTAATCTGAAAAAATATTGTTCTCATAAATATACATAAATTACTTGTATGTAAGTGCATCTTCCAACAATTGATGCACCTTGAGCCTCATTTCCTGAAGTCGGGGCTCCCAACATATGCACTGAAATGCTCATTCATTCTTGATATTGTTGCAGTTACTTATTAGCAGATCATCAGTTGTCACAGTGCTAGAACTTGAAATTCAATTGAATCAAAACAGATCCCCTGGAAAATACTGGATCCCATATTTGATACAATATGAAATATTTCCTGTTATTCAGATTTGATCCTTGCTGGCTGCTTAAATCCTTCCTAAAGTGTTCTGGACATTAACTACTTCATCTGTTCAGTAAGTGGGAGAGTTGTGTGACATCCTGTTTGCAGCGGTGCTGTGTGAGGTTGTGTAGCAGCTGAAGGAGTCAAAGGCAGCACTGGATAAAGTTTCACAGGACTATTCAGCTCAGTATTGATTTGTATTACATGAATCTATCGACTATTCTATCGATTAATTGGCTAAGAAATATTTTTGTCTTATCAACGAGCGATAGTAAATGATCAAGCACAGGTTTCACAGTGAATTTCTCGTTGGTTTTCATTTTAGAAACTGCAGTGTTTTTGTTTCATCTGTAATCGGTTTCAGTGGCTCCTTTAAAGGCTGATGTGGTGAAGCAAACATTAGCATTCTGAAGTTTGCCTTGTGCTTTGGCGTAAAGTTATTGTGCTGCTGAAAACAAGATTTTATGATGAATTAATATTAACGATAATTGGGTGTACGACCTAACAACCTTCAGGTCAGTGGCTCTGAGTTTACTGGCTTGTGAAAGACGCTTTAATTTTACATAATGCCACCTGTACTCGCTTTCATTTAAAATAGGAAGGTTGGTGTCAACATTCAGAAAGTTGTACAACTGAAACTAAGCTAACAGTTCATCTGCGTGTTTTTGTGTAACTTCTGGAGGCTACAGTCGATTTTTCGCTGTGTGAAACAAACGGCGCTGAATGAAGCAGCTACACATATTCTTTGTTTTTATCACGTCAGAGTTTGCTGATCAGGGGCCCGTTCTTCGTACGTCGCTTACTACATCCAAGATCAAATGACACATCCAAGATCAAATCATCGCGCTAACCGTGAGCTCGCTAATCCGGTTCCCCGAACACACCTGCTGTTGACGATTACTACAGCTGGACGCAGGAATGTGACATCACTGGGTGTCGTAAAAGGGGCTACGCATCGATAGTAGAAACATTGATCGGCAACCCGCTGATTGGTCGGCGAAAATGTCCAAGGAGCGCGCTCGGTATTTTCCGGCAGCAGAGCAAGAACTCATGAGTGAGGGATTTCAGGAGTTTCAGAGTTTAATTAAAACGCAAGGGAACACTGCAAAGGCTGCAAAAGCAAGGAGAGAGGGCTGGCAGAAAGTTGCTGACAAATCAAACTCGTAGGTAATTTAATAATATTAATAATAATGGATTGGATTTATATAGCGCTTTCCAAGGCACCCAAAGCGCTTTACGATACCACTATTCATTCACTCCCACATTCACACACTGGTGGAGGCAGCTACGGTTGTAGCCAGGCTGCCATATCGCGCCATCGGCCCCTCTGGCCAACACCAGTAGGCGGTAGGGTAGATCTATCATATGACACTATATTGTCCAATATCATATGGCATTATATTATATTATAATATGTTATATTATATCCCCTTTCACATTAGAGCCACAACAGGACCCACAAGAACATGGGAACAAGTAAAAGTGGAATACAGGAATATTCTACAGAATGGTAATATTTATCTCTTAGATTGCTTTGCGTCTCTTGGCAAGGTAATACTGGCCTGTAATACTCTGTTAGTTTGTTCATAACAGCAACCAAGAAAAGGGCAGAGGAAAAAAAGACAGGTGGTGGTCCTGCACCCCCTCATCAACAAGTTGGTTAAGTAAATAATACCCTCACGGGAAAATCGATATCTCTCTATGAGCACACTGTCGCGCTGAGCTAAAGGATCCTGTCTGTCCCGCAATATACGCTGAATTCTGAGGACTCTCCTTATCAATCTTGCACCTTCCGCAATGGGCTGCTCGCGTATACGGACAGGACATGGCTGCGACAGGCTTCCCAAATCCACCTTCGCTTTTATAGCCGTGGTCTCTCATCTTGATTACACGAAGTAATTTACTATTACTACTCTGAAATATGAATTACATCTGTAATAATCACATACACGTAATAGAATGTTAATAGTACATTTCCCTTTTTTAGGAAATGACCTGTATGTATCTGTGTGACATCAATAAAAGGATCAAGTGCTGCATTATCTTCAGTTACATTGATGTTATTTATTTATGGTGAAACAGTGGAAAAATATCGCTGTTGCTTTCGTATAAATGAAGCGGACATACCTGCGTGGCCGCGATCTAATCCTGTTTACATAAAGTAAACCTGCTCCCGAGCAGGTTTACGCTTACGGCTCTGTTGCTATGACAGCAAGTCCCGGATGAGCTTCGGGGAACCGACTGATCCAGGATCACGCGAAATCGTCAACAATCTAATCCAGCTAACTTACTTAGCGAGGTACGAAGAACGGGCCCCTGGACTCTGATTACACAAACAACGCTGCTTTTTTGAATATGTGAAACCCGTTCTCTTCAGCTGAGCTCTTTGCCCCTCGCAGTGTGTAAAACAGACTCCAGCTCTTTGTTAGACTGTGCCAGCGTCGTCATCATCACTGCTGCTGTTGTGGTATCAGTGTGTGTCGGGCATTATTCACACACTGCTAATCAATACGTTTGTATTGAGTCTGTTTTTAGTTGTAAATGTGGCTGAAATGCTCGTGTTCGAGTTTCCATGGTAACAGTGGCGCTGCAGAGGGGTCCCTTAACGACGCATCGAAGCAAAGAACCTTTTGTAGTCGAATTATTCGAAATACTCAGTGAATTGTTGCAGCACCATATCTGAGTATCTCTTGTTTTTCTTCAGGCCAAAGATGAGTTAAGCTAACATCATTGCAGCCAGTGTTAGGCTTCAGTGTTTGATCATAGTATCTCTACTTTTTCTCTTTTATCTAAGGCGTGTGTATCTTTATTTGTTTGTGTTTCCTTTTTCCTAGTGGTTTGATTCCTCGCCTGCTGGGTGATGTCCTTTCTCTGTGGATTTGTAACCTGCTGGCTCACCTCATCAATACATATGCCATTGATGACTCGGTATACTATGTCCTCCAGTTAGGGGCTTCTGTAATCTAAATACCTTTTTCCTAAATACCTGAAATTCAAGTTTGTGCATGCAAAAATGCAACAGCCATCTTTTGTTTGTTAGATTTTTTTCATTGTATGTTTAGGTAACTACTTTTTTGTATCGCACTGACATAGATCTTGAGGGTTTTTGTCAAGCAGTCTTAAATTGAGGCTCTAACACAGACTAATAGTGACTCTTCTTCTGAACAGATGAGTCACACAGGAGAAATCAAGAACTGCTCTCAGGCGATGACAGGGGTGAGTGTAACAGACAGTGTCAGTGCAGCTGTTTGTGGCTCAGTCTCATGCTGTTCATGCTCTTTCTTGCAGTTCTTTGCCAGCATGCTCACCTATCCTTTTGTTTTGGTGTCAAACATAATGGCTGTCAATAACTGTGGGTAAGTTAGCTCGTCATGTTCTGCTGTCAAACTTGCTAAATTCAAGCAGACTCATATTATAACTTTCTCATTAGGCTTGCTGGAGGCAGAGATCCCTATGCGTCAGTATATCCCACCTGGGTGGACTGCTGGATGCATCTTAGCAGAGAGGCAAGTATATAACTAATCCAGCTCCTTTCAAACATTTGCTCAGTAGTAACGATTCACAAAGATGGGTTGAACCAAACAGGCTGGCAACCTTCTCAGCTGCTGTGCATACACCACTGTACTTTCTGTGTCAACGAGGCACCGAAAGTTTGGTTCATCCTGATGGGCTTTGAGGTGAAGGTCATTTTGCAGTGTTACAATTTCCACCCGTCCAGCATCCAAGCTGAGCATCGCACTGAGCAATGCACGTTGTTTCCACGTTCAAGAAAAGTTTGGAAATGAACATCACACTTGGCTTAAACTGATCAAGGTCCCAAAACCTGTTCTCAAAGTCTTGTCCAAGCCTGTTTATGACTTAAGAGTACTTTTCTGCAACTTTGTCAAAAGTCTCAGATGCAGAAGCATTATCTTTTCAGCACAGAGAGGAAGTGGAGCACCTTTTTTCTCTGTAAATGCACAGAGAAAAATGTCCCTCCGGGCTTTAAATGCATTTAAAGCACTTATGTCAGCAACAGTCTTACCTTTGCTTTCAGTTTCCCAGTAATGTCCTTTAAAATGAAAGGTCAAGTGTCCACTCGGTGTACCCCAGCATAAAGTTTAGGAACTCCGTGTCACCTTTTCAGTGAGGGATGAATCCTGTATGTTGGCTGATCATAGCAGGGGCCCTGTCGGTGGTCACTGATACCAGCTTTTCCACCGGTACCTTTTTCTTCACAGCGTTATAGATGTCAACTCCTCATAGACCTCATAGTTGTCTTTGGTGACAGTAGTGTCAGAAGTTCTTCTTTTGTGGAGAAATCGTCAAATACCATCCAGATGAAGACCATCAGCTGTGCTGCTGCTGTCCACAGACTGTTACACTGGATGCTAAACCACCTGCACTTTGCCTGATCCCAGTCCAGCTGATCAGCCAAGTTCCCGGACATAGCCGACACTCTTCTAACTATTGTAGTTGCCCCCAGTTGGACATTGGAGAGAATGGAGATTACATCAGTTCCATATTTCTCCTCTTTAAGCACAGTCTTTGCAATTATCATGATTGCTTCTTTGAAAACCTTCTCGTCTAAAAATGCCTTCTTTTTCTTAATTAAGAAATGTGTAGCTCTAAATGAGGCTTTTTGGGAGTTTTTCACAGTTCTCATGAAAAAAGACTGCTGTTTGCTCAAACCTGCCTTTAACTCGCGGGCTGTTTCTGCCCATCGGGTAGTTAGCATGGCAGCTTGTGTGACACGTTCAGAAACGTCTCTCCACATTGTGCCGCTTTGCCGTTGCCACATGAATCGTTCACAGTAGTGAAAACTCTTCCTGTAATTCACTGTGAAATTGATGTTTTCTTTTTCTTTCTTCCTTCTTCTTTACACTTTTTTTTACTTATGTGTTTATACACCACCTGCATTTAATTATTACTAATTTCTGTCTCTTCCGAAACGTGTCTTTTGTCCTGTCTTCTTCCCCTCACCCCCAACCAACAGATGGCTGCCACTCCCTGAGCCTGGTTCTGCCAGAGCATATTTATATATGTATAAATATCTGAGTTCAGTTGAATTCAATAGCACACTTTTTATTATCCTCTTGATGTTATGAAGTGTGCCTATTCAACAATGCACTTACTGGAATGGACCATGGTGCAGTATACACTAGAGATGGACCGATCCGATATTACGTATCGGTATCGGTCCGATACTGACCTAAATTACTGGATCGGATATCGGAGAAAAATAAAAAATGTAATCCGATCCATTAAATATCACGAAAGCACCTCACAAAACTTGCAACACGCCGTAACTCACCTCAGAACGTTAGCACGTGGGAGCAGTATGCATCACGTGATAGAGCGGCTGTGGCATGCGGGACCTGTCGGTGGTCTGGATAGCATGTGGAGCTTCGCTAGCAACCTGGCATTTCATCTCCGATAAAGTTATCCCCGAGAGAAGTAAAGCAAGTGTGTAAGTCCATCTCTGAATGTTTGTAAAGCATTCCTGGGTTAAGCTTAACAAGCGATATATGGAGCGACTGCCTCTTCTTGCTGCTACTTCAATCATGAAACTGATCTGTGATCAGCTGATCGGCTTTTCTGTCGTGAGTCCGTCTCTGTTGTTTGTTTTTGGCCCACTTTGCACCAGAAAGAGGAAACCAGCGGCTGAACAACAGCAGCACGTTTAAGCTTGATCAGCTGTTGTTAGAATTTATTTAATATTACTTTCTACTCGAGGATCTTTTTCTACGTAGCTGACGGCTGGTAACTGTGCAGGGGCGGAGCTAGCAAAGTTTAGCCAGGGGGGCCGATAGGGCATTAACAGGGAAAAGGGGGCACAAAGACATACTTTTCTTTCTTATTCTCATTTAAAATGTCTCGCTTTTAATAAATAATTATCTGACACCCAAAGTTTTAATTTGATGTAAAATGAATAGAAGTCAATTACTGTATATAGTGACTATTAAGTCTAATATATATACCCTAGTAAGCTATAGTACTTTTTACTTTGGGAAGGTACCATCTGTGCAGTCTGCAATTTTGTTGAAGAAAGATGTTGAATCTATTTAATATTTCTTGAAAAATAATTGATTTCTGTGCATTTTTTTCACACTGCATCAAATTAAGGTTGATTACGTCGATTAAGCATCATGAGGTGGAGCGTGAGGGGTGGTTCCCTATTTTTTATTTTTTTATTTTTGTTGTTGCTGGGAGTTGGAACCCTATTAGTTAGGTTGCTTAATATTTACGCTAAGTACTCTTTAAAATACCAGAATAGGGAGGATGGTGTAGGTTTAAGTTTATTAGATTGATCAGTATTGCTGAACTATGAAACATTTTTTTTGCATACAGGTATAACAGAATAGCTTTAGTGTTGTTGTTGTTTTAAACTTGAGTATGAACTTATACAAAATGCAGCAAGATATTTAAAAAACAGTTTTGTTGATTAAAAAACACTATATCGGATTCATATCGGTATCGGCAGATATCCAAATTTATGATATCGGTATCGGACATAAAAAAGTGGTATTGGTCCATCTCTAGTAGTTACCACTGTTGCCGCACAGCAACAAGGTCCTGAGTTCGGCTGCAGCATCTCACCGGGGCCTTTCTGTGCGGATCTGCATGGACGTCATTCAAACATTATACGGGCCACAAGAATTTGCACTTTTATTGACTAAAGCCATATTTTGATATGTTTTATGTTTTTTTTTTTCCACAAGAGCAGTTTAAGTTTGATGAAAAATTAGATTTTTCATGGAATTTTCCCACCACTGCACGATCATGTGACCTGCTCTAAAAACAGTTTGGAAAATATGTCTTTTTTTCCCACCCAAACCTTTTGTCTACATGTATAATATATACTTTAAAATGTAGCTGTTGTTGCCCTCTTTCATCCAGTGTAATTCCTCTTGAGCTGGGATTTATGGTTCTCTCACAAATGCTATCAAAGCACAGACTCCTCCCTGTCCCTCTCCTATATGCATCCACTATTTTAAATTGGAGTCCTAACACTTTATCTCCCCACTAGGCCATTGTGGCTCAAGAGTTGGGCGTTCGCCTTGTAATCGGAAGGTTGCCGGTTCGAGCCCCGGCTTGGACAGTCTCGGTCGTTGTGTCCTTGGGCAAGACACTTCACCCGTTGCCTACTGGTGGTGGTCAGAGAGCCCGGTGGCGCCAGTGTCCGGCAGCCTCGCCTCTGTCAGTGCGCCCCAGGGTGGCTGTGGCTACAATGTAGCTGCCATCACCAGTGTGTGAATGTGTGTGTGAATGGGTGGATGACTGGATGTGTAAAGCGCTTTGGGGTCCTTCGGGACTAGTAAAGCCTTATACAAATACAGGCCATTTACCACTAACATGTAGTCTTTAAATAAAAGGATTAAAAATATTTTTTTCTGCTCATTTGATGCCAGTTCCCTTCTCTGTCACAGACACACAACAGATATTTTGCAAATGTTCTGTTTCTATTTGAGATTCTTGAATTTAGACATTTAAAACACATAATTTCACTCTTCAAGTAATTTCAAGAATAAAGGCTTTCAGATTTGTTTGTGGCCAAATTTTCTTTTGTCATTAGTCAACTTTTTAATGCACATTTAACTTCTACAACTACTTTCCAAGAAAGGTGAGAAAAACAGCACCTTTGTTCTGAAGTACTACCGACTGATTTGCAATCACGATGCCAGGGTAGTGAGTCAGTCACGTGACTGAAAACTATGGATTGTTTGATGACAACTGACCCAGCAGCATCACCCAGAATTTCTTCAGAAATGTTCTTTTCTAGTTCTGTCTTTCGGTCATGCATTATGTATGTTTTATTCTTGTACAGCACTTTGGTCAACGCTCCTGTTGTAATTAAATGTGCTATGTAAATAATTAAACTATGTGTAAACTAACACTTCCTACCTCTTTTCATTACAGGGCAACATGAGCAGAGGCAACAGTTTATTTTTCCGAAAGCTTCCAGCAGGAAAGACATACGCAGTCGACCAGAAGAGATTTTTCTAAAGCTTCAGGAGCGCTGAAATGAACATAGTTGTGATAATAAAACAAAAATCCAATATTGCCTGATTTGGGAATTGGACAGTCAGCTTTTTGTATGCATTCGTTTGCCCTGAATTAGTTTTTTTTCCTTAACAGCTTGCCAACTTAGGAACTGAACAGTTTTAGTTAACTGCAGAAAGATTGTTTAAATGAAATGACAAAAATATTAAAGGGCAGAGCTGTAAGACAGTGACATGTTTTTAAAATATGAACTGCCTTTCTACTTCCACATTTACAAAAACTAAAGCTGGCATAATGATTATGTGATTTTTTCCCTTCATGTTTTCTTTTTTGTTTTTTATGCATTTGGTAATGTCTAAGATTTGCCACGTTAATGATCATGTGGGATCTCTTTTCATCTGGTATTGTATTGATGTAATTATTCTGAAGGTGACCTCTGAGTGCATGTGTAAAGATAATTGGGGGTGAGGACAAGTGGTGGTGGTGTTTCTGAAGTATATACACTGAGACATGTGTAGAGCGGTCTGGGTGGACTCTGAAAAATGAAAGTACTTTAGCTCCTGATTGACCCAAATAAAAGGAAAAAATGTCTTTCCTGTAAAAGGTTTTTGGGAAGTATGTTATGTGAAGTGGTACAAGTGTACAGATGTTTCATTTTTAACATAGTGTGGCACTTATATGTGCAGAGCCATTGGCACATGCAGTTGAGAGGCAGTTGGGGGGGCACTGACTCCTCTGGTTGTTGAATGACAGTCAGTTTGTTCAGAATCTTAAATGTTCCTGCTGCTGCACTCTTCTGAACAGAGATATCTGATGATGTGCCTGTAATCTGCTGGTGCCAAGTATAAAACTGTCTGTCTGGAAGTCCCTCAGGATCTAAGACTTTTGGGACCTTCTCGACTACCTTCGTCTTGGGAACTTCTAATCGACCTCCTAGGACCTGGCGTCCATATATGTGGACGTCATATTTTGGGTTGTCTAGACCAAAATACAAAATCTTGCTCTATAAGGGCCTGACATCCACTTACGAGGACATTATACTGTAACTGTTCTATCAAATTTAAAGCAAGTCTCATTTTTCTCCGAAACAAAAATCAGGTAAAAAAAATTTTTTTTTTAAAATCACGTAATTCTTTGTTTTTACATTCATCAGGTTCCAATCAGCCCAAATAGCAAAATAGAAATTGAAAATGCATGCCATGAAAGAGTTTGGGTCTTAGTAGGTTAATATGCAGCACCAATGTTCCTCTATACAATTTCAGTGGAACCCCGACTTACGAATACCCCGTTTCACGAAAAAGTCAAGTTACAAAGGCACTGAACGGCAGCATTTTTGACCGTGTTGCAGCAAAATGCCCGAGTAACGAAATCCGCTGGCTCTGATTGGCTGAGCCTACAATGCCCACAATTCCTTCCGAATCATGTGACAACCCCTTGGCTTCTGTACTTGAGCTTCGCTGTTCCACTTGAACGACGTTTTGTTGTTCTAGTTAGCAATTAGCCTATAGCCTGTCGTTCAGCATCGCCTCAGTCAAAAGGCGCGATGGGTGCTTCGACTTAGGAAAACTTTCGACTTACGAAAGACCCTCGGGAACGAATTAATTTCGTAAGTCGGGGTTCCACTGTAATTTTCTCAAGGGACTGCGTGAGAAACTGTGGCCATGTCCACATGCACACAGGTATTTTGGTAAATGTAGATACAAACATTTATATCCACATGTAAACGGAGTTTTGGATTAAAAATGAGGTGCTTCAATTGATGGAGAAGGAGCTGCCAGGGTAAAGATGTTCGAAAACACTATCCTGTGTTTAGACGTGGACAGGGAAAACTAAGATTTTGCCACACAATGTCAAAAGTGTGCACATTTACTTGTTTTGGTCAATTTGCACCATGTTTGTGAGCTGCTTTTGACAGTGTTTGGGTTTGGTTTTTGCATTTCGATGTGAACTGAGGTTTTTCAAAATAAACTCTGAAGAATCCCTGTGCATGTGTGGACATAGTCATAGGACTGTTGTCGAGAGCCATACCAATAAGCTTATAAAGATTGAGGTTCACTTTATACCAGCTTGGTATAACTTTTTTTCACATACGGTCAGGTAGGTTTGGATGGCTTTTATAAAGGATTTTTATCATCATTTAAACTATATAGTCATATCAAAAGAGACTTTTCACAGGACTGCATAAAGTTCTCTGAAAAACTTAAGTACCTTGAATAGGCATTAGACTAGACTGAGTAGCAGTTAATCAAAGGTCTTGCTAATCAAATGCACTTGATGTGTGTAAGAGAAGATTTGACCCTTTGCTGATTGGGAGGATTTTTAGGTATGTGTGAACACTAAGCCGCAATCTTCCCAGGAGTGGACATTCTGGGAAGTTCACTCCAAGGTCAGATCATAGATTTGGTCAAACACTGGATGTCAGCGCAAACTCCATACCAGCTGCCAAATATGATAAGGGAAAGTTGATGGTCTGGGCTTTTCTTGCAGCTACAGAAGCCGACCACTTTATTAATTATATAATTTGTTCTCTGGATTTCTCTGGTGACAAATAGTTGACAGTTGCAGAAAGGAACTTAAGTCTTCTGTTTACACAATTCTTAATTCTTGGATGTATGTTTTTGAGAATTAGAAAATAGAGTAACATTACCACTACTTGCATGGAAATTTTCTCATCCTATGCAAGAAAATAGGTTTGCACAAAAAATACTGTCAGATTTAGGAGATAGATTTGTATTTCATGTGTATTCTGAAATATGAATCTACTTTATTCTTATCACATTGTGTATGTTAGTAATTCAGAATCATTCAGAATAAACAGCCTCCATACAATCTGCATGCTGCCCTTTTCTCTTTATAAGGAAACATGTTTTCCTCCAGGTAGACCAGTGAAAGTAGTGACCCTGTTGTAATAGGGAAGTCTGCATTTCTCTCATACAACACACAAGAAATAAGGAGATAGGATGGCTGTAAATGGAACAATAAGTATTGGGAGTGCAAACCTCTGCCAAGGCAGCTTCTGGGCAGTTTTTAATTCTTTTAGGGAATAGTATTGTCTTTTACATGCAGATCACGAACATCATTATGATTACTTAGAGGTGAGGCGAATAACACTGATAATCTCTTCATCATGAAACCCATTAGTGGTTGGGTATATATGAAGTTATGTATTTGCAGGGTGGCTGTAGATCAGGAGGTAGAGCAGGTCAGATGCTGATTGGAAGGTTGGTGATTCGATCGCTGGGTCCCCCAGTTTGCATGCCAAATATCCTTGGGCAAGATACTAATCCCGACTTGCTCTCCGATGCATCCATCGAAGTATGAATGCATATGAATGATAGTTAGAAAAGCACTTACCGTATAGATAATATTGCTTGTATGTATGGGGTAAATGCGGCGTGTTGTATAGAGCGCTTTGAGTACTCCAGGAGAGTAGGAAAGCGCTACATAAGAATGTGATGATGATGAGCCTATGATGAACTATAGGTTTACATTAGAAGGGCTCAAAGTCGTAACACACACACACAAAAAGAATTTATCTCACAGCATTAACAGAATGGGGCTCAGACCACATAAATCCCCTTTTAAAACCACAAAAGTCTTCAGATGATATTAGTTCACCATCCCCTCTAGAATGGTTAACACTTTGTTAACCACTTTGAGAACGGATGTAAAATGTGAAAAAAAAAGTATCAGAACTAGAACAAAAGATAATTGGAATCTGCCTATGCTGCCACACAAGAACATGTAATCAACAACCTGAGAAAACGATAACTAGAATTAAATGAAATATTTAACCAGAGAACAAAATTTCTGATGCAAAGGTTGCGTTAGGACAACGTTGTATGTGGTACTAAATCTGGAAAATTCCTTACTAACCAGTTAAAGCTACATAAACAAAAAACAACAACATAAAATATATGGCTCTTAAAGTACCACCCATATGACCGACATTAAAGTAAAGTAAAATAAACAACTGTACTGCATTAAAACAGTCAAAGCAGTTGGGATATCCAGTCTTTAGGTGATGACGTCTGAACCCTGCTTTGGGCTCCAAACTACAGGGTGGACCATTTATATGGATACAGCGTAATAACATGGGAATGGTTGGTGATATTAAAGTCCTGTTTGTGGCACATTAGTATATGTGAGGGGGCAAACTCCTCAAGATGGGTGGTGACCATGGTGGCCATTTAGAAGTCGGCCATCTTGGATACAACTTTTGTTTTCTCAATAGGACGAGGGTCATGTGACACATCAAATCTATTGGTAATGTCACAAGAAAAACAATGCTGTGCTACAATGTAGCTGCCATCCCCAGTGTGTGAATGTGTGTATGACAGGTTGTGTAAAGCGCTTTGGGGTCCTTAGGGACTAGTAAAGCGCTATACAAATACAGGCCATTTACTTTGTCTTGTTTTGCCTTCTTGTGGTTTATCCATGTTTCCCCAGCCTGTCATGTCTGCTCTTTCCCTCGTGTTCCCTCGCTCCCTCTTGTCAGCCTCTGCTCCACTCCTGCATCATGCTTCCTGTTTTATTGTGAAGCTCTTGTGTTTTCATGTTCATTCTGTTCAGTCTTGCTTCCCCTGCCTCGTTATGGTTATTCGTGTCAGCTGCGTTCCTTGTGTGTCCTCACTTCCAGTATGGCAAAGCCATAATGGTCCACTCGGAAAAATAAATCAGTCTGGCATTTTTCTTGGCCATCAGACAATAATTGTGATTGTTACAGTGCTGGAGAGGCAAAAAATAAATTAAATTTAAAAAATAAAATTCATGGAACCACAAGTAAGGCCGCAGTCCGAGGGCAAAGTGCTCTAATGGGTGTCTAATGAGTGAGTAAGTGAGCAAATGGCTTGTTTGTGTGCAAGCCTGGGTGTGATGCTTGCTGGACCTTGGTCCCGTTGGGACATGGTCACCGCTCCACGTTGGACTCTTTTGCCCCTCCTTGGCTGCTTGTTGGTCCCAGGGTGCGTGGCTAGATGTACTGGTGTGGCCTCCTCCCTCAGTTACCCGTTACCGGTGTGAGCTGCAGCTTCCCACCTTTATTATGAATTCATTCTCACACAAACATACACTCACTTATTCTCTCACACGCACACACGGTAAGAAGATTGTTGATTTATGTATTTTTACATTTTTGTGATCCAAGGTTTTGTGTTCCAGGTGCTGTATGGTTTTTGGATTTTTGTCACTTACAGGTGCAGGAGTTAGCAATACTTTGTGCATTTCTATTTGTACTCCATCCTTTTAGTCTATCCCCCATCTCCTCCTTTTTCTCTCTTGCCTGTCTTGCCTTAGACATCGTCATACTATATCACATATATTGTAATAACTGAAATAACACAAATAAAAATTAATAAATAAACAGATAAAATATTCACATGAACAAGAGGAGCCTATAGAGATTCTACATAGCTGTTCTTGCAAAAGAAAAATGTATTTGGCACCACAATGCATTCAGATCAAAATTCTGATTGCAAAAGCAGCCAGACAGGACATTAGTGCGCAGGGAGCCACCGACACAGTGCAGAGATGGTCGGAGGAGAGCGAGGAGGCTCTTAAGGATTGTTTTGAGTCGACTGTGTGGGAGGTGATCTGTGACGACCACGGAGAGGCCATCGACAGCCTTACTACATGCATTACTGACTCTATTGATTTCTGTGTGGATAACACCGCACCTACTAGGACTGTGCGGTGTTTCTCCAACAACAAACCTTGGATTACCCCAGAAATTAAAGCTGTCCTGAAGCAGAAGAGGAGGGCCTTCAAATCCAGAGACAAAGAGGAGTTGAAAAGGGTGCAGAGAGAGCTGAGGGGACTGATAAGGAATGGGAAGGACAGCTACAGGCAGAAGATGGAGAACCAGCTTCAGCAAAACAACGTTGGTGAAGTCTGGAGAGGCCTCAGAACCATCTCTGGCCACAAACATCAGAACTCTCTGCCTGGGAGGGATGTGAGATGGGCAAATGAACTGAATCATTTCTTCAACAGATTTGATTCATCCATGAGACAGTCTCCAACACCGGCTGCAGACTCACCCACCCCCACTGCTGCTGCTCCACCTCTGACACCTCAGAGACTTTACACCTCCTCTATTCACCCTGCTCACTCCTCCCCACCCCCGACAACAGCATCCAATACACACTCAACACAAGGCTCCAGCCTGTCCCTCACAACCACCCAGGTTAGGAGGGAACTGAGGAGGATTAATGGCAAGAAGGCAGCGGGCCCAGATGGCATCAGCGCAAGGGTCGTCAGGTCCTGCGCGGACCAACTGTGTGGGGTGATGGAGCACCTCTTCAACCTGAGTCTGAGGCTGGGGAGAGTCCCACAGCTCTGGAAAACCTCCTGTGTTGTACCAGTGCCAACGACTTCACGCCCCAAGGACCTCAAGGTTCAAGGTTCTTTATTTGTCACATGCATGTCACAGTGAAATGTAACCTGACACGCTCCTCGACATGTGCAAAAAATTGGGGGGGGGTAGAGGAAGAACATTTTATATATCTACATATATATATATATATATATATATATATATGTAGATATATATATATATATATGTAGATATATATATATATATATATATATATATATATATATATATATATATATATGTATTAGGGGTGCAACGATACACAAAATTCACGGTTCGGTTCGGTTCGATACTTTGGTGTCACGGTTCGATATTTTTTCGATACAAAAAAATGTTCATGCCTTTTTAATTTGTCATTTATTAAAATTATAAATATATATTTTAACTCAAAAGTACAGTTTTTAAATTTAACCCTAACCCTTGTGCGTGTTTTTTATTTTGACAGTGAATGCGCACCTGCGGACCACTTATGTGCAGCCCTGGTTATTTAGCTCGTCATATTGCAGCCACAGAAATTATTTTGTCCATGAAACCATAAAGCTGCACTTTCTTTTTGCCTTATAGTCTGATTTGTCATAACTTCTCCGTTTTGTGGTAAGCTTTTCTTTGGCTGTCACTTCTTCACCCTGACCTGTCTTATTTGGCTCAGCAGAACTAAAATATATATCCTGCTGCTTTTACACACACACTCATATAAGCTCAGCGATTCTCTGCGCGATCAACCTCTCACATGTGTAAGCTGCGGGAGATTTCACTTGTCATGTTTGCATAGTAAGCTAACGATTAATAAGACGATGTCAGAGGAATTGGTGCACAAATTATCATCACTCACAGATCAGTGCTGTCGCTCTCTATACACAGTTCGCACGATTGCAAAGTGAAAGCAAAAAAACAAGCGCAAATTCAAACGCGACTTCAATATGTCACATATTGACAGTGGCTCACCGATGCCAATGACATAATTACCCAGCTACATTTCTGAAAGAATGCAAAAGCATTGACATATATTTTTCCTACAATAGCCCGACGGGCAGGGCAGAGATAGATTTTGGTAGCCCGACTGGAAAAATCGCTAGCCCCAGGACGTCGGGCTAGCGATATTGCGAGCCCTGTATCTGATTGAGGAATCACTCATCTTTGGAAAAGAGAGTTTATTACATAGAAATGTCTCTTTCCAAAATAAAAGCTATACTATCCGCTTCTTCTGGGCTATATTCTCAGCAGCATAAGGAGAATCATGTGCTAACAGCTGTCTAAATGACTCGGCTAAAGTTAGTAGCATGCTTGTTGTTTTTGTCTTTGCACTAGGATGATGTCGGCGTAAATGTGCAGTCATATTCGTTGTGTTCCCACTAGTGCTTTCAGGTTAATCTCGTTGAAATGACCTTAACGCCACAACACGGCAAATCTCCGTTAACGAGCTACCGCCGATCGCCCCGTGCATGGGGCTAGACGGCCAACACGTTAACGAGCTAACTGCGCTAACACACTAGTTCCCACCCATGTAATTGAGCATTGCATGGCACATCCAACATACTGTTTTACTTTAGTCCATGACTCGCTTACCTTCAGGGTCATACGTCACATGAAAACCAAAATAATTCCAAACGCCAGATCTGAATGAGGTTCAATTTGCCTGTTGCAAGTAGAGCTTAACTTCTGTCTCGCTAGCTTGCCCTGCGCTCTTCCTTCTGACTATGCTGTCTGTGTTGAGCGCTCAGTGGATCTGCGCTCGACAGTGCAGCCTAGGCCGAGTAGTCGAACGCAGATTCACTGAGCGCTCAACACAGACAGCATCGTCAGAAGGAAAGTTGATAAAATAAATTACAAATGTTGTATTGTTCGATACATATGCGTACCGAACCGAAAGCACTGTATCGAACGGTTCAATATCGATACGAATATCGTTGCACCCCTAATATATATATATATATATATACATACATATAGTATATACACTGGGTGAATGTGCAGTAGTAGCAGCAAGCAGGTGAATTCTGTACATTAATATGAATAGACATCTGACTATTTTACAGGATAGACAATATAAACATATTTAAAATTAAAGGAATTGAAATGTACATTGTGCCTTGGTTTAGTGTCTGGAAGAGTCCTGACTCAGTCAATTATAGATGATGTGAGAGGGCGGGTGTGTGTGTTTAGAGCACGGATGGCTTGGGGATAGAAGCTCCTCTTGAGTCTCTCTGTCCTTGCCCGGAAGATGCGGAACCTTCTACCAGATTGCAGAAGTTGGAACAGTTTGTTGCCAGGATGGGACGGGTCCTTCAGTATCTGCTCTAGTCCGGCATCTCCTGGTGTAGGTGTCCTGAAGCGGGGGGAGAGCAATCCTGCAGCAGCGTTCTGCTGTACGGATCACTCTCTGGAGAGCTTTTTGGTCCTTCACACAGCTGTTCCCAAACCACGATGTCATGTTCTGTGTGAGGATGCTCTCCACAGCTACAGGCCAGTGGCTCTGACATCGGCCTGTAGCTGTTGAGGTACAGGCCGATGCACCTCAACAGAGGCTGTCTTAATTTTACAGTAAAGTTTCCTTGTAATCGTTGATTTTTAAAAAAGTTATGTTGTTCATTTTTCTCAAAACGTCTTGTTTAGAGCCTTCTCTATCCCAGCAAAGTTTGTCTGCATTTGTCATTATGATGAAATTAGCCTTTTGTCATATGTTCAGTGCAGTTTGCTGTGCCTTGGTGAGGCTATGTTTTATTTTCAATTGTCTTTTATGATTAAACAGATGTGAAATGCCTCTTTCTACTAATCAGCAATATGCGTCAACAGAGGAGTTTCAGTGTTTAGGATGAATGATGCTAAATACAAAATTGAAAATAACTTGAAATAAATTGAAATAACTAAAATCACTCACTGATTGAAACCAACTTAAAACATGTAATTTAACTAAAATAAAAGAAGCATCTTTTTTTTTTAAAGGAAATAATCAGCTATTTATCCCATACAAGTGCAAACGCCATGGCCTCGCCGTCATGGCTGCATGCTGTTGCATAAAAGCTGTGCTTTTATTTGTTTAATAAAAGGCTTCCGGTCTCGGAAGCTCGCTATGCTAGCGCTAGCGCCTCACTTGACTTTATAGGGGTGTCTTATGGCAGGGCAGCAGTCGCCAGTCCTGAGAGTAAAACAGGTCGCGGAACTCTGTGGTCACTGTATAACTACGAACTTTTTTCGCGACTCCGTTAATGTTAAACTACATTAGGTTAGTAAATATAAACGGTGCTAAATTACTTAACCGCGGAGGACTGCCGGTATTGTTCCGTTGCTACAAGTTTGCTCAGTCCAGCAGCCGTTCAGAAGCGACCACACCCTCCTTGCTTCCTGATAGTACTGTAGTGGGAGCGCGCAGCTCTACTTTCAGTCGCTGGGAATAACGGCCACTTCTTGTTGCTGCGCTGTTTGGATTCGGTGTCGTGGACCTACAAAACAAGTGATTTATATGTTCAGAGAACACTGGCTGGTATGGATATGAAAAGTGAGCGCACACAGAGGATATGCGGGGCTACACACTCTCGAGTCCCGAGTTAAGACGCGGAGGAGGACGTGGAGGGCGGACTGACGGACGATGCATATGGAGTCGAGAGGACCGGAGCAGTCGCTATCTTATAACCCAGCGCTCGGATTGAAAAAGAAGAGGTTGAAAGTGGACTGAGAGGCTTCTTCTTCCTGGACAGTGGCATTTTCGGTGAATTTTACTCGGGAGGACCCGTGAAATGATGGTGTTGGAGGATAACTCCAGTCCTTCCACTGACCAGAACAGCTTGCCGGGTGGTTCCCCGATTGTAACCAGCATGAGAACGCCACACTCGGTGGGAACAAGTCGGCCAAGATCTCGGTGCTTTTTCTGGCTATTTGCTGTGACGCGAATGGCCACAAAATGATATCCTGAAGTTAAAAAACAGAGAGAGCGAGAAAGAGAGAAAAGTCAAAAGGCACCCGTTCATTGCTGAGGTGACGTCTTCTTTGAAAGAAAAAAAAAAAGCACCAAGGAAGGAAATTTGACGTTTGCTGATCAGCAGAGATTCACTTTGGGAATGTTCTTGATGACAAGGGGCTTGTCAGTGTGTACTTTCCCGTTTAGAAGGCACCTTGGTGGCACTGCTGTTTGTGTGTTTTGTTTGTATTTTTTAATTTAGAAGCCTGTGAATTCCTTTTCTCCACAACAATCTGGGACTATACTTAGAATAGTGACTATGTTGTTCAGGGCATTTAAGTTAACATTTCCAAATAAGAGCGTATATCTTGTTACACTGATTACTTTAAAGTTGTAGGGCTTTTTCTTGGGTGTTTTGTGTAATAGCTTTACTAACAAACTACGGCAGATAATGCTGAGAATATATTCACATGTACTCCTATTCTTAAGGCTTTTATACAGACACATATGCGTTAACTATTTGGGGTAAATGTAGTAATTGAGTTTTGCTCTTTCCGCATGTTTACACTGAGCGTACGTGTCTTGTGTTTTAACATGTAATTTACAATTAATAACCTAAACTCTGAAGGAACTTAAGGAAGACTGTTTGGCCAGTTCTTATTTAAAAGTTTAGTTTTATTTGAGAAGTGTCTTAAACAGTAAAATGCATTGTAGCAGCAGAAAACGAGATATCTGAACCCTTATATAAGAGCCATTTGACCCTCTCCCCCTTCCTCTGACTCCCTTCATTATTATGGCTAGTGGTGGCTCTGGCAAATCAGCAAGTGAGGGATCAACCAGCACACCCGGTGGCAGTTTGCAGCAGAGGAAGCGGCTCTCCTTCATCTGTGACACATGTAAGGGCAAGATGCAGCTCGTGGCTGACCTCCTCCTGCTGTCCAGTGAGACCAGGCCTGTCATGACATCTGAAGGTGTGGCTGTGGCTGACACCTTCGACCAGTGCCGTGACACGGTCATTGCCCGCACTAAAGAGCTCTCCATTCTCACCCATGACATCCAGAGCCAGCTCAACATGGGTCGCTTCACGGAAGTAGGGGACCGCCTCCTGGAGATGACTAACCTTGTGGTGTCTTTGACTGAGTGCTCAGCTCATGCTGCCTACCTGGCATCTGTGGAGACGCCTGGCTCTCAACAATGCCTTCCGGGTCTGGTGGATCGCTACAAGGTGACCCGCTGTCGACATGAAGTAGAACAGAGCTGCAGCGTTTTCCGAGTCACTCACCTGCAAGACCTCACCCCACAGCTCCTCCTCGAGCTCTCTCAGAACATCTCCACCAACCTCAAGACTCTAACGGACATCTCATCACTGGCCAGCGAGAGGTCCAGGGATCGCTTTGCAAAAGAGCAGTTCAAGCTGAGCGTCAAGAGCATGAGCACAAGTGGCACGGCCTTCCTGGCGTGTGTGAAGGAGGTGAAAACCCAGCCCAGTGAGCTGACCAGGAATCGATGCATCCTCTTCAGTGCTGCTCTCGTCCAGGCTGTCGGCGCCCTTGTTGGGTTTGCTACAGAGCCACAGTTCCTGGGAAGAGCTGCGAGCATCTCTGCCGAAGGAAAGGGGGTGCAAACGGCAGTGTTAGGTGGGGCCATGAGTGTGGTTTCTGCCTGTGTCCTTCTCACTCAGGGCCTCAGGGATGTTGCCCAGCATCCCGAGAGCAGCTCCAAAATGGCAGACTACCGTGAGCGTCTGCGTAACTCGGCGTGCGCCGTGTCCGATGGTTGCACTCTGCTTACTCAGGCACTCAGAGAGCGCTCCTCTCCAAGGACTCTGCCACCAGTCAACTCCCATTCTGTGAATTAGTTTAGGAAGGGGCTATGTAGGTTCAGTGTCTTGTTTCATGTACCAAAGAGACTCACTTTGGGTTAATCCCTATTCATCAGGTGTAGAGTAACATCCGAAGAACACTGTGTGGGCCTGTTCTTGTGGTTAAAATTTGTGTGTAGAATGCAGAAAAGCACTAAAACAACCACTGCAGGGTTTTTGAGGTTGCGCTGGATGTAACTTAACTTAAACCATGCTCAAAACGGACCACTTCACCCACTCTGGGTATGAACTGGGCTCAGCAGACAATGTGCTTTCACCAACAGACAGCAGCTTTCAGACCTGAAAAGTTTACCTCAGTTTTCAGTTGCAGTGAAAACACCAGCCTCGATGATGGATGTAGCCTCGCAGTATGAACCTATAGTTGGCTGACCTGCTCCATTATATGGGCTTTGTGAGATTGGAAAGAGTGAGCCGAGTGTCAAGATGCTTTTATTTTTTTTTCAGTGTGTGTGAATTTTTTTAAAGCTGCTGTGAGTGTGTGCCCTAGGGTTTACACTATCTACCAGACTTCCCCATATTATTTTCAAGTGTTTTGACCATGCATGTAATGGAGTATTTATTTCATCTATTAAAAATGTTTCTTATATGCTGTTGTGGCTAAAATGTTTTTGAAAATCCGGCTATTCACTTAATCTAAAAAACCCAAACATTTTCGGTTACTTTTTTGTGCAAGCTATCTCTGTGAGAGCTGTAGACTGCAGCTTCTCAGTCTGTACATTATGATCTCCATTAGTGATGAAACAGGAGGCAAGAGCAAGCTAGTATGTACTTTGAGACTGACATGCTGCTTACCCGAGGGTAAAGCTGACCATGGCTACACTCAAGGTAGATCGTTTTTAATCACTAAGATGAAACATTCACCCTTTGACTGCATTAATGAATGAAAGCAGGTTTAATATGTGAAAGACAGATAAACTGACTTAAGTAATTGTGTAATATTATCTGTGTGAGACTGCAAACTAACTTTAATGCTATTTCAGCATCTTTCTTAAAAAACATTAGACATATTTTCTATTGATGAACAAACATTCATGAATTCATTAGTACCTGTTCTATTTTAGGCCTTTTGGTGTCTGTAATGAACATTCATGAATGTTTCATTTAGCCTGAATTGAACAGTTTGTGTGTTTGTTGCTGCTTTTTGAAAGCATCAATGACAAATGTTCACTCACTCATCTGTCAAACTCTGCGATGCATTGGACTCATTCCAGACAGTCACCCCTAAATTATTTGACACAGTGCTTCCTTTTACAGTTTTCTCTCTTTTTTTAATTTGTTTTCAGATTCAGGTGATCCATAGGCCAGAGTATATTCACCATGTGTGCTCGGGGCTCTTTCTCTCATGGTTTCCAATCAGGCTGATCAGTTTTATCTCTGACATTTCTGCTTCTGTAATGTGGTATTTGTGGTATTCATAGAAAATATTATGAAAAGGCTTTAGTGACTAAAACTAACCCACTCAAAGAAATAAGGATATGCTCTAATACTTATGGCATCTCGATGAATTAAATATTCAAATTTCTGTACATTGATAACAAAATGACATAATAATGGTCAGTGGAAACCAAAGTCAGGGATTCAATTCAAAATTCCACTAAAAATGAAACTTTAGTTAAAAAAAATCACAAAAACGTGTTCATCTGTAATTTGATTTGTAATCATTTGTACAGCAAAGCAAAAACATGACCTGGGTAGGCATGCTGATAGCTTTTCACTTAGTAACCAGCTTAGATGCTGATATTTTGAAGCAGGGAAATGTAGGTCCTTGCACACTTATGTGAAGATAAACTGCATAATATAACACAAAACATACGTTTATTTAAAAACAGGTTAATAAATAGTTGAAAACATTACCTTGGAACTACCAAAAACTTCAGTGACTTTGAGTACTCATGGTAATTAAAAAACAGTTGTAGTTTTAATGTTTTCAATTGTTTATTGGAATTTAATGGCTCCAAACCTGATTGCCTCTATCATGGCACATTTGTCTGACAGTGGCAAACTTCTAAACAGTGCTGTCAAACTTGTCAGTGGAGCTTATGCATATCTGATTTACATGTAAGCCTTCTGTATACTCTTTGTTTAACAGTTTTCACATAATAATTCAGATAAACTGTAGAACAGAAAATTGGTAGTATACAACGAGGAAGTTGATATTTCCATGTATGGCCCTGCCTGTTGGCATCTTGCACCCTGCTATAATGTGAAGGGGCACACGTTTTTTTTTTTCAAATGCAAAGTTTGCACCATAATTCAATATCTTGTGGAACTACTTGTACCAACCATAACTTCAAGTGATTGTTTTCTGTATAACTGTCAGTTTGTCAAATCATTGTAGAGGATTTTTGGGTTATTACTCTTTACAACTTTGGTCTGGTTCATTTAATATTGTATTTGTTCAGGTTCTACCATTGTATACCAATCAAGTTGAGGTTGACTTTGACTGGGACATTTCAACACCTCTTCTTTTTCAGCAGTTCTGCTGTAGATTTGTTGATGTGCCTTAGAAAAGTCTGAGAATTAAGAAAATATTTCTGAGTAAGGGCTAGGTGGATGATAGATAACAAGAAATAAAACTTTTTGTTTTTAGTATTCCAAACAAATTAAAACTGTCTGGGGGTTTGGTTGACGTGGCATTATTAGTGGCCTCCACCTGTAAAATGTCTAATTATTGCCCCTCTAGTTCACCTTTTAATTAAATTCAGTTCAATTCAATTTTATTTATAGCACCAAATAAAAACAACAGTTGCCTCAAGGCACTTTATGTTGTAAGGTAAAGACCCTACGATAATACAGAGACAACAGAGAAAGTCCCAACAATCAGAAGACCTCTAATGAACAAGCACTTTGGCGGCAGTGGGACTAAAAACTCAATTTTAAAAGGAAGAAACTTTCGGCAGAATTAGACTCAGGGAGGGGCGGCTATCTGCCTCAGCTGTTTTGGGTGAGGGGAGGAAGACAGGACAAAAGACACACTGGAAGTGAGCCAGAGATTAATATTAAATAATGATTAAATGCAGATTGCAACCACATAGTGAGTAAAAACGTATGAGTGAAAAAGAAATAATTGTGAATTGTGGGAAGCCCAAATTAGCCTAGTCCTATTGCAGTATAACTAAGGATTCAATAGGGAATCAGTGAAGAAAAGTCGGTGTGGGAAAATATGCTCTCCCTGTCAGTAACCTTGCTGCAGCAATGTGGACCAACTGAAGGCTTTTGCGGGAGTTTTATAGGACATCCTGATTGGGCCTGCACAATAAATCGAAAATATATTGTCATCACGATATCAGCCTGCGCGATGGGCCCATCGCAAAAGACAGCGTAAACTGCGATAATGGAGTACCTTAAAATGTTTACACACGTGCTTTAAAGAATTTGCCAATCAAAGAACCCCCTTTACACATTAGACCAGTCGAATAGAGCCCTTCACGGCATTAACCAATCAAATGGATTAGAGGCCCGCCTCCTACGCAGGTGGGGAGCGAACAACGCTGCAGCAACGAGTCATAGTTGTAATGGCTGAGAGCGAGACGCATGACGAGAACGCTACTGACTATGAACTCGTGGCTAAAATAAATAGCACCTCGCTTATTTGGAGGTACTTTGGATTTGGTAAAGACGACGTTCTCCAAACACAGGTGCTCTGCAACACTTGCCGAACACTCGGCAACCACCAGAGGAAACACGACTCCACCATCATCTTCAACACAACCACAGAGAACTGTTTGAAGAGTTCCAGAAAGACCGGGCTAGCTAATGTTGCTAATGTTAGACAAAGAGCGCCGCAGCAACAGCCGTCTCTGTATCAGAGTTTTTCAAGTGGAACAACTTATGAGAAAACGTCGAAGCGCTACAAAGAAATAACAGAGGCCATTACACATTTTTGACAAAGACATGATGCCTATAACTACAGTTAGCAGAGACGGCTTCACCAGTCTGATACATAAAGTGGACCGGAGATACCGCATCCCCTCATGAAACGACTTTTCCCATGTCGCCATTCCACAAATGTACGAACCATGCCGCTGGACCGTCAGGTTTGAACTGAGCCAAGCTGAAAGCTACACCAGCACTACAGTAAAGTTTCCTCTCCAGTTTTGACTGGCATCATAACTACTTGGTGAGAGGTAAAATGATGAACAGCTGCATTGAGATAATTTGCAGAATAATTTAAGTTATGTTTATTTAAAACTAATTATAGGGATGGTTGTTCGGCAAGCTTGAATTCTGAAAGGATGTCTTTCAGGATTCAAGCCTCAGAATTTTTTATTATGGGGCAATGTTTCAATGTTAAAGTGCAGTTTGTTGTTACACTGCTAATACAGCAGCTTTCTTTAAATAAAACTGTTGCAGTAAAACGGAAATTATGTATTCTTTTTTGTTTGTTTGTTTTGCTATTTATTTTATCGCAAGTCATATCGTTATCGCAGTATTGATCACAGTTATCGCACATCGCAGGTTTTCCTAATATCGTGCAGCCCTAATCCTGATAATAATGAATTACAGTCATCCAGCCGAGAATTAATAAAAAGACAAACTAGTTTTTCAGCGTCACTCTGAGACAGGATGTTTCTTTTTGTTTTTTACTTTTTAAAAACGTAATAATATCTTTAACACCAAAGCAGCTGAAACTGATTAACAAACCCCTTTGTTACTTAACTGGATAGATAATTATCCCAGGACTCTAACTGACTTGAAGCTTGATACTGCTGCTTGATTAAAAAGTATTTCTTTATTAACTTTATCAGAATATATATTTTTTAGAGAACACCAGAGAGGCAAAAAACCTGTTAGTGGTATCCTTGGGAATCAGGACTCATGGAGTGTGGTCAGCTTCTTCAGCCAGCAAGTGTGACTCATGATGTAGCCTGGTGCTGTCCAACTCTTCAGACTGTAGAGCATCTTTGCTGTCTGTCGCTGTGACACTTACTGGGTCCTGTTCAGGGAGGTTGCTGTGGTCTGCTCTTACATCCACTGCCACTGAGCATTGTGTTGTTATTAATCTCTGTCTCTCTTCCACAGCCTGCCTTTTGTCCCGTCTTCCTTCTTTCACTCCAACTGGTTGCAGCAGATGGCCCCGCCCCTCCCTGAGCCTGGTTCTGCCGGAGGTTTCTTCCTGTTAAACAGGAGTTTTTCCTTCCCACTGTTGCCAAATTCCTTGCTCATCGGGGGTCAATGATTGTTGGTTTTTGTTTTGTATGTATTATTGTAGGGTCTACCTCACAATATAAAGCACCTTGAGGCAACTGTTGTTGTGATTTGGCGCTGTATAAAAATATTGAAATTGAATTGAATTGTTGTGGGTTTCATCCTTCCAGTATTGTGTCATCTCCAACCTTGGTGGGGTTATTCTCCCCTACCACTGAGAGTACACCTTGGATGGTTCAGTGGAGTACACCTGGTTTAATCTCCTGTTATGCCTCCTTAAGCCACTGGCCAAGGCTGTGAGTCTTTGCTTGGCAGATTCCAGGGCCTCCGATAGGGAGAGCTAACTTGCCCGCTAGTCTCCTTCTCCATGGAGTGTACTGCTACTTGGGGCTGTTCATCTTATAGCCAAGAATCTATGTGATCACTGCTGTAGTGGCGTAGATTGGGTGGTTAGTTTCGGCGTGTTCGCAGTAGGGATTGTCTGTAATGCTGATTTCAAGTTTCAAAGACGAGTAGTATTACCACTACACTATACCAGTCAAAGGTTTGGACACAGCTTCTCGTTTTTCTTTATTTTCATGACTATTTACATTGTAGATTCTCACTGAAGGCATCAACACTATGAATGAACACATATGGAAATTTGTAGGAAGCAAAAAGTGTGAAATAACTCAGAAGATAGTGTCATCTCTACAAAAATCCATAACATCCACCAGCAATCTCAGTTCAAATCTTGTGTCTACCTCCTCTCCAGAACCTTTTCTCTATTTTGAGCCCTTTTCCACGTTTCATCTTCCTGATTTATCTGATATTTCTGAGTTTATATGTAAATCAAAGCCTGCCACATGTCATCTTGACCCTATGCCTACAGGGCTTGTGAAATCCTGCCTCTCTTCCTTACTCGCACTCATCTCTGCTATCATTCACTCTTCTCTCACCACCAGTATCGTTCCCTCCTTATTCAAGACTGCTTCAGTCACTCCTATACTGAAAAAACCTTCTTTAGATCCTAACAACTTTAACAACCTCCGTCCGATTTCCAATCTACCCTTCATCTCTAAAATACTCGAAAAAATAGTTGCAGTTAATCTTCATTCACACCTGGTTAATAATAACATCTATGAGAGGTTTCAGTCTGGTTTTCGCTCATGTCACAGCACAGAAACTGCTTTACTTACAGTCACTAATGATCCTCTAATCAGAGCTGACTCTGGTCTTCTCACCATTCTCGTCCTTTTGGATCTGAGCTCAGCCTTCGACACCATTTCTCACTCCGTCCTTCTAAGCAGACTTTCCTCTCTCTGCATCTCTGACACACCCCTAGACTGGTTTCAATCATATCTCCTTGACCGCTCCCAGTTTATTCACCTGAAATCGTTCTGCTCTCGTCTATTCCCGGTCACTTCTGGTGTACCCCAAGGTTCAGTCTTAGGCCCTTTTCTCTTCAGAATATACATCCTCCCTCTAAGTACCATTTTCTGCAAATCTGATCTTCACTTTCACTGTTTTTATGATGACGCCCAGTTATATCTCTCCTGCAGACTTGATTCCTTCTCCCACCTTCTTCCCTTACAGAATCTGAATTAAAATCCTGGTTTAGCTCTAATTTTCTAAAGCTCAATGAGGATAAAACTGAAATCCTCCTTACTGGCACCAAATCCAACCTTTTGAAGGCAAACCATTTCTCACTCACCATCGATAACGCCTCAGTTTTCCCTTCTCCTCAGGTTAAGAGCCTTGGTGTCATCCTAGACCAGGGGTGGGCAATTAATTTTTACAAGGGGCCACATGAGAAACCCAAGTTGTGTCAGAGGGCCACATCAACGACATCTTGAACCCAAGTCTGCTTAACTTTCTTAAATTGTAAAATTCACTAAATTATATATTACGAATAGGTGGTACTGGTAATCAGAAGAATAAAAATAAAATAAAGTAAATATTTATATTGGGCTATGCTATGTGAAATTGTGGTGCATATTCCAAATAAAACAAAAACAACCACCGAATCAATGTCATTTTATTTTAACATGTTTAACTCAACAAACAAGATGTTTATAGAAATGCAACAATGCAATGACTTGTGTCATGTTTTCCTCCTTTTTAGTGAGAATAATCCAGCCTGTTCTGGGTTTGAACAAGGGCATTGAAATCTGGCTGAATGTCTGAGGTGGCTATGCGAAGAACTGCTGAGAGGTGGTCCTCAGTGACAGAGGACCCGTGTTTGGATTTGTTGAACTTCATCACCGAGAATGTCTGTTCACATACAGAGGTCGATCCAAAGAGGACTAGAATTCTCTGAGCATGACTCCTCAGGTGTGGAAAGTTCTCTTCTTTGAGGGAGGAATGAAAGTCCAGCAGTGAGACTGACCTGAAGTGCTCTGCCAGAAGTGTGTCAGACTGCAGGCCAATGAGTTCCATCTGAACATCACTTGAAGCATTATCCACACTGCAGGTGAAGGGAGAAGAAACCATGTCCATTTCATTTTCAAGAGCTTTGAAATCTTGAATTCACCTTGAAAACTCTGCATGCAGTGCTTCTAACATGGCTGAGTACTTGTGGAGGTGATTGGCATTTGGAAGAGCCTCCTTTAGTGTTGGCAAGTGGGTCAGAAAGTTGTCCTTCACTTGGCTTGAGATAAGCTGCAACTTCCTCATGAAAGCCTTTACTGCACTGTACATCTCGTGCACAAAAAGTCCCCTGCACTGCAGTTTGACATTTAGTTGGTTCATTAGTGCAGTCACATCCGCAGCAAACCCGAGGTCTGCTACACAATCTTCATCTGAAAGCTCTGGGACGGCATGTCCTTTCTTCACACAGAAATCCTGAATCTGGTAGTAGCTGATGTCCCCATGTTCCATCTCATTTTCCTCCAAAAGAGCAATAAATTGTCTGTGATTTAATGCTCTGATGAAGTTAACTGTTTTAGTTACAACATCAACAACGTGGTCTATCTTTAACACTATCTCACACTTCCTGATGTATAATACAATGCAAAAATGTCAATTTCTGCACAGGATTAATTTCTGCCACTTTATCCTGCATTCTCTTTAAAAGTCCTACCGGTACATTTTTCCCAGTCAGATTTGGACAACCATCTGTTGTTACACCTGCCAGATTGTCCCATTTCAGCCCTAATTTGTCCAAACATGCATTTACCTCTGTGAACAAGTCATTGCCGTTTAAGTTTATTACACTGATACATATATACCAACAAGACAGTGTCCATCACTGTGACAACAGCGTTTGTTTTCATTCAAAGGCTTTATGGTTTTTCCTATAATACCTGGTGGGCCGGTCTCTAGTCAAAATGCCCGGGCTGATTTTTTGTCCCAGTCCAGCCCTGGTCTCACCCGTTCTGCGTATTTCCATATACGCAACATTAAAAGATTACGTTCTTCTCTTTCCACCCAGTCTACGTCCATTCTTGTACACAGTCTTGTTACCTCCCGTATTGACTACTGCAATTCTCTTCTGCATGGTCTCCCCCAAAAATCCCTCCATAAGCTTCAACTGGTTCAGAACTCTGCTGCTCGCATTATCACCAGAACCCCTCCTACCAGCACATCACCTGTTCTTCGGGAACGTCACTGGGAGCCAGTGACGTTCCCGATAATATACAAACTTCTTCTGCTCACCTTCAAGGCCCTTCATAACCTCGCTCCTCCTTACCTTTCTGACCTGTTAAGCACTACCTTTTCTGCCCGCTCACTTCGATCTTCTTCTTCTATCCAGCTTTCTGTGCCTTCCTTCTGCCTCACCGCCATGGGAAGCAGAGCTTTTAGCCTTTTAGCTAACCCAGGGTGTCTACCTCCAGATACAAGAAACACTGGTTCTCTCCCCCAGTTTAAATCTCAACTCAAAACCCATCTGTTCAAATCTGGATATTCACTGCGAACCCACTGTTTGTTAATTTTATCTTGTGCTTTTGTTTTATTGTGCTTCATTGTGTCATTGTTCTATTGTGTGTTTTATCCTATTGTACAGTGTCCTTGGGTGTCTTGAAAGGTGCTTTATAAATAAAATTTAGGATTTTTTATTTTTGATTCTTCAGCCTTTGCTTTTAATACTGTTGTCCACTCTGTTGTTATTATCTCGATGAGAGAGGTAGCCACCTAAAATGGTTTTCCTACAATCTTGAAGGAGTTCCCAGAGGTTCTGAGCACTTGTTGGCCTTTTTTCCCTTCACTCTGCGACCCGTCTCATCTCAAATCATCTTGATTGGGTTTAGCTCAGGTGACTGTAGAGACCAGGTCATCTGGTCAGCACTCCATCACTCTCCCTCTTGGTCAAATAGCCCTTACACAGCCTGGAGGTGTGTTTGGGGTCATTGTCCTGTTGAAAAATAAATGGTTGTCCAATTAAACGCAAAGCGGATGGGATGTCACTGTAGCCATGCTGGTTCAGTTTGCCTTCAATTTTGAATAAATCCCCAACATTGTCACTGGCAAAGCACTGCTAGTGGGAGTAGGACAATGAGCTCACCCGAAACTCTGGCTGATTGGGTCCCACACCCAGTTTCACACCTTGGCTCAGGCGATTAGAGGATCATCAGGGGTCCTTTTGTCCCTCTGTGGGGGGAAACTCCCACTAGGTTTATATCTGGGACTCTCCACCATTTGACCTTAGAACTGAAGAAGCTTCTCGGATGAGAGGTGAAACGTCTTCAAGCAACTTAAAGAAGTCCAGACGCTTTTCTTTGCAAGCTCCTTTGACTATCTACAATGTAGAAAGTAGGGAAAATAAAATAAAAACATTAAACAAGAAGGCGTGTCTAAACTTTAGATTTTTTTTACCCTTAATAATCTTCATTTAGAAACTGCATTTTGCGTTTACTTGTGTCATCTTTGTCTAATATCTAAATCTGCTTTAAAAACAATCTGAAACATGAAGTATATCAAACAGAGGAAAGAAATACTATATCAGGAAGGGGGCAAAGATTTTTTCACACCACTGTAGCTGTAATTGTTTCTTAATTTTTCTGTGATTAAGTTAATTTTTTTCAAACAATCACATGGCCTACAATTACAAACCAATATCCATTTAAATCTGAAACTGACTGCATGAATTCATTTAGTCACGTTTAAATTAACAGTAGGACTACTTAACAAAAAAATTGTTTTACTTGCAAATGTAGCACTTTAGCCTTTTACATGGGTAGTAGTAGATTGAAAGGCTTTCTCTTAGCCCAGCATTTTGCAGCTATCTTGAGAACTCTAGGTGAAACTAAAACTGCTGGTCCACAACAGGAAACCTATGGCCTGTGCTATCAGGAGCGACTTCCTTCACACAACAAAACGCTGTAGTCATAATTTCGAGCAAGGTTTCGCCCATTTCCTGCTGCAGGAGGGAAACGCTTGCCTATCCTTTTCCCCAAGGGAGCGCCCATCCCTTTAGTGCTAAAGACACCCTTTTCTGAAGAAGAAAAACCTGCTGCAGTGTTCGGAGAGAATTCTGATATGCAGACATGGTTTGATTAGCAGCTAAACACAAGTTTAGTTTGTTGGTTGGAGCCGTTTGTCACTTGGATAGATTCGTTTTTTGTTCATTAAATTCATATGCTTTTTGACACTGCAGTGCTTTCTGTGTTCCAGACAGGCTGGAGCCTTACTACCAGGTGTATTGTAATCTGAGAAAAGCAAGCTGATCCTGGGTGCATTATTTATGAGTCTGCTTTGAAACAGGGTTAGTGAACACTCTGCTTCTCATCTGTTACCATACTTATACGTTTAAATACAAGGCAATTCAGTATTTTCAGAAGATTGATCTTCTTGAATTTTAGCAGCAAGTGACCTCTGACATCAAGGAGGAAAACATCTCAAGTCCACACAAGTGAACTGGCAGAACACTGGATCTCCTTTTTCCTTTTCTTTGGTCATAAGCAGACTGTACAGAAATTCTCTGATGGACAACTAACCGACAGATTTCTCAGTCAGTTTTCTATCATCACTAACCTGTTGCAGCTTTTCTGTTTTTTCATGATTTCCTAAACCATTAAAAAGCTTTTCACATAATACACAACACATGTGTCATGTTCAATTTTGCCCCCCCTTTTTTTTTTGTTAGTTAGCCTTTTGCTTCTGTTTTGTTGACTCCTGCTTTTGACATCTAACAAACCTGTAATTTTGAGTTCATGTCTGTCTGCTGAGTGCTGCATACTGGGTCTATTGTTATATGTGAAATATATGGTAAGTGGATGGATTCTTATTTAGTGCTTTTCTACTCTAGCTGAGCACTCAAAGCGCTTTGTACAATTTGCCTGATTCACCCATTCAATTTTTTCTATGTTTATTTTCCACATAAGTACTTTCTAACATTCATACATATTTGCACCACAATGGATGCATTGACAGCAACGTGGGGGTAGTATGTTGCCTAAGGTATGCAGATTGGAGCCAAGGATTGAACCATCAACCTTCTGAGTCACCCCTGCTTGTCAGAGCTGACTGGCAGGGGTAAAAAGACAGACAGAAAAATGAAAGGGGGAGAAAGTAGGAGAAATATAATAAGAGGAAATAGTACAAGAAGAGTGTTAAAGACCTGAAGCCACACATCCCCAAAACAACTGAAATGGAGAGAAATTTGCCTCAGAAATCTTATGAATGCATACAAAATGATACAAAAGCGTAAACTAAAATTTACAATTGTGTACAATGATTTGTGAGTAACTTTTGAGGTCTCATGTGTGCTCCAATCCACACAACAATGCAAAGCAATTTGACCACATGCAAAAGTATTTTACAAATGCATACACCAAAGCCTGAATAAACAATGATTACTTACGCACAATTTATTAAGCTGAGCTTCACAAATTGAATAATGTTCTCTTTCAAAAACCTTTCTGTTTATTACAAATGTCTAAACCGACACTTAACATCCATCGCACAGATCACATCCAATGCCAGCGTTAGGTTTTCAGACAAATTTCACACTGCCCGCTTTGCAAAAATGTACTTTGCATTCAGGTCCCTGTTTAAAACTATCACTGGGCTTCCTCTGGTTATTTAAAAAATAAAAACTTGTCACCCCAGGTATTGTGCCTGTTAGGTTTAATATACTGTATTTTTCAATAAACTGTTAAAGAGTTCAGGATAAGCCATCAAGCTAATATTAGTGTTAGCCTGCTATTATGAGAGAATAGTAAGATAGTGTCAGTTTGTCATTCCACATTACCTGGATCATATCCATCTTCAAAATATACCGAGTGTCACATAGGTGCTATGTGGCTGGCAGGATGATGACCCAAATGCAGAACAAAAAAACAAAAAACCCAAACAACAAAATCCACAACAAAGAAAAAAAAAACAGTTCTGGAGGGCCCCCACGTGGACAGCGGTGGTGGCAACAGTTCTGTTGGCCGACCTTGTGATAAGTGGCGGCGCAAGAAGTTATGGAGGTTGACCAAGACAGTGAAGATCCTCAGCCAGTAAATCAGGAGGTCAACAGCAGAGGTGAAGAAGGAACCTTCAGGACCTAGACAAGGGCGAAGACAGAGGTGGAGAACTTCAGGTGGCTTGGATGGTGGTTGGCGCTAGCGTAGCTGTAGTCTGATTGATGGCCAGCATCGGTGGGGCTTAGTAGATGCAGGACGTGCAGGCCACGTCTGACTTGGCAAGCCATGCAGGCTCTGGACATGCAGACCTCTGGTGGAGTTATCTGGAGCTGCACAGGGCACACAGCTTTCTCAAGATGCATTGGCTGGGGCTGCACAGCATTGCCTGCTCTGGACGTTTATCAGGCAGCAATGTGGAGTTCATGGCTGGCAAAATAAACTTGCCTGAACTCCCAGCTGGCAATGGAGGAGGCTCGGTTGGCACGCCTGGGCACGCAGTGGAGACAGGTGGCTAAACTCACAAGCAGGGGAGGCTAACCAGTCCCTACGAGGTGCAGGTTCAGAAATAAAACAAACATCTCTAACAGGCTGAGATACAGGGAGTGCAGAATTATTAGGCAAATGAGTATTTTGTCCACATCATCCTCTTCATGCATGTTGTCTTACTCCAAGCTGTATAGGCTCGAAAGCCTACTACCAATTAAGCATATTAGGTGATGTGCATCTCTGTAATGAGAAGGGGTGTGGTCTAATGACATCAACACCCTATATCAGGTGTGCATAATTATTAGGCAACGTCCTTTCCTTTGGCAAAATGGGTCAAAAGAAGGACTTGACAGGCTCAGAAAAGTCAAAAATAGTGAGATATCTTGCAGAGGGATGCAGCAGTCTCAAAATTGCAAAGCTTCTGAAGCGTGATCATCGAACAATCAAGCGTCTCATTCAAAATAGTCAACAGGGTCGCAAGAAGCGTGTGGAAAAACCAAGGCGCAAAATAACTGCCCATGAACTGAGAAAAGTCAAGCGTGCAGCTGCCAAGATGCCACTTGCCACCAGTTTGGCCATATTTCAGAGCTGCAACATCACTGGAGTGCCCAAAAGCACAATGTGTGCAATACTCAGAGACATGGCCAAGGTAAGAAAGGCTGAAAGACGACCACCACTGAACAAGACACACAAGCTGAAACGTCAAGACTGGGCCAAGAAATATCTCAAGACTGGTTTTTCTAAGGTTTTATGGACTGATGAAATGAGAGTGAGTCTTGATGGACCAGATGGATGGGCCCGTGGCTGGATTGGTAAAGGGCAGAGAGCTCCAGTCCCACTCAGACGCCAGCAAGGTGGAGGTGGAGTACTGGTTTGGGCTGGTATCATCAAAGATGAGCTTGTGGGGCCTTTTCGGGTTGAGGATGGAGTCAAGCTCAACTCCCAGTCCTACTGCCAGTTTCTGGAAGACACCTTCTTCAAGCAGTGGTACAGGAAGAAGTCTGCATCCTTCAAGAAAAACATGATTTTCATGCAGGACAATGCTCCATCACACGCGTCCAAGTACTCCACAGCGTGGCTGCAAGAAAGGGTATAAAAGAAGAAAAACTAATGACATGGCCTCCTTGTTCACCTGATCTGAACCCCATTGAGAACCTGTGGTCCATCATCAAATGTGAGATTTACAAGGAGGGAAAACAGTACACCTCTCTGAACAGTGTCTGGGAGGCTGTGGTTGCTGCTGCACGCAATGTTGATGGTGAACAGATCAAAACACTGACAGAATCCATGGATGGCAGGCTTTTGAGTGTCCTTGCAAAGAAAGGTGGCTATATTGGTCGCTGATTTGTTTTTGTTTTGTTTTTGAATGTCAGAAATGTATATTTGTGAATGTGGAGATGTTATATTGGTGTCACTGGTAAAAATAAATCATTGAAATGGGTATATATTTGTTTTTTGTTAAGTTGCCTAATAATTCTGCACAGTAATAGTCACCAGCACACACAGATATCCCCCTAAAATAGCTAAAACTAAAAACAAACTAAAAACTACTTCCAAAAACATTCAGCTTTGATATTAATGAGTTTTTTGGGTTCATTGAGAACATGGTTGTTGTTCAATAATAACATTATTCCTCAAAAATACAACTTGCCTAATAATTCTGCACTCCCTGTACACACAGTTCAACAATTTTGTTGAACTAAAAACTAGGAACAAGGAACTCAAGCTAGGACACTGGAAAAGTAAGACAGAGTAGCAGGAAATATAAGAAGCACAGAGGAAATACATCTGTACCTATCAGGTGATTGTTGCACCAACATTTAAGGTTTTGCACGTAAGTGAGAAGGATGTTACGTGTAGTTTTAGACATTTGTGCGCACAGAAAGGGTTTTGAAAGAGAATATTTTATGTGTGGTCAAATTGCTTTTGAATTTTTGTGATGGGAACATGCATCCTACATACAAATTTGGAAATCCTAGTTTACACATGTGGATCATATTGTACAGATTCATAACACTTTCTTTCCGTACAACTGCTTGTGCACCCCAGCAGAAGAAGAAGAGAAGCCCCAGATAAAGCATTTTAGCCAAAGGTCAAGATTCCCAAAGAACTAGAGGCAACAGGCATGCCACCCCACTAGAGGCTGGCCATTACAGCATGAGCCAAGAACAGAGCCCAGGCGTTCATGATGCCAAAGAACCTCCAAGTGTGAGTGGGCTCCCCACCTCAATGTCAGTTACCCACTAGTCAACAATAGACACACAGAAAAGCACATGAACTGGTCTGACTCTTAGTCAAGCTCCAAGGTAAGCTGAAATTCTCCATGCCCACACTCTGTATGAATCTGAAATGCACAAGATCTCCTGCTGAATTTGGTGATATCAATCAGGAATCCAGAAAAATACATTACATAAAAGTTCTAAATTGATTTCCATGTCACTGAGTGAAAAACGTGTTTTTATTTGTTGTTGGTCATTGTCACTCACTCACTCTACAACCCATATTCAGTGTTCTGGTTTAGAGAAGGTTGTCATCCAAGATTTTTCAATATATGGCTCCGTCTACTGGGTGCTTAATGCACTAAAGTTATCCTGTACCGTTAGCAGAAAAATGGCCTCAGAGTTCAACCTCCATGGTTGGCAGTGGGGATGGTGTTCTTTCTTTCATGTTTAGCATTTCTCCTTTTCCAGTCTGATGCCAAATTGATGATTTTGATCTCATTTGATGACAGTATTGTCTTCTAAGCTTTCTCTAAATAATTTAGATGTTATAAACATAAGGCGGCCCTGTACACATCTTGCAGGTGCAGCAAAATTCCAATACGTAATGGTGTAGGTGTGTTGATGTAGTGGATCATCAAAAAGCTCCTTGTGTTTAGTTTTGGGCTCATCAGCCATCTTTCTTGTGTTGATCCTTACCTCATGAGGCATGATCTTGCACGGAGCTGCAGACTGAGTGATTGATGGTCATTTTAAACCATTCACACCTATGGGCAATTTAGAGTTTCCAGTTAACCTAATCCAGGGGTGGGCAACTCCAGGCCTCGAGGGCCGGTGTCCTGGGGATTTTAGATCTCACCCTGGGTCAACACAACTATCAAATGATTAGATCATTACCAGGCCTCTGGAGAACTTCAAGACATGTTGAGGAGGTCGTTTAGCTATTTAAATCAGCTGTATTGGATCAAGGACACATCTAAAACCTGCAGG
This sequence comes from Aulonocara stuartgranti, assembly GCF_965226115.1. Taxonomy (NCBI): domain Eukaryota; kingdom Metazoa; phylum Chordata; class Actinopteri; order Cichliformes; family Cichlidae; genus Aulonocara; species Aulonocara stuartgranti. Next base: position 41,524,383 of record NC_138939.1, read on the forward strand.
ACACCGGCCCTCGAGGCCTGGAGTAGCTCACCCCTGACCTAACCCCACTAAATGCATGTCTTTGGACTGCTGGGAAGAAGCTAGAACACCTGGAGAAAACCTACACTAACATGGTTTGCATGCAAAAAATACAGAGGAAAGAACCCAGCCTGAGGGGGGAACTGAACTCAGCACCTTCTTGTTAGAAGTAACAGAGCTTACCAATGTGTCACTGTGCTGCCTGCTTGTGTGCAGTTCAGTTTAATTTTATTTATACAGCACCAAATCACAACAACAGTCGCCTCAAGGCGCTTTATATTCTAAGGTAGACCCTACAATAATACATACATACAAAATTTAACAGGGAGCCAAAGAAGGGAAGCCAATATAGGAGAAATCTGCTCTCTCTTTCTAGTCCCTGTCAGGACTCTTGCTGCAGCATTTTGGATCAGCTGAAGGCTTTTCAGCGAGTTTTTAGGACTTCCTGATAATAATGAATTACAGTAAAATAATTTTTCACCATCACTCTGAGACAGTGAATTTTCTCTTGTGGGACAACTAAAGGATTATTCTATGCTATTCTATTCGATATTTCCAATTTTAGAGATATTGCATAAATGGAAGTTAAAAATCACAGTCCTACATATTTGCTTAATTTGTGCAGTGAAGGACATATCCTGGTCAAATATGACCCCAAGGCTCCTCATAGTGTTACTGGAAGCAAGGTTATTATCGTTAACGAAAACTAACGAAATAACGAAAACTAGAAGTGAAAAAACATTTTCGTTAACGGAAATAAAAATAAAAACAAAAAAGGAAAACTAACTAAAATTAACTGAATTTATAACAAAAATGTGTTTAGTTTTCATTGATGTGTGCGTGTCCTACAATAGTCAAGGGTGAAAATGAAGTTTAGTTTCCAGATTTATTCTTGCTGTGTCTCATCGTGCCAGCAGGTGGCAGCACGTTAGTCGAGTCGTCTGTGTTGCTGCTCCGTCCTCGCGCAGAATCATGTCAGGGAAAGTCGGGAGAAAGCGCCAGAGTCCAATTTGGGATTACTTTGAATATGACTGTTTTGGATAAAGCAAGTGTCTTGTAGTGGAAAGAGACAAATTATGAGGGACATTTCTAAAGGGAAAAAAATCCCACAAACCTTAAAGCGCAGTTGAAAAGCTCACACAAGAAGGCTAACCTAGCTTACCTTGAGAAGGGAGCACACTCAACCCGCATTCCCAGAAAACAGACGCTAACCCCAGGCAAGGCAGAGTGATGCATCCCGGGACAACAGGACGGGGACATCTACACAACTGTGTGAGTCAATTGCCTTAAAAAAGTTTATCAATTCACTTGAACCAAAATTACGAACACCCGGTGCTGTAAGAGTTAATAGTCTCATTGGGGCCAAGATATAAAATTTAAAGTTGCCTGGTATCAATGGTTGTTCATCTGCCTTTATTTATTTATTTATTTATTTATGTATTTATTTATTTATTTAAAGAACCCACAGTGTTGGGAAGGTTACTTTTAAAATGTATTCCGTTACAGAATACAGATTACATGCCCCAAAATGTATTCTGTAACGTATTCCGTTACGTTACTCAATGAGAGTAACGTAACGGAATACTTTGGATTACTTAATATATTATCATGCTTTTTACAACAACATGAATGTACTATTGCTGTGTGATTTATTACTATTAAGATAAGATAAGATAAGATAAGATAAGATAAGATAAGATAGGATAAGATAAGATAGAACTTTATTAATCCCTCGGGTGGGTTCCTCTGGGAAATTCGATTTCCAAAAAAGCACAGCACCGACAGAAGTTACAGAGTTATACACACACACATATATATAAATACAGAGACAATATAAATAAAATATACGAAGGGGATAAATAGAATAAATAGGAATAAAAATAAAAATACAAGTGAATTGCACATTTTACACATTTTACTGAAGGTCCGCGGCTCCGAACTGTAGTAAAGGGACCTCTGACTAATACGACGGGGTCCGTAGCCGAAAACTAGCTTTACTTTGTTGTGTGGGTCAATTTTTCTTGCGACAGACAGAGAGAGGCGTTGAAAGGCTGCTCCAACGGAACTTATTGTTTCGGAGGAAAACACGAACACGGTGTACAGTCGAGTCTTAATAGCTTACTTACAACTGGGCTCGTCAGGCTCTCTTCTTGGCTGCAGTGGTTATTATTATATTTACATGCTTCCAGCTCCCGTTTTTCCTCGATGACAACTCGTACCTTTCCACTCCCCTTTTTCTCCCTCCTCGCTCACAGACACATAACGTGTATGGCAGTCCATCCTCCCTGCAACACGGACTACACTGCCCATGATGCTACATTCTTTAGAGCTATATCTGTAGCATTCTGCCTGTTAGCTTAGCACAACAACAACAACGAAAAGGCGCTCTCTCACCCAGGAAACACACAGTCACAGAGAGAGAGAGAGAGCGTCGCCCTGTAACCATGGCAACCGTAACGCTGCCGCCTGGAACAACAGAACGTAGCTGTCAAACAAAACCCAAACAGTCCTGACCCGCGACAATATGAAACAGGAAAGTACCACAGTGTAATCCATTTATTTCAACAAAGTAACTGTATTCTGAATACCACCTTTTTAAACGGTAACTGTAACGGAATACAGTTACTCATATTTTGTATTCTAAATACGTAACGGCGGCACATGTATTCCGTTACTCCCCAACACTGAGAACCCATAGGTGGAAATGTGAGTTGTCTGTCTCTGCGTGTTAGCCCTGCGACAGACAGGCGACCTGTTGACCTTTTGTTACACTTAATTATTGCAAACACAGCTAAAACTATAACTGAAACTAATCAAAACTAAATCGAAACTAAGGATTTTCAAAAAAATAAAAACTAAACTAAAGTAGCAAACAATTGGTAAAAACTAATTAAAACTGATATAAAATTGAAAATCTGAAGTCAAAACTAAATAAAAATAAAAAGTAATGAAAATTGCAAAACTATTAAAACCCTGACTGGAAGCCAAGATAATGCTATCTAGAGGAATGACACAATATTGTGTCTGATGACACAATATTGAGAAATTTCCTGGAATTTTAGGGTCAAGTACAAAGGGAAAGTTGTCACCAATCTTTTTGCCAATCCCAGCCTATTTTCAGTCTACAGTCTATTTTCTTAAATTTGGGATTGATATTCAGTCTCTCACTATTAAAATGAAACCATAAAAATTACAGACTGTTCATTCCTTCATAAATGAGCAAATTCTGTATTCAGCAGAAGATCAAAACATTATACCCTCCTATGTTTAGAAACCTGTCAAATATACAGTCCTCATGAGAACATTTCTCATTTATCTAAATTAAGAAAGTTTTCCTTTTTAATAAATTGTGTATTTGAAATGGAACAAAAAGATTGCAGGCGATAGAATCAAACATGTGGGCTGCTCTATTTGACTGAAAACACCCCCAATTAACATTCAGCTCCAGAATTTAAAAACTTGGCTGCCTCTCAAGTTCATATTTAATCTCAGACCTAGACCTTACACCATAGAACTGAAACAACCTTTATACTGAGCCATGTCAACCCCATTGTTTTTCATGACTGCAGGGAAAAGGTGGTCATTTGGATTCTGTAGACCCACACAATGACCTTCAAGCCCCAACAGTTTCAGGATCTTATTCTGGATCCTGAATCACTGGATAGTTTCCTCCTGATGGGCAGGCACAGTGCACATATTGTTAACAGAAACCCACTCCTTCATTCACAATACACAGTTTCTTTCCTGTCCCTACCACACCCTGCTTACTATTGTCCTCGCATACAAACACAAAATATCATATTGGGCTTGTCTATAGTTCACCTCCACAGGCACAGCTTTTACTTTCTCAGTCTTTCTTTTTTCTCCATGCCTTAATTTTTTGAGCCAAGTCACTATTCTTTGCATTGTAATCTGTCATTCTGTCTTTGTGCTGTTATTTCTCATTTGGTAACTACCAAAAATATTGGTACTTATAAAAATGTTACCTTTCTACACAACTTGAGCACTCAAAGTGCTTCCTACTACAAGTGTCTTTGAAGTATTCCCAGTCACCATGATCATGGTAGTCTAAGGGGCTTGGAGATAAAGTGGCCAAACGTCTTTAGATTTATTGAAAATGTATCATGTGCTTCATCACATGAGTCAAGATTTGAAAGATCTGTTTAGACTTACATTACAAGACTTAGACTTCAAAAGCAAGTAATTCAAAGAAAGTAATTTATATTACTTTCTTCTTACTCCATAAAATGACCTGAAACACACTGTCTCATAATTGCTAGTTAACAATATAATCCTACTCTGGGCTATAGTTCAGGATCAGAATCAGAATACTTTATTAATCCCTAAGGAAATTTTGTAATTCCACACACGAACACAAATTCCTATCCTAATGAGGACCAGTGTTGGTCAAGTTACTTGAAAAAAAGTAATCAGTAACTAATTACTGATTACTTCCCCCCAAAAGTAATCCTGTTACTTTACTGATTACTTATTTTCAAAAATAATTAATTACTTAGTTACTTTTTAAAAACACGATTTACAACCTGAATAGGTGATAAAGTGATAGATCTTTCAGCCCAATTCTACTTTTTCTGCATAATCCATCATACAAAATGTAATCAGATGGAAAAGTCTCTTTTTAAAACTTGTTTTATTAGTTTTAATCTTTTAATTTTATGCATGAAGCAAAAATTTAATTATATGCAACATTCTCTGACTGGAAGAAATTAGTTTAACATTTAAACCTATTTTCTGCACATTCCAGCACATAAAATAAAATATTTTTTGTGTTTACACTCAGTCTTTCAAATAGATGCAAGTAAAACACAGCAGAAAATAAATAAAGTCAAAGACTCAGCGGTGCTGTTGCTCTATTTTCACCTGTAAAGCAGGAGTGGGGTAGGCGGAGGGTTACCCTGGTGCAGGTGTGCCGCGGTCAGTGGAAGAATCCGTGAGTTTCTCTGTGAGTTTCCCATTACGTCGTAGCTACTCGGTGCTTGTTGGAAGTTTAGGGGTTTTTTCGCTGTAAAAAGAAGTTTTCTTCCCACGCACAGCGGACACTAATGTTTTTGTCACTTTTTATGGAATCAAACTCAAAGTAAGGTCAGTACTTCCACGCTTTAAACGCTGCACGCTCATACTCTCTCCCGCACTCGATATATGATCCATTGTTGATCTGCACACAGCTGTTGTCACTAACGGTGCACTCGCTTACGTCACTGTCATGAGACATTCTCGCAAAAAATCACGGTTTTAGTAACGCAGTAATGCAGCGTTCCTACGGGAAAGTAACGGTAATCTAATTACCGTTTTTGCAATAGTAATCCCTTACTTTACTCGCCTCTGATGAGGACGCAGGCATTATGTTTCTTTTAGTTTTTAGGTATGAACACAAGGCTGACAACACAAGGCAAAAAGAAAAATCAGTCCAAAGAGACTTCAAAGTAAATTCTAGTTTAGAAACATGATTTTCTGACTGCTCCTAACTGCTTTTGTTACTTGCTGAAGATCAGGGTCTGGCTGCTGTGCTGGTATTGGCATGAACTCCTCTTTAAAATCATTCTGTATTCTTGGCTACCTTTGAGTTAGCAAAGAGGTGAAGTTGTGTTAGCAGCATAATGCAGTTGATTCTGTCCTGAAAGCAGTTTGCACTTGACCATTGTGCTCTTGTCCTTTTGTGCAAGAAGAAACAAAATCAATGTCCACACTCCACTCCTGAAAAGCTGTATCGCTGTACCACTCCACTATTTTCCTTCTCCTCCACATGCGCAGAAACCAGGTGATTCTGCAGGAAGAAACTGTTTAGATTTTTTTCTATCTGCGCAGACAACTGAAGAACCACTGTCATTACTTTATCTGTAATGTAATTACCAAATATGATACAATTACACTACATCATTACTGAAAAGTGTAATGTGATTACTGTAATGTGTTACTTTGTAACACGCTACATCCAACAGTGGTAGATGGCCTGCTCTACCACTTGAACCACAGCTACCCTTATGTTTTGTGTTTTTAGTGAAACGTTCTGTTTTTTTCTGTCAAATAGTCGAACTGATTATGGAAATAAGCAATACAAGTAGGAGAATTATCTTTTTGTGTCTATTTTAAACCGTGAGCTACACTTATCCTTTGGACTGTGCACTTTCTAAGCAATTTACTCTTGTAGTGATTGCAGCACTAAAACAGTTTTTTTAGACGAATTGAACGTGCCTTTTTGAGACAGAGAAATTAATCAGTCTTGTTGGTGATTAGAATCCCAGCATTGATAGGATTTAAGATAGAATTCCCAAAGTTTAGATTGTAATGCTGGTCGAAAATGAAGATTAAAGCTTAATGGAGCTCTGAGTTACTTGGGTGAGGTGGTGATGGGAATTGATGATGGAGTGAATATTTGTTTTTAACAGTTATCTGGTTTAGTTAGCATTGAATGCATGGTACTTGATCAACAGTAGTCTGAGAGCCTTGTCTTTTATAGCAGTGAAGAACAATCCTGGCAAAGATGGCTTCATTATGGTTTTCTCCACAGACTCCCTCTTGAGGCATAAGGGTCCTGAAAGAGTTCAGTGTGTTGGTGATCATGATATGCTTGTGGAACTGAGGTGAGATCAGGGATGTGATGAGTGGACAGCTCTGGGTTAGCATTAGCAGGGATAACAGTGGACTGGAGACAATGTGAGAAACAGAATAGACTCCAGCTCTAAATGTGCCTCTTATGAGATCACTTGATGTATAGATTGTGTCTTTCTAACCACAATAACTCAAGAATTAGGCGGGGCAGGGGGGGTTAGGGGCAGAGAAGAAATAGAAAGTTACTTCTTGCAGGGATTACTGGAAAAAACAAGATGACTGGGTTCTGTCTGGTGAGTGAAGGTGGTGATAACATGACCCTTAAGAGTGGGAGCAGTGACTCGACTCTCTAAGGGCTGTATAGGGCTTTGGAGTTGACGTCATGCCGCAATGCACTGTGGGAGCGCGGCGCCATTTTCGGGGTCTACGAATCAAAACAAACACACTGTGTTGGAACGACGATTACAAGATGCTTAAAAGCAGCTCAAAAGAGAATGGACTGTATAGAGACCGATTGTGTCCAGAGGCGAAGCAGCGGTACTTGCAGAAAATAGCGAGTACTGGAAATGTGGACCCGTATGAAATACAGCCGTGGAGTAGAAACCCTGAAGACCAACCGCTACTGACGTAGCCTGACATATTTTCATACCTTGTCTGTGGAGTCAGCGCGTACAAGTCGTCATTCAAACAAAGGTAAGTCAGCTTGAGTACTGCGAGTAAAATGTTCAAGTTCAAGTTCAAATTTTATTTGCCACATGCAGTGGCAGGTTGCCCAGCAGTGGAATGAACCCGCCCCCCGACCTTACACACACACGACACAGACATCACATGGGGATATAACTCAGAGAACGGTTGCATTACAGAAAAACCACTGAAATGTACACTACAATAGGACAGTACAAGAGGAAAAAAGAGACCTCTGCTCATGCTGGGCTACAGGAGGACAGCATGAGAACAGGAAACAAAAAAACTCCTCTGCACAGACAGCACATAAATGTCCACAGCACAACATTATGGAGCATGTGACCAGCAACACGGTTGGGTAGGGGGTGAGGAGTAATCCCGACACTGGTCTCTCAATCTCCCGTTGGAGAGCCGCGAGCTTCTCCATGATGTTATCAAACTTGCGCTCCGTGGTCTTGTTATTCTTGTACTCAGAAAGCCGATTCTGAGAACTCACGACTGCAGTGAGCTGCTCCACGATGTAATCCAACTTTTGCTCAGAGGTCTTATTCTGAGTATTCACAGCAGCCGTAAGCTTCTCCAAGGTCTTAAACATGCTGCACTCAGTGAGCCCATTCTGAGAAGTCGCGCCTCGTCCCGTCGTTTCAATCCCAGCGGGCAGCCTTGGTGGGGTTTGAACAGCCGGTTCCGCTTTCTTAATTCTTCGATAAGCCAGGGCCAAGCCAGCTCCGATCAGCAAGAACCCTGTTATCATGGTTCCAAATAGGTAGATATCTTCAGCGTCTTCGATCGACAGTCCCGCCAGAAATACGATCCTCCAGTTCTGCCACCCGTCCATCGTGTATCCGGCAGGAAAAGTACCTCCAGGACACTCAGGCTCACCGAGCCCAGAGTTCTTGTTGAGAAAAGGGTGTCAATAGCATTCAGAGACCAGTTGATCAAATCCACAAGTTGAATAAACAAACAAACTACTTTTTGCCTCTTTTTTTTTAAATTAAAACCACTTTATAGAACATCACATCAGTTACAATGATGATGTCATTTATAGTTTACAAATGACAAAATGTTTACACAAAATCATGAGTGTTTACATGATATCACCCACTACTAACATTATTTACTGTATCTTTTGAAAAAAATACCGCTATTTATGCAGCACAAGACTTAAGAATATTTAACAGGAGCAGGTTTCATTTTCCCTGTTTTTATTATCACACTGTTCACCAAACGCAGCAAACCTTCACCGTCTTATCCAGGAGGGTCACCTCTTCACCCTCACATGGAAGAAGTAATCTGATTGGCATGGTGGTATGTTTGAAGCAGGTCCCTTGTGTAGCGCTGGAACCCAGTCACGATGTTTCATCCATTTCATTGGCTGGTTTGCTGCAATAATGCCAAATAATTAGCAACTCTATAAATAGAAGGTAGTTCTGCAAAATCAGTCAAAGGATGTTTGTTCTAATTTGCTATGAGCTCAGAGCGCATAGAAAATTAAACTAATAGACTAGGGCTGCTCGATTATGGCAAAAATGATAATCACGATTATTTTCACTGAAATTGAGATCACGATTATTTGACGATATTTATTTAACCCTTTAAGACCTACCATAGAACCAAGTCCCCCAGAGCTTATATTATTTTTTTACATGTTGTAGTGCCATTTGTGGGAGCATTTCAAGTTGCTATACAACTGTTATAGCCCATATTTTAATAATATGTATGCATTAAGTCCATAGTAACTACATTAATTGCAAAAAAAGTGCAATAAACTACAAAAAAATTGAAAATCGCTTTTAGTTTTTTTTTACATATATTTCTACTTGGAGAAATTTAAGAGGTTTATCCCTCAAAACTTTTAATACAAAAAAGTTGCAAAAAATAGTTTACAACAACAGGAAATTTATTTTGAGTGTCTTCATAGTTTTATTTTGGAGATACAGCAATTTTTATATACTGCAGGAAAAACAAAAAACAATCCTATGATGCAAATTTGCAAAGAAAGCAGCATCAAAATAAACTATTTCCAGCAGTGCAATTCGAGTTCTCAGCATCCCAGCAACTATTCAGAAAAGTCAAACATGACCAGTATAGGCTTTTGAAGCGTACAAGTAAAAAACTACATTTTCCGCGAAAGTGACGTCACTTCCAGTTTCGGCCAGGAAATGGCGGACATGTGATAGTTCGCGCTGACGTCTGTTTCACTGTGGGAAGTGTTACGAACAGCTGATAGGATCGGCAAAGCGTGTTTCTGGAATATTATGTTTTTGTTCCTGCAAGAGCTTTTTATGCAATTTTTGTAAAGCTTTATGTGGAAGGAAACCGTGACCGAGGACAAGCTGATGGCATCAGATGTAAGTACAACTCCTCCGGTTTCATATGCAAAACAAATTATTGCGCTAGCTTACACGGTTCAGGTTCTACAGGGATTTAAAAATAGTTGCGCAAAACGGAGCGTGCTGCTCTGACCGGCTTTAAAGGGTTAACAATAACAATGTATTGAATAATGACTTTAAAAATAATATAAAATAGTGTGCAACACCACTGAAGTTTTTTTTACCTCTCTTTTCAACCAACAGCAGTCACTCTCCTCTCCAAATAACTTCTGCTTAGCTTTCCGAGCTTCCCTCGGGTCCTCTTAATCAGCGGTCTCCAACCTTTTTTGCGCCACGGACGGTTTATGCCCGACAATATTTTCATGGACCGGTCTTTAAGGTGTCGCGGATAAATGAGGGAGGGGCTAATAATCGGCTCAGTCATTTTTAATGATCGTTGAAAGCCCAGATCGTGATCGTGATTAAAATTCGATTAATTGAGCAGCCCTATATTAGACTATAAAGAGTGATATGAACATATTTAGAACTTACCGGAATGAAAATGTCTGGAGCACCAAAAGATATTTGGAGATGGAAGAGAACTACACATCAGCTCGTCTCACAGCTGCTATCCAGGCTAGACGCCTTCGTTTGGTAACATCGATACACGAGCTGCCTCATGTTGCTTCCAGGTTGGGAAAGAATGAAAAGACAAACCCTTTTCAAGCTTATACTCGTGCGATCCAACATTGCAGCCGACCACACAGCAAATACGAACCATGGCTGTTGAGTGTGCCTTCGCTCCCTTTTCGCTTGCGCTTTGTTTTGACCCCGAAAATGGCAGATCGGGCCAAAACCCTTTCCACGCCCACCCCCGTGACATCACGCTCCAAAGCCCTATTGATGTCTAACTGCTTAGCTAAATTAGTGTTCAAAAGATTCTTTTCAGCCCCAGAATTTGCTAGCTTTGGAGAGAAAGAGTCCATCTGATAGCTGCCAGCAGGGATGTTTAGCTTGGGAGGAGCCATCCACCAGTATCACTGTCACTACTGGCAGGTAAGCCCTTTTGGCCGCACAGAACAGTTTCACAATGAAATGTCCTACTTTTCTGCAATAAATAGATGCCTTTGCCTCTGTTGTTCCTCAGGCATCAGACTGGACTGTCCAGTCTGCACTGGCATTGGTATGCTTTCACTGAAATGATGAGGTGGAATGAAACGGAAGGAGAGGGCATGGGTGAAATGCTGGTGGTCCCGGACAGCAAACTGGAAGTGGAGATAGTCGGGACTTAGAGTTCCTTTTCTTATTTGTTTTATTTGAAAGAAGGCGGCTCATCGTTGGAAACTATTTGATCTTTTATTTGATTCAGTTCAATTCAGTTTTATTTCTTTAGTGCCAAATCACAACAACATGTCCCTCAAGGTGCTATATTGTAAAGACTCTACAATAATACAGAGAGAACACAGATACTCCAACAATCATACAACCTCATATGAGCAAGCACTTTGGCGACAGTGGGAAGGAAAAACTCTCTTTTAAAAAGAGGAGGGGCCATCTGCTGAAATTAGTTAGGGTTGAAGGGAGAAAGACAGTACAAAACACACACTGTGGAAGAGAGCCAGAGATTAATAATAGCTAATGATTAAATGCAGAGTGGGGTATAAACATATAGTGAATGAAAAAGGTGACTGAAGAAGAAGCACTTAGTGCGTGAGTGGAAATCCCGAGCAGCCCAGACAGATTATATGATAACTATAAGGGAGAATGCTTTGTGTAGCCCAGGGGAAGAAAAAAAAAAACAGAGGAAAACCAAGAGTTTGGGAAAAGGAAAAGAAAAAGGAAAAGCCAGCGTACTTACCTACTAGAAGTCCAGAGCCAAGTGACTGAGTGAAGGAAAGAAGTAATGTAAGTAAGACGAGTATTAGTTAGATGAAAAAAACTTGTAGAGCAGTGCTGTGCAGAGATGTTTGAAGGGGTGGGTACTCAAAATGAAAAAGGGGAACCAGGCTGAATAGCAACAACCCACATTTATCAATAATCAAATTTGGAATCAAACTATATCACTGTCATCAGGTGGGGAAAACGCAAAGCAAACGTAGCTAATTTTGAACCTGACGGGTACAATGTTACTGTTGAGGGGCTGCTGCTGCTGCTGCTGCTGCTGATAGTGCTGGAGGGCAGGGCTGTGTTGGTTTGTCTACAGGAGAGAAAAGTCTATAAAAGAGATGTTAGCTGAGTTAAAATTAAAGTGTTATGAGATAATAATAAAATGGAAAGATTGGTGAAAGGCTTGGGAAGATACGGCCAGGCACGTGCAGAGGGGGGGGCTAGAGAGGCTTGAGCACCCGCCCCTTTCCTGAGGAGTGCCCAAAGTGCCCTTTTGTTGAGGCAACTTTTAAATTTTTTTATTTTATTTATTTATTTTTTTTATGTGTGTGTGCGTGCGGAGTCTTGTCTGTGCCCCTCAACAATAATATTTAACTATTAATCACAGTTTTGCTAAATAAAAGGATCTGGCTTGCATCAGTCACATGATCACATTTAACCAATGATCGCCCTTGACGGCAGAACGCGCTGGTTACGAGCCGGGAACGAGCTTACAAAGAGCACGCGCATTTTTAGCGGTCCGGAGCTGTAGGAGAAACACAAGTTATCTCAGAGACACAGACTGATGCGACAAAACCAGTAAGTAGGTGTACAGCGCACACTGTAGTGTGTAGCACACAGGAGTATTAGCTTATTACGTACACGTTGGTAAGCTGTCTTGTTGCAACTGACGAACTGAAACAAACGAGCGTGCTGTGTGTGCAACAGCGCGACAAACATTACCTGTCCTTTTATTAACTGCACAAGTAGTGCTGGTCACAGCTGCTGGCTACCTGTGTAAGGCTGTCATGGGTCTGTAGCTCTGTCACATATTTAGGGAACATATTTAGTTTTAAAGTAAGTTTCCGGGCTTTTCCTGCCTTTCTGGAAGGATTATATTTCACTAAAAAACGATCTAATATGCATGTCCACATAATTATTATAATTATAATATATTAAAAAACACACGCTGTATTTTAAAGAACATACATTAAGAAGCAGATTATATTAGATTTATATTTTAAATAAGACAAAAGTTGGATTTTACAGCAGTAAAATGATTGTATCTCTACAGTTTAAACATGTAATAAGCTTTGCCCTGCACAGAGTGGATAGTGAAACACATGGAATCATCATAAATACATTATTTCATATTTATTACTTCCCCCTCCTCATTGCTTTATTATTGTAGCTCTAGTAATAAATAATAATGTAAGGATTCTGGATCAGCACAGTGATGCCCATAGTATATACAGTATTCTGAAGAAGGTCTAAAATGTCCCTGTGTGTGCGTGCATGTGTGTTTTATTTAGATGGATTTTTTTTAATTATTACTCATGATATAACATTGTGCAGACATGCCTGGTAAGGACATGAGGAGGAAACAGTAGGAGCTGTGTGAGGCTACTAAAGGCAGGGCTATAACATTTTTCTGTCATCATTTTATTATAGATTAAGTGCAAGAGTTGTTAGGTGTGGATAATTAGATTATAGTTTATTGCAATAGCAAGTTGTGCCTTGTTCTCAGATAGACAGCAAGTGGAGAGTGATATATGAAATGATGGAAGGAAGAAGAGAAGCAAAGAGTGATTCACAGGCAGAGCCTAAATTATTTCTCACAGTTTTTTGTTGCCTTATGGTTCCAAGTGCTGTCACCAATCTTTGCATTTTGTTATTATCTCATGACACTTGTTTAATCAGCTACCATCTCTCCTGTGGACTTTTTACTGTCTACAGTCTCAGATCTACACAGCCCTGCCCTCCAGCACTATCCACAGCAACCCCTCAACAGCAACATTGTACCCATCAGGTAAACCATCGGCTACGTTTGCTTTGCCTTGTTGCCCATATTAGATTCTTGATGAATGTGTGTTGTTGTTATTCAGCCTGGTTCAATGTGCCCCTTTTTAACTTTGAGCACCCGCCCCTTTAAGCCTCTCTGCACATCCTTGGATACGGCAACACATAAAAAACAGTTGGAAATAAACTAGGCTCTGCCTGTGACTCACTCTTTGCCTGTCTTCCTCCTTCCATCTCCTCATCTCATCTATCACTCTCCACTTGCTGTCCATCTGGGAAAAATCTATTATTTAATTATCCACAACTCGTGTGCCTAATGCATAATAAAGTAATGATAGAAAAATGTTATATAACCAGAACATTGCAATTGTCTTTATTATTGTTTTTATACTTGAACACTTCTGCAATGCAATGTTGAGACGATATGGCCATTATGGACTCTATGGTGCGCCTCTTCATGTTACATATGTGTACCCAATTTCATACATGTATGTAGGTCATACCCAGACCTGGGGCTCAAGTTTTTCATTCTTCTAGGTGGCACTACTGAGCCATTTTACCCTGCCCATATCTGAAGCCATTAAAATACGTTATTTTTCACCAGACCTGGTGCGTGTTTAAAATTTCACAAGTTTTTGAGCATGTTAAAGCCCTCAAACGGGCACTTGTTTTGCCAGATTATTATTATTATTATTACTAATAATAATAATAATAATAATAATAATAGTAATGGCCCTAATAATCTGTTTCTTGGTGTATTTTCTTTCAAATACAGTGTGTTTATTTTATATTGTAATTATAATAATCCATAATTTTTTGGATATGCATATCCGATAGTTTTTAACACAATGAGTTTTTAGACAGACAGCACAGCAGACCATTCACACTAAAACTATGCCCCTAATGGACTGCCCAGAAATAACAGCTCCACTCTGCATTTTCCTCCACACATAGCAAACAAGGGCTGTTTCTTGCATGCCTTGCTTTATGTTTCCATAGCCGAGATTCTGGCTGTGTACAGTTGCACAAAATTCAGTGCAGTCTATTTACACTGAAGTAATTCTATTTCAACAACCTCAAGAAATCTATCAAAGCAAATAAATTCAAATTCAAATTTTATTTGTCACGTACACAGTCATACACAGTACGATATGCAATGAAATGCTTAGACAACTGCTCGTGAGCTAAAAAAAAAGAAAAGAAGAAAAGGCTATGAATAAGATAGGAAATAAATATGAAAAATTAAAAAGGGTAAATTTAACTAGGAAGGAATAAAATATAAATTAAGGTTAAAAATGAAATAACTGTACAACACAAATTAGAATGAAGGGTAAATTTAACTGGGAAGAATAAGATAAAATATATAAATTAAAGTTGAAAATAAAATAACTGTACAACAAAATACACAATATAGAACTATATAAGAATGTATGAAGAAATATAAATAAATAAATATATATATATATATATACACACACACACACACACACAATAACAGCAGCTGTACAAGTATTAACTGGAAATGAAGAATATAATGTCCAGTGTTGTGCGATCCACATTATGTCTTGTGCAGTGCAAATATGCTTAAAGTGATTTAAGTGATGAAGTGAAAACAAGTTCCTGAGCACCTTGGAGGGCAGTTGGAAGTCTCTCAAGCGTCTGAGGTGGTAGAGACGCTGACGGGCCTTTTTCACCACGGTGTTGATGTGACAGGACCATGACAGGTCCTGCGTGATGTGAACTCCGAGGTATTTGAAGCTGTCCACTCTCTCCACTGGGCACTCGTTGATGACGGGGGTCTGGTAGTTCCTCTCCTGCTTAGTGCTGAAGTCCACTATCAGCTCCTTTGTCTTACTGACGTTTAGAAGGAGGTTGTTCCTCTGGCACCAGTTCTCCAGATTCCTAATCTCCTTCAGGTAGGCCGTCTCGTTGTTATCAGAGATCAGGCCCACCACGACGGTGTCGTCAGCAAACTTGATGATGGTGGTGGAGCTGGTAGTGGCCACACAGTCATATGTGTACAAAGAGTACAGCAGGGGGCTCAGAACACACCCCTGGGGGGCTCCAGTGCTGAGAGTGGTGGAGGCTGAGACATGTCCGCCCATCCTTACTGCCTGTGGTCTGCCAGTTAGGAAGTTGGAGATCCACTGACACATAGATGAGCTGATAATAAATAAACTGAATGAAATAACTGCAATATTTCAACATGTCACTTATTTGACAAAGATGTAGTGACTTGATACCAATTAAGCCACTACGAGGCTCAAGTGGAGAGTACTGCTTTGCTGACTCACTCTTAAACAGACCAACAAACAAATTGCGAATCCCACGTGACATACTATACCATGACAACCATAATCCCTGGATTAGATATGCAAATACCTTGCACACTACCTTATCACCTGATCAACAATCAATGGTCATTGAATAATGGTTTTTGATCAGTTTTTGTTGATCAATGGTTTTGACAATCTGCATATTAATGATCAAGGAACTGAGCTCACAGCCCATTGTTCACCATTTATTGCGCAAAGGTACTGTGGGGGAAGCCTGCAGTCAGACTGAGACTGAAGAAGTCCCTTGGATGAGTGACGAAATGCTGAAAAGGCTACGTCCAGATGAACAGAATGAACTTTTTGGGATTTCCTTACTTTACCTGCATGATTGAGCATGGATCAAGACAAAAATTCAGTATTATTTCTGTTCATATTATAAGTTATGTTGTTTTGTTAGCATTTTAAGATGTCTGTTAACAATCTCTTTATGTACTTGCACTGAATGCATCCATGTGCTAATTTTAGCTTTCTGACCTATGTGACGTGATGATCATATCATACACAATTAAGTTGTGATGCACTTTGACATAGTTTTAAAACCTTTTATTTTTTCTTCATTAATAACTCTGGAGTACTTCTTTTTGGATCTTTTAGGCTTTATTTGCACTCCTGTATTGCTTTAAGTCACAGAGTGTATAATACTTGTATGTTGTGATATTGTTCACAACTTAATTTAAAGAGACTATAACTGCTCCTGAAGGTTTTTCATGTTCGAAGTAGAATAAAGGGCCATGCTCCAACTGATGTTTAACCAGTATTTTAATCTTCTTTTCACCAGCAAACACCGTGAAAAACTATGTTGAAATGATCAATGAAAAACACGGATATTATGTCAGCAGAATAAAAATTACAACTCAAATAAAACATACACACAAAGTAAATGCACCAACATACTGTGTGCGCCTTTCTACTCAACATTCATGTGCAATTGTGGTCCATATTTTCCATATTTTCACCTTGTACACAAGTCAGCCTACTCCCATTTGGTTCGAGCCCTCAGTCTCTGGCAACATGTGCGCTTAATTACACATCACCCCAAAGCACCACAAAGCGCCATACTCAGGTCGACCAGTAGGTTGCGACAAAACAACATGAAACCAGATTAAACACCAACTTTTGAACATTGCAATCACATAATAATTACATTTTAATGTGACAGCTACAGAAACTGTATGAGAAGCAATAAATTTTTTATTTTGTAGTTTTCACTGTGTTGAAACGATGTCCAAAGAACTGTCAGACATTGCTCAGAACTGTGTTAGCTGAAGAAAATAAATGGCTAGACCCATTAGAGACTCTCTTCTGTTATTATTGATGCCAGGGGCTGCTACATATGCTGCAAATCATTAAGCATACTGGCAACTATCTCTAGATCATGTTAATAACATTAATCATGAAGAAATCTACTTTATATAACCTCTGAGAGGAGTTGTACATTCCTGTTAACATTTTTCCAAACAATATGTACGTGTGCTTCTAGCCTTGAGCAAACTGTCATTGTTTATTTAACAAAACCTAAGCCAAAATCTGATTCGCCGTAGATTCATTGATTGAGTCATTAATTGATTCATTGTAGCTTGTGGAACCATGTTTACCAGCAATAACTTAAAGTTACCATTTTCTATATGACTTTAACAGTCAGTCACATCATTGTGGAGAAATATTGGGCCACGCTATTCACAATGTTGCTTCAGTTAATTGAGGTTTGTGGGCATTTGTTTATGCACAGTTCTATTAATATCATACTTTAACATTTAAAATCTAACTGAGGCCTGTGAAGTCTGAGATGTAGCTTTGCATATTTTGCAGTTTCCTTCAGCTTCCACGGTTTAAACTTGAGGTAAAATAACTGAGACTTCCACACATGGGAAGATTGGCAACTGTCTTGAATGTTCTCCACTTGTGACTGATATTTCTCACTGTATCATTCCTCAGATTGCTTGAAAATCACCTTATAACCCCCTTCACTGATGGGCAGGAGCAATTGCTTCTCTAATATCGTTGCTGATGACTCTCCTCCTTGGGGTTTTGTTAAAAACACCTCAATATTCAAATTCAGCAACTGCAAAAATTACATAAATAGATAGAAAAATCATTTATTCCTTATTATCATTTTGCATTTTTGTACAACAAAACCTTTTTCAACTGCAGTCTTTTTCACAACAGCATATACAATAAATAAAGTATAAGAAGAATAAAAAGAACATAGTAGATACTAAACTGGCTATTGCTAAGTTCTTTGAGTCGGAGAGTGTAATTAAGAATAAATACAAAAGAATAAATAACACACATTATAATGTCCACCTCATTCCTGACAGGACCATGACAGATGCCTGGTGGATTCCTGACTGATTGCCGGCTGATCTGTGACTTTAATGATATCCCCCACCTGTGACTTGTACAATACAAGGAATATTAATGCCCCCTCGCAGCATTTCTGAAAACCAGTGTTAATGTCTTGTACATCCACCAGGGGACGCAGTGCAAATGGAAGTTTATTCATGTTTTTGCATTGAGCAGAGGTTCTATAAATATAGCAGAGGTTGTGCACACTGAGCACGCAAGAAAACAAAAAGTGATGCTTACACTTGGTGGTAGAGCAGGTCAGCTACTGATTGCAAGGTTGGTGGCATGTAGACTAGGGGGTCTGCATGCCAAGTATCCTTGGGGAAGATACTAACCCCCATCCATCAGAGCATGAAAGTGTGTGAATGTTAGCTAAACAGCACAAAGTATAGAAGAAAGTATTTGTGTGATTGGGTGAATGAGTCGTGTTGTATAGAGTGCTTTGAGTACTCCGACAGAGTAGAAAAGTGCTATATAAGAACCAGTCCATTTACGAATGTTGTCTTTGTTCAAAAATGAAAATCGAAATTTTAACTCAAATCGATTGGTTGGTCCTGTCAGAGAAGAGTGTATTTTAGACGTGATACAAAAGGCCAAGTCAGACAGAGAGCACCATGGTAGCAACAACATTCATGTGCTTGTGCATTCTGTCATAATAAAATCTACGTGCATCTACTGTACATGTATTGGCAATCTGTCCATGCCAGTTACTGTATGCATTGGCTTAGTAAATAAATGAGCAAACATAGCAGCAATGATCGCATTCACGCATGGTTACTTTCAGCAGTACTCAAAGCACAAAGTTGCCTGCTGCTAATATTTGTACAGTACATTCCTTTTTTAATATTGTGCTGTGAACTGGACACTCCAAATGCAACAACAGATAACGGTTTGTTCAAAATATTTCTGATGATTAATAAGGTAAGTGAAATGTTGCTGTAGAAGTTCACCAGGTAGCTCTTGCACTGTGCTTAAAACTATTGGTAATTCTTGCCATTTACACTTTCCAAATTAATCAAAAGTCATAGCAGTATTTTTATGATTTATTTTAATAATGTGTTTCAAAACTTTTGCACTGTGAGAGAGACACGACAGGGAAACAACCCCCATGCCTTCCTGGAGATCTTCAGGGCCACAGCAGAGACGTGCCGTTGGCCAAAGGAGTGGTCGCTGGGGCTGCTCCTGCTGCAGTCTGGCAGAGCCCAGGCAGTGGCTCTCAGCCTGCCCACAGCAACAAGGTGCAGGTTTGCGGGTGTCCACCGAGCAATCATGGATGGCTTGGGCCTGGTATGTCTGCAATGCATTCAGCAGAGATGTGGGGTAGTCCGGACCTACTTGCATTTTGCATTATTGAAAGAAAGGCTTTATTGATTGAGTCGTGACACTCACACAGAAGAGGAATGCCAAAAATGATTTTCCAGGTGGCTCACCAAAACGCCATGGCAGGGCATATGAAATATGCTAAAACTCTGGAGCAAATAATGGCCAGATTTTATTGGCTGGGAATCTGAGCAGATGTGCGCTGATGGTGTGCGCCCTGCCTGGACCATCAGCTGGTTAACCAGCTGGCCATCGCAAAAGTGCCCATTACTATGTAAGACTGCTTTCTTCCATTTGTGCAACATCTCTAAAGTTAGAAATATCCTGTCTCAGAGTGACGCTGAAAAACTAGTTCATGCATTTATTACTTCCAGGCTGGACTACTGTAATTCATTATTATCAGGAAGTCCTAAAAACTCCCTGAAAAGCCTTCAGCTGATCCAAAATGCTGCAGCAAGAGTCCTGACAGGGACTAGAAAGAGAGAGCAGATTTCTCCTGTTTTGGCTTCCCTTCATTGGCTTCCCGTTAAATCCAGAATTGAATTCAAAATCCTGCTCCTCACATACAAGGTCTTAAATAATCAGGCCCCATCTTATCTTAATGACCTTGTAGTACCATATCACCCTATTAGAGCACTTGGCTCTCGCTCTGCAGGCCTACTTGTTGTTCCTAGAGTATTTAAAAGTAGAATGGGAGGCAGAGCCTTCAGTTTTCAGGCCCCTCTTCTGTGGAACCAGCTTCCAGTTTGGATTCAGGAGACAGACACTATCTCTACTTTCAAGATTAGGCTTCAAACTTTCCTTTTTGCTAAAGCATATAGTTAGGGCTGGACCAGGTGACCCTGAATCCTCCCTTAGTTATGCTGCAGTAGGTGTAGGCTGCCGGGGGATTCCCATGATGCATTGAGTTTTTCCTTTCCAGTCACCTTTCTCACTCACTATGTGTTAACAGACCTCTCTGCACTGAATCATATCTGTTATTAACCTCTGTCTCTCTTCCACAGCATGTCTTTATCCTGTCTTCCTTCTCTCACCCCAACCGGTCGCAGCAGCTGGCCCCGCCCCTCCCTGAGCCTGGTTCTGCTGGAGGTTTCTTCCTGTTAAAAGGGAGTTTTTCCTTCCCACTGTTGCCAAAGTGCTTGCTCATAGGGGGGTCATATGATTGTTGGGTTTTTCTCTGTATCTATGAAGCGCCTTGAGGTGACTTATGTTGTGATTTGGCGCTATATAAATAAAATTGAATTGAATTACTATTAATGGAGGTCCCATTTGAACGCATTGTCAAGGACCTCATCAGGCCATTTCACCGGAGTGCACGTGGATATTGCTTTATATTAGTTCTGGTGGATTATGCCATGCAATATCCCAAAGCAGTGCTGGTTGGCTGAAACGTTTAATGTTTAATAATGAAGAACCTTAAAACATTACTTTCAGCATCAACTTTGTTTTAAAGCCTTTAAAATATATACCGTTCAATAGTCGACCTTTATCTTACAGAGATGTGATGATTTTATGGATAATTAAAGTCAGTCATATATCTACAAACACAACAAGCTGAAAGTCAGTGATGCTGCTCGGTTTGCAGTCCTGAACATCACGGCACAAGCAGGATTCACTGCACTGTTAATGTGAGCTATGTTACATTGCTGCCTCTGTTCGGTGGTGTCGAGCCAATCAGACTTCAACGTTTGTTTCAACGAGCTGACGGTTCACTCGTTAAGCTGAAAGAAAGATGCTAGACAATCTGCTCCCTGTTTGTGAAGGATTGCTAGAAAAGTTTTTTAAAAAATTATTAGGTAAAAATTAGGTAATGTTAAAATAATGTTATCATCCCAGTGTTTTCAGTGTGGGAGAAAGTACTCAGAGTACTCAGGGCCTTCAAGTTACACACCATGAAAGGCAGCAACAAGTTCAATGTTCAGAAACCTAAAGTCTGTATCAGCAGCAGAATGGAGCTAAAATAAATGTTGGTTTCAGTTCTATGAAGCTTTGAGTATTTTGGATCAGTAGCTGCTGTGTTTGTTGCATCATATTGCTGTAACTGTTTATATGCTTTATATATTCTGAGCTAAGTTGATCTATAGTGTTACATCATATTCTATAAGGATGTTATGTGTTTGTAGACTTTCTGCCCAGTTTGACCCATTTAGCAGAAGTCAGCCTGTTTAAGGCTCTGATATCTATTCTGTGTGACTTAAAGCAGTTATGACATGGTCTGATTTTCTCACCCAATAAAGGAATATTTCACATATCAGTATAGCAGACATCTTGCTCCTCCCCCTTTTGTGAGTGTGGACACTTCCTCTCTTTGCTCTTTAAATGCTTTGCTTCTTTTATTGATTTTTATGCTGATTTTTTTCCCTTTTTTCTATATGAGCTTACCTGCGATAGCTTCTGGACACTTATAGATCATTAGGATTAAAGTGTTCTTAACAGAAACAGCAACATTTTTATAGTTACCTTATCTTCAGCGCTCCGTGTGTTTGTGGCCTAGACACAGCTGAAGCCTGATTACAGTGTCTGGGCACCGAACAGCCTCAATAGCCTGGAAAGGTGCTAACCGCTAGGCTAACTAGCAACAAGATGCCTTCCCTCTCCACAGATGACTACCACAGCCTCCTGCAGAAGATTGCAGTACTGGAGACAAAAATTCATCGCTTAGAAGTAAACGTGGAGGTAAATGGACTGTGTGGAAATGAAACAACCTTGCCTTTGACTCAAAACAATGGCGATGAGCAAGCTAGTACACAGCTAAGGAGCACAGATAACATGACCAAGAAAGTAGACTCTGTGCATTATTATAAATCCTCAAGTGATAATCCCCCCTTGGACTGTCTTGGTGCAAAACCAAGACATAAATCATGTCTCCTGGAAGGGGGAGGACGTACCACAGGCAGGGCACAGCGAGCTGAAATCTCTGAAACCGACTGGCCTTCACTTCCTACGAGACAGAGAAGCTCTTCTACCCCTGTACACGAGAGGAAACAGGACTGGACAACCGTGAATAGGAAGGTTAGCAACAAACCTCCAAAACAACTGAATGTGAAACTGCAGAACAGATTTGCTCCACTATCAAAGGACCCTGGATCGATATCGGACAACCATCCATCTAAAAGCAGCGAAATAAGGTCTGAAAATCTGTTAAAAAGTGAAAGGCCACAGGGAAAGCTAAAGGCTAGGCCTGAAACTCTGATTGTGGGTGACTCTGCCGTAAAGGATGTACAAAGGATGTGCGGTAAGAACACTAAAGTCGTTGTTTGCACTGAATAAATGGCTTATATCAGCATGTGCTGACCACTCAGTGCATTTTATCAACAACTTTAATATTTTTTGGGAACGCAGGCATCTGTTTAAAGCAAATGGATTTAATTTTAACAAGTCAGGGGTGAAACTGTTCACCTCCAACTTGTTTTATTCCATACGTCATCCATCCTTGGTGCCAAGGCTGAGATAAACGAGGAGTTATCTCATAAAGAGGAACAAACAGTACTCCAAGAACAGACAAAGCCCAGCAGAAACCTTGAGGAGGAGCTCCATCTGCCCCCACCCGGGAAGAGCCTCAGAAAGGAGAGACATCTGAGGCAAGAAGAGGGGTCCCTATTTGCCTCCAACTCTCTCAACAACACCAACGACCAGGACCAGGGACCACGACCTTCCCCAGTCCCCCAAACCCCTGACAGGCCATCACCCTCCTCCCCCTCCCTTTCTCCCTCCTCCCCACACCTGAAATTCACTGAGGAGATGATGGAGCGGGTCAATGCTGGGCTCAGATCTACCCCCCGGCCCAATCCCTTTTTGTCCCCCATAAACCCCCCACCAGAGCAGCCAAAGGTTCGCCATCGAGCCCCACCCTCAACAGAGCAATCGAAGTCACATTGCCCAGCCTCGCCCCCCTTAGTTCCTCTTCATGCTCTGTCTCCGCAGTCTGATGCGTGATGTGTGAAGGGTCCGGGCTGTGAGGATTATGGCAGTGATGACTTTTCCCAGGAGAAGCTTACTAGAAGGTTTTAAAATCTCTGTACTTTCAGGTGACAGAAGGAGACATGTGGCCTGGTCAAAACACAGAGAGCTGCACTCTAAAAGATCTTTAAACATAGTAAACATACCTTGTGTGCCACAGACTGCTCCCAAACACGAGGGGACAAGTAATACCTCTAAAACACTTAAGTTGGCTTTATTAAACATTAGATCTCTAGCTGGGAAAACATTTTTAATTAATGATTTAATCACTGAGCACAGCCTTGATTTTATGTTTTTAACTGAAACTTGGTTGGACCAAAGTAACAGTGGAGCTGTTCTCATCGAGACGACCCCTCCTACAGTTTTATCAGTGAGGGCAGGGTGAGCAGGAGAGGAGGAGGGGTTGCTGTCTTATTTAATGAATCATTTCAATGTAAGCAGCTATCTCCTGGAAGTTTTCAGTCTTTTGAATATGTGGCTTTACAGCTGAAGGCCCCATCCAAAGTTGTGTTTCTTAATGTTTACAGGCCTCCCAAATACTGCACAGACTTTTTTAATGACCTCAGTGAACTGCTGTCTGTGATCTGTGTTGATTTTGACTGTGTAATTATTGCTGGGGATTTTAACATTCATGTGGACAACCCTCAGGACAAAGGGACTAAAGACCTGAGTAACACTCTGGGCAACTTTGGGCTGACTCAGCATGTAACAGAGGCCACACATAATAGAGGACACACTCTTGACCTACTTGACTTGATATTGATATTGTATCACTGCGGGGCTGTATACTGTTGATCTAAAGTGAAATTATCCTGTGGAAACAGGAATTTTCCATTTTAGAGCATTTTGAAATCACTGAAAGTTAGGTCAATTATGGACAATTTGAAAAGGCTTTTATTTTTGAAAGCAGAATCAGAATGACTTGATATTGATATGGTATCACTGTGGGGTTGTATACTGTTGATCTAAAGTGGAATTACCCTGTGGAAACAAGAAGTTTTCATTTTAGAGCATTTTGAATCGTTAGGAGATTAAGTCAAATATCCGCAATTTCAAAGGGCCATTACTATGAAAAGCAAAATCAGAAAGAATTGATATTGATATGGTATTACTGTGAAAAAGACTGCGGTTGGAAAGTGTTGATACAAAGTTCAAATAGTATTTGGAAATACGACTTTTGCTTTTAAGAGCATTATTAAGTCATTGAAAGAGTAGTTCAAAAATGAAGATTCACAGGGCTTTTACTTTGAAATCCAAAATAAGATGGCCTTGATAGTGACAGGGCACAATTAGGGTACAAGGCTGTGTCATATAGATGTAACATTAGAGTTTGTAAAAAAAAAAGCCTAAATTATATGTTATTATGTTCTTAACATATCTGTTAATTCACTCGAAGTTGGCTTTTATTTTGAAATCCGGTTTCCACATCCATTCCCGTAATACTTTGAATACACAGGGAACGTAAAATAAACTGGAGGCTGACTTGACACCAGTAAACTAACGCCAGTTCTTCAGTAACTGACGAGGGCTCAAGCATCTCCGCACCAACGGTAAGTTATTTTAACAAAAGCCAGAGAAACGAGCTGCAGAAGCTGTAACATAATGTTAGCATTTACTTTGGCTGATCCAAGTACGTCCATTAAATGTGTTGTTTTTGACAGACTCATGTTGTACTTTTATTTTAATAGTGATGAGTGTCGAACTAGTTGTTTCGCTAAATTAAGTAACTCACCTGAAACGTAAATGAGAGCTGTGGCAGAAACGCAAAGCTGCAGTCTTGTCAGACTGTTTTTTTTTTCAGTCATCCGTTCGTTCGCTCCGGTGAATGCATCCAAACTTTGCAGAAAGTCCTATTAGTTTAAAAAAAGTTGATATATTGTTGAAATACATGTTGAAATCAGCTGGTAAAAGCCAGTCAGCTAACTGAATAGGTCACTATCATGTTTACATATGTGTTCAAGGTCAACTTAAGCCATGTCCACACGTACACGGGTATTTTTGAAAACAGAGATTTTCCGTTTTCGTTTTAAAAAATAATCCCGTCCACACGTAAACGCAGAAATGAAGGAAAACGCTGCTAGGAACATGCCAAAGCAACAGGTGGCGCTAGATTCCTAACCGTGCAGAAATGTTGGCCAATCAGAAGTCTAGAAGCCTCGGTGGGAAAAAGTAAACAAAGCTGGGGCATAGAAGCAGAAGCAAGTGGTATGTGTGGAGGCAGTGCAGAGAGTACAATTAACAGTAACAGTATTGTAGAAATTCACCGAAACAATAACGTGGCGCACAGTGTGACGTCAAAAAATGAGCACACCTTTGACGCTGCGTTTTCTCCATTTTTCTGTCCACACATAAATGCAAAAACGGAGTTTTAGAAAATATCCACCCTGGCCGGAGTTTTTAAAAATCTCCGTTTTCAGTGACCAAAAACGGCGTTTACGTGTGGACGAAAGGTGCAAACGCATAGAAAAATCTGCGTTTTCAAAAATACCCGGGTACGTGTGGATGTAGCCTAAGAGAATGACTATTAGGCAAAGCAAACCAAAATTACATGATTTGTTCAGAGTTACTGTCAAAAAAATTTTAAACACACAAAAAAAATACTCATCTTCACATTAATAAGAGCATTAAAGTCAATATAACTTTTATTGTCAGTATTGGTCTTTTTTTTTTTAAAGGTGAAACTACTAAATATAACATATTTCAAATTGTCAGTAACTTGTCCGACAGTAAATAACTGACATAACTAATTACTTTCATACAAACCAATCAGTAAGTTATTTTGTATATTTTTTTAAATGAGTAATCAGTTATAAATAACTATTTGCATTTCTGAAGTAACAGTAAGACTACTGACAACATTAACTGTTACTTTTCTTTTCTAAAACTATCTTTTGTTTTTCTTTTCTTTACCTTTTTTTCTTAGTAACTCAGGAGGTTATGTTTTTGGTGGCATTTGTCTGACTGTTAGCAAAATAACTCAAAGTTATGGACAGATTTTAAATTTTCAGGAAATGTCACAAATGGGCCAATAAACAAGTAATTCAATTTTGGGGGTGATCAGGCATGATCAAGGAATTTAAACTATACTGTACTGAACTCTCCATGTGCTTTGCTAGTCTTATTAATCTATTATCAAGTACTGCTTTGTTTGTCATTTTAGTTGTCATTTTAAAAGCTCAAATTAAAGACATCAGTCAGTAAAAATACATCTACCTTGTACCTTATGGGCATGAATCTAGCTAACTAATGAATGCAATATTGTTTGGTGATTGCTACCTATCAATGCAATTATTTATTTCTGTTTTAATAGATATGTTTTTGTTATTCTGTTTCAGAGTGGATTTCAAGAAGATGGAGAGGGTCACCTGAATCTTGACATTTATAAACATGCAACTGCATTTCTTCTTCAAGCCAAGGAAACCCATCGACTGACACAGGTAATTTATGCCATTAATTTTCCATTGAATTGTATTTCATTGTTAGAGAACCTAAAAGCAATATGCTTAACTTATGCTGAACAGTGCTCAAGCTATAACTTGGGCACTGTTCAGACCTGGCATCTTGAATAGATCATTCAAGATGTCATAAATGGACAGCTTTAGGTATGTGAGTGAAACACCTGACATTCGAATGTGTCTCCATGTACTTCATGGGTGACCACTCAGATCTCACTCCCCCACTATATATGGAAATAGACATGTATGTTGCATCCAAAATCTGCCTATCACTATATTTCCTTAGCATGAGCTAAGAATAGAGACAACATAATACACACAACACAAATTTTCAATTTGCATTTCCACCTATGATCCGATTCCTCAAAATGCATTATAATTAAGTGAATACAAGGTTTTAACGTTGCATAAGGCAATATTATTCTTTACAAAAAAAATTGGGTGGTGGGGGTAACTTATTTTGCTCATTGCATCGCACTAACTTTATGTAACTGAAGGTTTCCTTTTTCAAAAATTGTGTCTGTGAGTTTGCATGTTGACTGTGTTTTCATATGAATTTTGTAATTAAGGTTTTTTCCTTTGTTTTTCCTCTTCCACAGAGAGCTGTTAACCACTTCGTGAGTGGAATCCAGCAATATCAGGCCGTATTATTGGAGCACTTAAAACAACAAATGAGTGACATGATTGAGAGACATTCTGGGGACCTGGATCAACTAAAGAGTGATGCAGTGGGGGTATTTGACCAGTTTGTTGACCCTTTCACTCAAATTGCTTCCACACATTTGCAGGAAAAGACTATCAAAGAACTGTTAAAACCAGTTGAACCAGAGATTATTGTCACAAAACAAACAGTCTGTTATTCGAAGCGTGGAGACTCCAGGGTTCTTGCCATTAAAGACCATTGTTTTCATTACATACCGTTGTTGAAAAGTTTGGAGCAGCTGCTATCACATCCAAGAATGCTTGCAATGATTGATGAGAGGCCAAAGCCATGCAAGGATGGCTTTCTTCATGATTTCATTGATGGAGACATTTTTAAGTGGCACCCACTGTTTATTAAAGTCCCTACAGCATTACAGTTGATTTTATATACAGATGAAATTGAACTATGCAATCCTCTTGGATCTCGGGCAAACAAGAACAAGCTGTTATTGATTTATTACACCTTAGGTAACATCAGCCCTAAGTACAGATCAAGACTTCCTGCTATTCGTCTGCTTGCCATGGTAAAATCAAAAGATCTTTCCCGTTGTGGTATAGATGAGATATTTGAGAGGATTAACCGTGACTTAATTGAGCTGTGTGATGGTGTCCAAGTTGTCACTGCAAGGGGTGAGAGGACAATTCATGGGGCACTCATATCTGTGTGTGGAGACACTCTAGCTCAGCATGAAGTGGCTGGATTTAAGGAAGGAGTGGGTTTTGCCTACAGTAAATGCAGGCACTGCGAATGCCACTTTGAAGACATGCAGGAAAAATTTAATGAAGATTTTTTTTGTTAAAAGGACCATGGCCAGTCATAACAGGCAATGTAATGACATTGAGAAGGCAAGTACGGACTTTCTGAAAGACAAACTAAAAATAACGTATGGTATAAACAGGAGAAGCAAGTTAACAGACTCTCCTCACGTTGATATAATCAATCAAACCCCGCAAGACATCATGCATGTTATTCTTGAAGGCGTTGCCCCATATGAAATCAAATGTGTTTTAAAGAATCTTGTGCTTTCAGGGCAAATGAACTAAGATTCATTCAATAGTGCAATTCTGTGTTTCCCTTATTCTCCTGTTGATGTGAGGGATAAGCCTTGCCCCATATCTGTCAGTACGCTTTCATCAAATGACAATAAATTGAAACAGTCAGCTGGGCAGATGCTGGTTTTGTTGAAGATCTTTCCATTTCTTATGGACAAAATTGGAGAAAATCATTACACACAAATGCTACGTAACATGTTAGAGATCATAAAAATTCTGTTTTCACCTATTATTGCTGTCTCAACTCTCTCCAGATTGAAGCTTTTAATAGAGCAGCATTTAAAACATTTCAAACAACTGTTTCCAGATTAAAATATTATACCTAAACAGCATTATTTACTGCATCTTCCTTCTCAGATTAAGGCTCTTGGTCCTACAGTGAGGCATATGTGTATGCGTTTTGAGTCAAAACATTGTTTCTTCAAGCAGTGGGCTCTGAAAAGTAGTTTTAAGAATATTTGTAAATCTCTTGTGAAGCACAACCAACTTTATGAATGTAGTCAGAACGTGCATGAGAAACATCCCATTTTTTCAAGTGAAGTCGACATGGTTCCAGCCAAAGAGGTGAAAAATGTTCATTATGTAGAAGGCAAGATTAAAGACTTCATTGAGCAAGTTGAACATGTAGTTTCTGTACAGTGGATTATGCTACATGGAAATATACATTCATGTGAAAAATCTTTGGTTATTTCTGATGTCATAAATGATGCTCCAGAGTTTGCACTTGTTAAAAACATCTATATTGTAAATGCATCTGTGTATTGTTTTGAATGCCAGCCTCTCTCTACAGTTGGGTGGAATGATCAATATTTAGCTTATGAGGTAGAAGTTCCCTGTCTAGCTCAGGCAAATATTTTTGTGGATGCTGGAAATCTTGTTGATTATACAGCGTACCACTATGTAAACTTTAATAACAGCAAGTACATTCCAGTGAAGTATGATCTAACTGACATCATCAAACATTATTCTTTTGTGAATATGTGGGCTGAAATAAGGTTTTTAAAGACTGGCAAAAAAATTGTTCTATTTACTTTTTATTTTACTTTTGGCGCAATCTGTTCAGTGCAACACAACTGAGAGGGAAACAATTTCAGTGTTTTGCCTCTTTTTCAATGTCACATTGATATGGTTTGACTGATAAATACACTGTGCTTAAGATACTAAGACTCATAATAATGTAATGTTGGGCATGATATTAACCTGCAGTTCTCAATAAAGTAGATTTGATGTCCTGATTCAAGTTAGGTCTATTTCTTGAAACAAGATGATAAATCTTTTACAAATAACACAGCAGCTTAAAACGTTTATGAAATGCCAAAAAAGCTTGTTTCGTGTGAGATATGACTCAAAACAATATGTTTTCAAGAGTTTTTCACTTAACAAGATATCCAAGATGCACTGTCTAAAAACAAGTTCCTATATCTCACTGAAACGTTACTCTTTAGCTGATTATGGCTTATTTTAAGTGTGATTAGATATTTTGACTTGAAATAAGACAAATATACTTGGTAAGATTTTAAGTTTTTGCAGTGTAACTGAGGCAGATCTACCCTGATGGACAATGGGGACTCTAACCCACAAAATGACCAACAAAGGTCTGACCTAATGACCAACCGGGACTTTAACCCAGTATTTAAACTTTTCCTAGCAGACTCTAACTGCTTTCATTTCTTTCTTCTTAGCAGACTCTACTGCTTCTACTCATGAGATTTTTCATCAAAATCAAAACAGACATCCACCAGTAATTTCAGTGAGTAGACTTAAATTTTATCATGTCCAATTTGGCACACTTTGGAAATAATTCAACAGGTAGTGCCTTACCTTTGGATAAGCCGGCTTATGCCCACTCACTTCGACTACTGGAATTCATGTCTGCCCGTCAGACCACCGAATTTTACCACCGAAGATTATATTATTAATGCAATGGTAATGATGATAATTATTTAACAATAGCAGTAAAATTTCCCTGCTCCACATCGGTTTTCAGCGTTATTTTGTTATCGTTTTTATCGTTAACTCGGTTTTCCTGGTCTTTTCACGTGTGTTATGAATAAATCTGTTTTTTGGTACCGGTACTGGTTTTATTTTGTTGTATGTATCCGCGACACCTTAAAGGCCGGTCCGTGAAAATATTGTCGGGTATAAACCGGTCCGTGGCGCAAAAAAGGTTGGGGACCGCTGCTTTAAATAATGTTTCCTTTTATAAAAGTAGGATAATGAAAAAACATTTATCATAAAATTTATTATTGACATGTTTGTGGCAATTAATATGTGAATCAACTAAATGGGGCGGGGGGGAGGAGGGTGTTGGCCCAACTGGTCTTAAACTAAGAAACACTAAAGTTAAATTTGAAAACAATTTAAAACAAAACATCCCCATTCTAAAATGTCATGTGACAATCTGATTGGCTTACGGAGTGATGATGTCACAAGGACTATGTTGCCTTTGATCTGAAGTCTATAAATAGGGGTCAGAAGCAGCAATTAATCAGTTTGTTCACAGCCTTCAAACGTTCGACCAGAGATCCATTTGGAAATATTTCTAAGCCTTTTCAGAGTCACTGTGCACAGGCTCCAACATGCCTCCACGAAAAGGCCAACAAAGACAAAAAGATTATGCTCCCTGTCCTTTGTGTTCTGGCCGGCCAATCTCTCCAGGAGAAATTGTGCGGCCAATCTCTCCAGGAGAAATTGTGCGGCCAACCTCTCCAGGAGAAATTGTGCGGCCAACCTCTCCAGGAGAAATTGTGCGGCCAACCTCTCCAGGAGAAATTGTGCGGCCAATCTCTCCAGGAGAAATTGTGCGGCCAATCTCTCCAGGAGAAATTGTGCGGCCAATCTCTCCAGGAGAAATTGTGCGGCCAACCTCTCCAGGAGAAATTGTGCGGCCAATCTCTCCAGGAGAAATTGTGCGGCCAACCTCTCCAGGAGAAATTGTGCGGCCAACCTCTCCAGGAGAAATTGTGCGGCCAATCTCTCCAGGAGAAATTGTGCGGCCAACCTCTCCAGGAGAAATTGTGCGGCCAACCTCTCCAGGAGAAATTGTGCGGCCAACCTCTCCAGGAGAAATTGTGCGGCCAATCTCTCCAGGAGAAATTGTGCGGCCAATCTCTCCAGGAGAAATTGTGCGGCCAATCTCTCCAGGAGAAATTGTGAGTGAAGAAAGGACAAAAGCTGGCATCGTTGGACCATAGAAGCATGATGGGGAGATGTTCTGAGGAGACTCCGTCTCAGATTAATCCTCGTCCACTTCCAGGGAAAACTACATTTATTCAGGTACGTCCAAGACACCCTGGCAGAAGTGCAGGTATGGCTTCCCCAGTGAATCCTCCTGTAGAGTCTCCATCAACACCACCTTTCCTCAGTTCTGATGATGGATTACCACCAGTTGATTGTTAAAAATTAACTGCTAAAATAGGCCATTAGAAGTATACTTCATCTTGTCTCCCTATATCATGGCTGGGCATTCTCAGTCCTCGAGGGCCGGTGTCCCCCCAACCGGTCGCAGCAGATGGCCGTCCCTTCTTGAGCCTGGTTCTGCCGGAGGTTTCTTCCTAAAGGGAGTTTTTCCTCTCCACTGTCGCCCAGTGCTTGCTCAAAAGGGGATCATTGGATTGTTGGGGTTTTCTGGCTTTTACTGTAGTGTTTTCACCTTACAGTATAAAGCAGCTTGAGGAGACTGTTGTTTTGCCATGATGCAAATTGATGCACATCTATTATAGCATCAAAGTAAAACAAAAAAACTAAAGTATACTTCAATGAAATGAATCACAATGTCTAATCTGGCAAAAAGAAAAGAAAAAAGCTTCCACCTTTAAATAAAAATCCAAATCACAAACACATTCTGATTTTTGTTGTGTTTTTTTGTGTGTTGTCACATATAAAATCTTTGCACTCCGTCACGGTCTCGG
The DNA here is from genome assembly GCF_965226115.1 of Aulonocara stuartgranti. Taxonomy (NCBI): domain Eukaryota; kingdom Metazoa; phylum Chordata; class Actinopteri; order Cichliformes; family Cichlidae; genus Aulonocara; species Aulonocara stuartgranti. Next base: position 41,556,935 of record NC_138939.1, read on the forward strand.
TGTCTGCCCGGCCGGCTCCGCAAGGCTACATATGTTTATTGTGTTGCTGCTTTCTTCCACTCGTCATTCTGCCGGGGCGGAGCTCAGGCCCACGCACCTGTCTGCAATTACGCTGCAACGTGTCCTGTCTGTATGGAGACTGAGCTGCCAGAGTAATAATGTAGATACAGGCCTCTTTCTCCTGCTGCTGGTGTTCATGGTTTTATTCCATTGATGTTGCTATCATTTGTAAATATATTTATTTGCTGTTATTTTATCAATTTTCTACTACTGTCGTTCATGTATTTAATTTTTGTATTTAAATATGATTTTTTTAAGTAATGCTGCGAGATGGACAGTTAAATAAAGGTTTCATTGAATAAAAAAAGATTTAAAGATGACTGGTGGCGGAAGCAGAGCACAGACTGTGTCTATCGCTATCGTGTGGTGCAGAGATATATTGCCATTGAATTTAGACAACGAAAGCTTGGCTCACAGAGCAGCTGCAACACGAGCAAAAAACATTAAATAGCAACATGATGTATTATATTATATTATAGTGCAAACAGATATCAAGTGGAAGACAGTCTGGATGGTCCCCCATAAATATTTGATTGTAAATGTAACCCAGGTCCCACGTAGCTATGGTAAAGCTAGAGTATGGAGTACAATGAGACTGGGCCTGGGTTCGTAGTGCTACTAGTAATTGATAGGTTTGTAGCTTGTACCTATCCGCTGGAACGTTGAAGACAATATAATTACACTGCAAAGCAAGACACAAGCAGGCTGGTTTACTCATGCATGAGGGAAATCTGGCTGGAGCCAAGTGTCGTCCCACCACCTAGCCTCCATCAGACTCTCAGCCAGGCTCCCCATAGCACTCCTTTTATTGTGGTTACATGAATATGCATAGGGTCATTAACATATGACATCTTACATAGGTATACATGTGAACAAAGAATACTGTGTGTGTGTGTAATCTATGCCGGAACACTCTGTAGAGGGAGTGAACGCACTCCCCCTTCATGCTACACAGAGCTGTTACTTTAGGATGAAACATCCTTTCAATCCACCAATGATTATATACACTTCTAAGCATATATGAGTAAATATTTCTAAGCATAAATGACAATCAACAATACAAATCTAACATTTCCCCCCTTTTTGACCTTTATGCTTGAAAAGTTCCCAGTTATGAATACCTCATGTCTGACAGTTTCAATGCAAACATTGTTATATTCAGCATATGTCAAATCACCCTAAATTACTGAAAAAATACACAGTTTAACAAATGTATTAGCAGTTATCTCATTCCTCATTGATCTCATCTCATGGCAAACTGCATCCTACAAGCAAACAAAGAAATTGTTAATTTAATAGTGAAAATAAGAAAGTAACATTTTCAAAAACATCTCAGCTTGGTGATGTTTCCTGCGGGTGTGCAAATCACATGTCTCTCTGCAGGGTGGTTTGAGCTCTGCAGGGCGTCATGAATGTCTCTTCCAGATGTTTCCATCATTGTCCATAGGACCAGAGTCCAAATGTATGTAGAATAAACATTCAAACATACCAGTTGGTTTTGTTGTTTGTCAACATGGGTCTCAGCTATTTCCAGAGCTGCAGACCTCTCAGCACTCTAGTTTTATGGCCTCCCATTACCTCATTTCAGGCCTTCGTCCTGTGAGGGGGATATTTATGACTCCTTCATTGTCCACGCTCTGCAGAGAAACACCTCTGTGAAAACGGTGCAGGGTTCAGTTGTCTTACTGCTGTTATGATCCCAGCAGCCTTCAGAGTGTCATCGTATGTACAGTATAGTGGCACCGCATTAGGTGATGTTCATAGGAAACTGCTGTCATCACCACCATAGCTTCTGGTTCCTGTGCTTTCACAGAATCATGATGTCATCCTCGACCTCCTTCTGCGCTGTCGATGGAGCTTGGCACGCTCCCCTCATCCCTCGAGTTTTCATGTTCCAACGCTGCTGAAGGTTTAAGGCAGAGCACGTCGTACACCTTAGTTGTCTTCCTCAGCGTCAATATTGAATCTTTCATTTTATTTAAAATCTCCTGGAAGCTCAGTAGCACAGCTCTCTGTGTCATGTCTGCTGTGCTGAAGATGATCTCTGATCCTCCTGAAGCCTCTCTCCTGGCCTCAGCTCCCATCTTGTGGACGATCCTCTCAGGCACTCCTTTTCGTCACGCATAGTCCTGATTTTGGGCCTGCTGGATCTGTCTCAAAACACTCAGCTTCTCCGCCTTCCTCCTGGTTCAGCTGATTCAGCCGTCACGCCTCGCACTTGGTTGCCTTAGAGTTGATCAGAGGCTGGAGGTTGAAGTGCGAGCTTACCCTACGGGGGCTCAATCAGCACTCCCCCCTCACCACTGAAACAACCAAGTGTGAGATTTCTCTATTGTGCTGTCTTGGGGGTGCTGGGGTTTCCTGGGACCTCGACCTCTTTGCAGTGGCTCCAAGGTCTGATCTCATGATGGGCCCCAACCAGCTTGACCTTTGACCTCAACCACTGCCTGGGCTATGCCTGGAATGTTTCTTGCTTCTCACTGCTGCACCTGTATTTCAGAAAAACTTCTATTTGGAGAGCATGTCAACAATCATCAAACCACATTCTTTAGTTCAGTGAACTTCACTTATAGGCCATCAAAGCCTCATCTGAACCTGGATGCACCACTTGCATATGTTTAATACTTGTAAATAAACGGCTAATCACACAAATCACTGCAACAATAATAGTAAACATTGTTTAATGTTAATTCTGGACCCCACCTCTTGACGCATGGACACTCTCATGCGTCAACTCACCAAACCTGGATCCCTGTCTTAAAAACTGGCTCCACCAGGAGCCTGCATACATAAGATCTGGAAATAAAATCAAACTTCACACGTATAAACAATTATATCAAAAGAGTAATAAGCATTCAGCACGGGCAAGACAAGTGTCATGTGCAGGTTTTCTCAAATCATTAAATCACTATTATTACCATAATTCGCCTCAAACATGGATCATCCCATGTGCTCAGTTAACATTAATGTAATCGGTGACTTCTCTTAAGCAAAGTCACTCCACTCACATATTATTATTATGGGCTCAAAGTGGCCAGCAAAGAGCCCATAATAAACTATTCCATAAATACCGTAATCTCTTATTTGTTTTACTCATGTCACTTGTCCGTTTCAGCTGAATCTTCCACAGCATTCTCAAAGAAACAAACATTAGCAATACACATTGACTGTGGTCAGATGGAGGTCAGACACAGGTCAACAGGTTCCAGAGGTGCCATAAAAACACCATAAAATCAACCATCAAAGTAACGTCACATTTTCCCAAAACACAGTGTAACAGCATCACCACTCATAACCTGTAAACACAGTTTTCCTAGCACATAAACCCAAAAATCCTGTAGTAGGAAAAACATCAACCAGGTGTCCTGGTATAAATCATGTGAGCAAACCACATGTAGAACTGTAATGCTCGCTGAATCCTTTTTTTTTTAGGCTGGGACATAATTGTCCCAAATAAGTGGCTTTCTCAATCGGTCGTATAGCACTTTCAAACAAAATCAGTGCCTGTTCAAAAGATAAAAAATGAAAAATAACAAATTATCAAACCAAACTTTCAGTGCTCTGTGAAAGTATCAAAATAAAAAGGCCTTGTTAAGTCATGACACAAGCTCCTCATCAACTTCACAACAGGAGAAGAATCATCAGCTAGATTCACTCCAAACCAACCATCAGCTGCACAACACACAACAGTCTAATGTCTTATTAACTTATGAGTTTAATCACCAGGTCTGTGCTCTTCACTCATTTAGGCCACAGATCTATTTTATTCAATTTTCCTTTTTCCCTTCATCATAAAACATGTGACATGCTGTCATGCACTTCACAAAAGACGTTTGTTCTGACGTATTCAGAGTTGTATATCTAGATACAGAATTCACTCGCACATCAAAGCAGGAAACTCAGTGTTTTAGAGTTTCCACTCAAACACATCTCATCCACTCGTGCTAGAATTCAATCACCTTTCATTAATCTAAAACCGATCAACTAATTTGCATATCAGCCATTAACCCACTAAGTTGACAGGACAACAGGAAAGCATGTTCAAAATAGTATCACAAAAGACAATTTCCCTCATACAGTAAATTACTTGCTGCATCAATCAAGCAGGAAGCTTCTCCCAATTTACCATTTTAACAACTAAATTTATTGCCTGATCACTGATTCATCAAACCAGGATTTTTTTTTTTTCCCCACAAAGGGTAAATTGTTGTCCTGCAACTTGGAGAGTCAATTTTTTTTAGGATAAATTCAGTATTTGATAACAAGTGTCTGCTAAATTGACACTATTTTAACACTGATGAAAGATAAACTAATTTTCATTGCAGGTTTGTGTAATTAGACAGGTCTAATGCATGTCTGTGGAGCTGCATATGCAGCAGAGCATGTTCTTAAAGCTGCCTTTCCTACACACTTCTCTGCTATTATTTGATCATTTCTTAACTAATGTGCTATGAGTCTTCATGAGTCATTTTGTGTTTGGAATTGTTAGTAAAGTTAATTCATGTTCTGCTTGTTTGTGTGATTTTGTATGTTTCTATTTGTTTCAGACTCCTTCACAATTTTCCAACTTAAGCAGTCAGTTTTCTTTTCCCCAGATTTGCTAACCCAAATTTTGATTTCCCACATTTAATAACAGCATTCCTCTGTGTTTCCACTTACTCTCACTCTGTTGTCATCTCACTCTGTTGTCCTCTCCCACTTGCAACAGTCCCCAGCCGGCAGTTCTCCTTCAGCTTGGTCCTGTGTTCCACTGTCTCTTCTTGCCATTTTACTCCACAGGTGGCAAATGTCAAACTCCAACAGTCTCCTCAGTTCTCCTCGAAAGTTTTCTTCACATGCATAGTGAAGTTGCAGCTTGTTGTAAACACAGTGCCATTCATCCGATCAGTCAGGATGATGGGTTTGCTCTTCTCTGATGCTGTTTGTCCACATTGCTGCTGCTTGCTGAGACTTTTTGCTCAGGACTTGATGCTGTCTCTTTATCTGCCATGTTATTGCTTTGGAGCTGCATTCTTCAGGGAGGAGTGAGCTTGCTTGTGAGTTTGTGAGGTTGAGAAACACATTGCGCTGTATATAAGTCAGCCAGAACTTGGCCTGCATGTTTCCAATGATGTTTAACTATAAATTTCTTCCGTCCGACCGCTGCATGTGGAAAATTGATACAGGTCTGCTTTTCACCTGAAAGTGACAAACTAAGACATGTTCATTATCATCACTGCTTAATCAACACACATCTCTCTCTCTGTCCGTGTTTGTGTGAACAATCCTTTCTTAAAGCAGAAAATGACATTGTAGTTGTTTTTTGGCTGATCAACACAAAACCTTTTTCCTATGATTATTTTTCTTCGTCTACAATGTAATTTGTCTCTTTTTCACTCTTTTTTTTTTTTTCCCCTTTACAATAGCTTGTGATCCGCAAAATCACTGCTCTCACTCACAATCAGAGGCAATTACTTTTGCACAGTGCACAAAAACACTGTGATGTCAGACACATTCACACTCACTTTTTCATCTGCATAAATAAATCATATGGCTGGAGATATGTGCCATGGTGATCCATAGGCATGATCACCAGTTTATTTAATTATTTTTAATCCAACAAAACAAATAAACAAAAACATGATGCTGATGCTACACACACACGAGTCAAGGTGCAGAAAAACTGCTCATGGAAACGCTGCACACTCTCTGTTTCCCCTCTCTTTGAGTAGTTCTCAGACAGCTCCTGATCTGATAATGTGTAGCTTGCTCATCAGCTCAAAAAACAAAAACAAAACTGCAATGCGACATCACACAGTAGTTGCAGCATATTAGTTGTTTTCACAGATGTGCTCTATATCTCAACAATGGCTCATAATAAGACGACAGTCTTCCACACAGGTCAAGTGCCTCTATGCACTTCATGAGTTTAAATATTTACCTATATCACTTCACATGTCATTGTACTGAATTTGAGCAACCACAAGCTTAATGTAGGTTACTTTTAACAACTATCCACCTCAATGGTTTGGCACACAGGCTGTTGTCGAACAGGGCAAGCTAAAGAGTTAACATTTTGTGTCAGCAAGGGGTGGGGGGAAAGCCACCCACCAGAGCACAGCTGCTGATGTGGGCTGGCCTTTTCCACACACTCCTGGCTGCTTAGGAAACCATGATAACAACAACAGTCGGTGTCGCAGACCACGTGTTCTACTCCGCACACACTCACACAACAACAACAACAACAAATATCCTCACTCACAACCAACAAAAATTAGGCCTATTGTCTCAACGCAGTCTCACACAGTGACCACGTGCTCTGCCGCACACAGTGGCAAAGACTTACATAGCAGTGATCACGCGCTTTATCGCACACAGTGATAAAGACTTTCAACGCAACCTCACACAGTGACCGCGTGCTTTGCTGCACACAGCGGCAAAGACTTAAACTTACTCGGTGTTGCTTAGCGTGTAATGTAGCCTCGAATCCCGCCGATCGTCATTCATCGAGGAGAAAGGACAGACAGCGAATCCACAGGAACTTCCTGGCTGACGTCAGTCTTTCAGCGTGCCTCTCCCCCCCCTCGGTGAATGCGATCCCAGGGCTCCGGCATCGAAGGACCAATTAATGATAGGCTTGTAGCTTGTACCTATCCGCTGGAACGTTGAAGACAATATAATTACACTGCAAAGCAAGACACAAGCAGGCTGGTTTACTCATGCATGAGGGAAATCTGGCTGGAGCCAAGTGTCGTCCCACCACCTAGCCTCCATCAGACTCTCAGCCAGGCTCCCCATAGCACTCCCCCTATTGTGGTTACATGAATATGCATAGGGTCATTAACATATGACATCCTACATAGGTATACATGTGAACAAAGAATACTGTGTGTGTGTGTAATCTATGCCGGAACACTCTGTAGAGGGAGTGAACGCACTCCCCCCCCATGCCACACAGAGCCGCTACCCCAGGATGAAACATCCTTTCAATCCACCAATGATCATATACACCTCCAAGCATATACGAGCAAATATCCCCAAGCATAAATGACAATCAACAATACAAATCCAACAGCAATGATACCTGATACCCTCTAATTTAACTAATAAGGACCACCACAACTGTATTTTACACAAATTTATCCCTCACCGGGTATTTGTTTAGACAAAAAGAAATGAATAAAATAAACAGTTACTTTTATAAAATGAATTGAATTCAAATGAACAAACAAAAATACTGTAAATGTGACTACATGGATTTTCAATAAAAGATTATCAACACAAAATACCTCTTTCTTTAGTGCCAACTGTTATTTCAGTTACAACAGCTCACACCTTTAAAAGGGATGAATTTCAACCTTTGATAATAACTTTGATTAAAACTACAACACTTACTCAATTTAAACTAAATTTGTAACAGTGGGCCCCCACACACAAACACACACACACTTTAACCTGTCCACACTACACCGGTAGCACAGTGCTTGTTGCAGGCCTGATTCGAAGTTCGGGTGCGGTGAGGCCTAAAACTGATGGCCGCTTCACTCAAACTGAGCAATAAACAAAATACGTGCACTTTAGTTCCAGTTAGTACTCACAAGTCCAATGAGTTTGTTAGTGGGGCAATCAGAAACGGGCAGTTAGCAGTTAGTTCACCAGTAGTGAAGACATTCAGGGGTAAGAAAACAGTCAGGGGCGAGGAAATAGCAGGGTCCATCCGGGCAGAAACCTCTCTCTCCCTCTCCTTTCAGAGCGTCCCTCGGCTTCTAAACATATTAAAACACTTGAGCTAACAATACCAAATGCTATCACATAACGATTTAGCATTAGCATGCTTTGACTGAAAATCACAGAGCTAAACATACAGCATGGCATCACAGCACATAACGCGGTAAGCTGCGCTAATTAGCAAGTCGCTAGTTAGCATCACTATAACGAATAGTTACAGTACAAATGTCAAGGCACACAGTCTCATTTACCTCTTGCAGATCACAAATAAGTAATATCAGGACCACGGGTAGTCGACCTCAATGATACACTTAGATGCAAAATCCACACCACGTTTGCCTTACGACATCTCTCTCTTCGGACTTAGCTTCTGTGTCCGCTCCCACAGATTCACACAAACTGTTACCACTCGTCCCGCCCCCATAACAGAGAAGAGTGACATTGACTGGCTCGTCAGCACAACAACCAATGACAATACAATATTGAGATAACTGACATTAGATGGGTAAATAAGCTTAGGTTACACCCCAACATATTTAGTGTGCACAGAAAATGAACTCTAAATCATGAAACCCTTTTATTTATTGGACTCTTAACTGTAAATGAAATACATTTGTACTTGCATTTGATTTTTAAACCTTTTATCAACTATTTATATTTTAACCACTTTTTATAACAGTAGACTTTTTCTTTATACTGCAAGCCCGAATAATTGCAGACAGGGCTACATAAATAAGGTGAAAGAAGTCTCTTTTAAAATTCTACATAAATGTTATCCAGCCAGTCACTACATGGTCAAATTTAAAAGGGACATAAATACTAATTGTACTTTCTGTGGGGATCATCCAGAAACTGTGACACATCTTTTTTGGTACTGTTCTTTTACACAGAGATTTGTTATTGTCCATATTTTAAGGGAGTTTTCTTTACGATGGGAAAATGTTTTATTCTGTTTCTTTAAGTTTTTCTAGCAATACAAAGTCCTGTGTCACCCCTAAGGTTCAAACATGTAAAGTGAAACACACACTTGTTTCATAGCACATGAAAATAAAAACTAACTAACTATTAAATCATGATACATCCTAAGTGCAGAGCCAGCACTGGATAGTTCAGGTGTACTATAATCAAGCGGTAATGACAAGAACTGCTAAGATACCAAGAACATACCCACAGAAACAAACAATGCTGTTACCAATATTTTTATCTGTACGATATCAGTGGAACTGATAATATGAAATATTAGTCAGATATTGCTTTTTTTTCTAGTATGAATATAAAAAGAAATAAATTAAATAATTACTGAAGTGTATGCAGTGACTTTTAAGATGACTTTATTGACCAAATCATGGTCAAATCATAGCACTGGGTTACTTAAAAAAAAAACCAGCATGAGAACAGATTTTGTTATCACGAACACTTTTCTGCCCACCGTTTCAGCAAATTATTCTTTAAAGCATGAACCCCAGGCAGAGCACTGAGTACCAAGACCCACGAACACCTTTTGAATTACTTCAAAAGTGTACCTTAAGTCCTTTAGATAGTCCAGGTTAAGTGCATAGATGAGTCCAAGAAAAAGTGCAACTGCATTAGGGAAATCACAGACGTCATTGAGGACAATCTGATCCTCAATCACCAGGGCAATGCTTGTTATTGTTGGGCTTGAGCAGATGGTCCGAAATTGTGTCAAACATTGATATTTGACATCACAACAGAGAGATGAATCTGGCAGGTCTACCAGAACGAGTAAGAGCTGACCTAGAAAAGAACCCAGACTTTGTGGTCGCAAATTCTACAAAATGGGAGAGACACGTGATACATAGACTTCAGCTTGATATTTGACATCACAACAGAGAAGCAAGTCTGGCATTGATATTTGACATCACAGCAGAGAGACTGGATGTGATGTCAGAAAGATGACTGTGATGTCAGAACCCTCTAAATGTTGTAATTTACAGATGGTAAATGGCCTGTAGTTATATAGCGCTTTACTAGTCCCTAAGGACCCCAAAGCACTTTACATATCCAGTCATCCACCCATTCACACACCGGTGACGGCAAGCTACATTGTAGCCACTGCCACCCTGGGGCGCACTGACAGAGATATTTAATTCCAAATGATTTGACTGCATCATTGCGTCTTTGAGTTACAAACTCTCTATCAACTTTGTGAATAAATTCACGTCCCCCTGTGACCTCATAATTACACCACAGTTCAGATAGCATGAATGAGTCATGAGGTCACACCAACAGTGACATCAGCAGTGACATCACTAAAGTTGCCAGGTGAGTCCATAAATAGAACCCGTGACGTGGAGCAGGTACCGCCATTTTGCACCTTGTGAGCAGCCTGAAAGTGTTGGCCCAACTGGTCTTAAACTAAGAAACACTAAAGTTAAATTTGAAAACAATTTAAAACAAAACATCCCCATTCTAAAATGTCATGTGACAATCTGATTGGCTTACGGAGTGATGATGTCACAAGGACTATGTTGCCTTTGATCTGAAGTCTATAAATAGGGGTCAGAAGCAGCAATTAATCAGTTTGTTCACAGCCTTCAAACGTTCGACCAGAGATCCATTTGGAAATATTTCTAAGCCTTTTCAGAGTCACTGTGCACGGGCTCCAACATGCCTCCACGAAAAGGCCAACAAAGACAAAAAGATTATGCTGCCTGTCCTTTGTGTTCTGGCCGGCCAATCTCTCCAGGAGAAATTGTGCGGCCAATCTCTCCAGGAGAAATTACCACGGATGGTGTCTTATCAGTCCTAAGAACATTACAGGAAAGTCAGAAGGAAAAATCTGACCTACATTACAAAATTAAACAAATTGAAGAAGAGAAGCTTCAACTAGTGGAAAAGTGCAGACAACTGGAAGCACGAAATAAAGACCTGGAAGAAAAACAGCAACGCCAGCCTGATATAAAAATGATCAACGAGGGCTCGGGAGTGAAGTTTGGTGAAGGACGAGAGAAGATTTTTTCTCGTTTTCTTTCATCAGGAACACAGAGTGCTGAATTAAAAGAAACATCTGCCCAGCTTCAAGGAAAGAAAGCTACTATTGAGGAGATACAGTGGGATCTCCAAAACATTGAGAAACAGAATCAGGTGCTTCGAGGAAAGCTCAATGAAGCGGAGAAAACAATTGAAAAAATCCACCAACAGAAGACTGAACAGGAAATACAAATGCAGGACGAACTCAAAGCCATGCAGAAATTGTACAACGATCTGAAAGTCAAGTGTGGTGAAACAAAGCGCAAAAATAAAGAGCTTCTTGAAGAGAAAAAGCAACAGGAAGAAGAAAAACGTATTATCCAGGACTTTGAGAGAAGGCATCTAGAATTGCAAGAATTTTATAATAAAGAATATGAGGAAACACTTCAACTGAAAAGAGAAAAGGAAATACAAATGAAGGACAAACTCAAAGCCACACGGAAATTGTACAACAATCTGATAGTCAGGTTTGGTCAAATAAAGCGCAAAAATAAAGAGCTTCTTGAAGAAAAAAAGCAACAGGAAGAAGAAAAACGTATTATCCAGGACTTTGAGAGAAGGAATCTAGCATTGCTAGAACTTTGTGATGAAACTCCTGAACTGCAAAGAGAAAAGGAAATACTGGAAAAACGATGTTCAGAGATGCAGTGTAGGATTGATGGAATGAAGAGAAAACACTCAAAGGTCATTAATGAGATGTTGTTGAAGTCCAATGACTTGAAGAGCCAAATAATTGAAATGCAGGCACAAAAGCAACAACAAGAGAAAATACATGAAGACCTGCAGCGTACAAGTCAAGAAATCCAGAGAAAAAACGAGCTGTTAGAAGAGATGCACAACAAAAAGCAAGAAAAGCTTAGAAAAAAACAAGCAACCTTAAAAGAAATGAAGCAAAGATGCCAGCAACTCGAGCAGCAGAATGCAGAAACAAACGATCAGTTGAGAACCCTTATCCTGGAGAACGAGCTCGTGGAAAACTACCCGAAAAAGAAGAAAAAAGGCTGGTTCTGCCGCTTATTCAAATGATTTAGCCTCGTCCTCCTCCACCTGTGCCCCATCTTACTTTGCACCTCTCCTGTCCCCCCAACACATATTCTCCACCTTCTTCATCTTTTTTCACCCCAACCAGTCCCAGCAGTTGACTGTCCCCTCCTGAGCCTGGTTCTGCTGGAGGTTTCTGCCCGTCAAAAGGCAGTTTTTCCTCCCCACTGGCTGAAAAGGTGGCGCACGAAGAGAAACTGCACTCCACAAAAAAGCAACGGGAAAGATTTATATCCAAAGTGAATTGGCTGGAGAAGAAAGAGCGCCACTTCCAAGAGGAATTGTACCAGTGAATCCTCCTGTAGAGTCTCCATCAACACCACCTTTCCTCAATTCTGATGATGGATTACCACCAGTTGATTGTTAAAAATTAACTGCTAAAATAGGCCATTAGAAGTATACTTCATCTTGTCTCCCTATATCATCTTGTCTCCCTGGGCAATCTCAGTCCACGAGGGCCGGGGACACCGGCCCTCGTGGACTGAGATTGCCCAGCCACCCCCAACCGGTCGCAGCAGATGGCCGTCCCTTCTTGAGCCTGGTTCTGCCGGAGGTTTCTTCCTAAAGGGAGTTTTTCCTCTCCACTGTCGCCCAGTGCTTGCTCAAAAGGGGATCATTGGATTGTTGGGGTTTTCTGGCTTTTACTGTAGTGTTTTCACCTTACAGTATAAAGCAGCTTGAGGAGACTGTTGTTTTGCCATGATGCAAATTGATGCACATCTATTATAGCATCAAAGTAAAACAAAAAAACTAAAGTATACTTCAATGAAACGAATCACAATGTCTAATCTGGCAAAAAAAGAAAAGAAAAAAGCTTCCACCTTTAAATAAAAATCCAAATCACAAACACATTCTGATTTTTGTTGTGTTTTTTTGTGTGTTGTCACATATAAAATCTTTGCACTCTGTCACGGTCTCGGTGTCTGCCCGGCCGGCTCCGCAAGGCTACATATGTTTATTGTGTTGCTGCTTTCTTCCACTCGTCATTCTGCCGGGGCGGAGCTCAGGCCCACGCACCTGTCTGCAATTACGCTGCAACGTGTCCTGTCTGTATGGAGACTGAGCTGCCAGAGTAATAATGTAGATACAGGCCTCTTTCTCCTGCTGCTGGTGTTCATGGTTTTATTCCATTGATGTTGCTATCATTTGTAAATATATTTATTTGCTGTTATTTTATCAATTTTCTACTACTGTCGTTCATGTATTTAATTTTTGTATTTAAATATGATTTTTTTAAGTAATGCTGCGAGATGGACAGTTAAATAAAGGTTTCATTGAATAAAAAAAGATTTAAAGATGACTGGTGGCGGAAGCAGAGCACAGACTGTGTCTATCGCTATCGTGTGGTGCAGAGATATATTGCCATTGAATTTAGACAACGAAAGCTTGGCTCACAGAGCAGCTGCAACACGAGCAAAAAACATTAAATAGCAACATGATGTATTATATTATATTATAGTGCAAACAGATATCAAGTGGAAGACAGTCTGGATGGTCCCCCATAAATATTTGATTGTAAATGTAACCCAGGTCCCACGTAGCTATGGTAAAGCTAGAGTATGTAGTACAATGAGACTGGGCCTGGGTTCGTAGTGCTACTAGTAATGATACCTGATACCCTCTAATTTAACTAATAAGGACCACCACAACTGTATTTTACACAAATTTATCCCTCACCGGGTATTTGTTTAGACAAAAAGAAATGAATAAAATAAACAGTTACTTTTATAAAATGAATTGAATTCAAATGAACAAACAAAAATACTGTAAATGTGACTACATGGATTTTCAATAAAAGATTATCAACATAAAATACCTCTTTCTTTAGTGCCAACTGTTATTTCAGTTACAACAGCTCACACCTTTAAAAGGGATGAATTTCAACCTTTGATAATAACTTTGATTAAAACTACAACACTTACTCAATTTAAACTAAATTTGTAACAGTGGGCCCCCACACACAAACACACACACACTTTAACCTGTCCACACTACACCGGTAGCACAGTGCTTGTTGCAGGCCTGATTCGAAGTTCGGGTGCGGTGAGGCCTAAAACTGATGGCCGCTTCACTCAAACTGAGCAATAAACAAAATACGTGCACTTTAGTTCCAGTTAGTACTCACAAGTCCAATGAGTTTGTTAGTGGGGCAATCAGAAACGGGCAGTTAGCAGTTAGTTCACCAGTAGTGAAGACATTCAGGGGTAAGAAAACAGTCAGGGGCGAGGAAATAGCAGGGTCCATCCGGGCAGAAACCTCTCTCTCCCTCTCCTTTCAGAGCGTCCCTCGGCTTCTAAACATATTAAAACACTTGAGCTAACAATACCAAATGCTATCACATAACGATTTAGCATTAGCATGCTTTGACTGAAAATCACAGAGCTAAACATACAGCATGGCATCACAGCACATAACGCGGTAAGCTGCGCTAATTAGCAAGTCGCTAGTTAGCATCACTATAACGAATAGTTACAGTACAAATGTCAAGGCACACAGTCTCATTTACCTCTTGCAGATCACAAATAAGTAATATCAGGACCACGGGTAGTCGACCTCAATGATACACTTAGATGCAAAATCCACACCACGTTTGCCTTACGACATCTCTCTCTTCGGACTTAGCTTCTGTGTCCGCTCCCACAGATTCACACAAACTGTTACCACTCGTCCCGCCCCCATAACAGAGAAGAGTGACATTGACTGGCTCGTCAGCACAACAACCAATGACAATACAATATTGAGATAACTGACATTAGATGGGTAAATAAGCTTAGGTTACACCCCAACATATTTAGTGTGCACAGAAAATGAACTCTAAATCATGAAACCCTTTTATTTATTGGACTCTTAACTGTAAATGAAATACATTTGTACTTGCATTTGATTTTTAAACCTTTTATCAACTATTTATATTTTAACCACTTTTTATAACAGTAGACTTTTTCTTTATACTGCAAGCCCGAATAATTGCAGACAGGGCTACATAAATAAGGTGAAAGAAGTCTCTTTTAAAATTCTACATAAATGTTATCCAGCCAGTCACTACATGGTCAAATTTAAAAGGGACATAAATACTAATTGTACTTTCTGTGGGGATCATCCAGAAACTGTGACACATCTTTTTTGGTACTGTTCTTTTACACAGAGATTTGTTATTGTCCATATTTTAAGGGAGTTTTCTTTACGATGGGAAAATGTTTTATTCTGTTTCTTTAAGTTTTTCTAGCAATACAAAGTCCTGTGTCACCCCTAAGGTTCAAACATGTAAAGTGAAACACACACTTGTTTCATAGCACATGAAAATAAAAACTAACTAACTATTAAATCATGATACATCCTAAGTGCAGAGCCAGCACTGGATAGTTCAGGTGTACTATAATCAAGCGGTAATGACAAGAACTGCTAAGATACCAAGAACATACCCACAGAAACAAACAATGCTGTTACCAATATTTTTATCTGTACGATATCAGTGGAACTGATAATATGAAATATTAGTCAGATATTGCTTTTTTTTCTAGTATGAATATAAAAAGAAATAAATTAAATAATTACTGAAGTGTATGCAGTGACTTTTAAGATGACTTTATTGACCAAATCATGGTCAAATCATAGCACTGGGTTACTTAAAAAAAAAACCAGCATGAGAACAGATTTTGTTATCACGAACACTTTTCTGCCCACCGTTTCAGCAAATTATTCTTTAAAGCATGAACCCCAGGCAGAGCACTGAGTACCAAGACCCACGAACACCTTTTGAATTACTTCAAAAGTGTACCTTAAGTCCTTTAGATAGTCCAGGTTAAGTGCATAGATGAGTCCAAGAAAAAGTGCAACTGCATTAGGGAAATCACAGACGTCATTGAGGACAATCTGATCCTCAATCACCAGGGCAATGCTTGTTATTGTTGGGCTTGAGCAGATGGTCCGAAATTGTGTCAAACATTGATATTTGACATCACAACAGAGAGATGAATCTGGCAGGTCTACCAGAACGAGTAAGAGCTGACCTAGAAAAGAACCCAGACTTTGTGGTCGCAAATTCTACAAAATGGGAGAGACACGTGATACATAGACTTCAGCTTGATATTTGACATCACAACAGAGAAGCAAGTCTGGCATTGATATTTGACATCACAGCAGAGAGACTGGATGTGATGTCAGAAAGATGACTGTGATGTCAGAACCCTCTAAATGTTGTAATTTACAGATGGTAAATGGCCTGTATTTGTATAGCGCTTTACTAGTCCCTAAGGACCCCAAAGCACCTTACACATCCAGTCATCCACCCATTCACACACCGGTGACGGCAAGCTACATTGTAGCCACTGCCACCCTGGGGCGCACTGACAGAGATATTTAATTCCAAATGATTTGACTGCATCATTGCGTCTTTGAGTTACAAACTCTCTATCAACTTTGTGAATAAATTCACGTCCCCCTGTGACCTCATAATTACACCACAGTTCAGATAGCATGAATGAGTCATGAGGTCACACCAACAGTGACATCAGCAGTGACATCACTAAAGTTGCCAGGTGAGTCCATAAATAGAACCCGTGACGTGGAGCAGGTACCGCCATTTTGCACCTTGTGAGCAGCCTGAAAGTGTTGGCCCAACTGGTCTTAAACTAAGAAACACTAAAGTTAAATTTGAAAACAATTTAAAACAAAACATCCCCATTCTAAAATGTCATGTGACAATCTGATTGGCTTACGGAGTGATGATGTCACAAGGACTATGTTGCCTTTGATCTGAAGTCTATAAATAGGGGTCAGAAGCAGCAATTAATCAGTTTGTTCACAGCCTTCAAACGTTCGACCAGAGATCCATTTGGAAATATTTCTAAGCCTTTTCAGAGTCACTGTGCACAGGCTCCAACATGCCTCCACGAAAAGGCCAACAAAGACAAAAAGATTATGCTGCCTGTCCTTTGTGTTCTGGCCGGCCAATCTCTCCAGGAGAAATTGTGCGGCCAATCTCTCCAGGAGAAATTACCACGGATGGTGTCTTATCAGTCCTAAGAACATTACAGGAAAGTCAGAAGGAAAAATCTGACCTACATTACAAAATTAAACAAATTGAAGAAGAGAAGCTTCAACTAGTGGAAAAGTGCAGACAACTGGAAGCACGAAATAAAGACCTGGAAGAAAAACAGCAACGCCAGCCTGATATAAAAATGATCAACGAGGGCTCGGGAGTGAAGTTTGGTGAAGGACGAGAGAAGATTTTTTCTCGTTTTCTTTCATCAGGAACACAGAGTGCTGAATTAAAAGAAACATCTGCCCAGCTTCAAGGAAAGAAAGCTACTATTGAGGAGATACAGTGGGATCTCCAAAACATTGAGAAACAGAATCAGGTGCTTCGAGGAAAGCTCAATGCAGCGGAGAAAACAATTGAAAAAATCCACCAACAGAAGACTGAACAGGAAATACAAATGCAGGACGAACTCAAAGCCATGCAGAAATTGTACAACGATCTGAAAGTCAAGTGTGGTGAAACAAAGCGCAAAAATAAAGAGCTTCTTGAAGAGAAAAAGCAACAGGAAGAAGAAAAACGTATTATCCAGGACTTTGAGAGAAGGCATCTAGAATTGCAAGAATTTTATAATAAAGAATATGAGGAAACACTTCAACTGAAAAGAGAAAAGGAAATACAAATGAAGGACAAACTCAAAGCCACACGGAAATTGTACAACAATCTGATAGTCAGGTTTGGTCAAATAAAGCGCAAAAATAAAGAGCTTCTTGAAGAAAGAAAGCAACAGGAAGAAGAAAAACGTATTATCCAGGACTTTGAGAGAAGGAATCTAGCATTGCTAGAACTTTGTGATGAAACTCCTGAACTGCAAAGAGAAAAGGAAATACTGGAAAAACGATGTTCAGAGATGCAGTGTAGGATTGATGGAATGAAGAGAAAACACTCAAAGGTCATTAATGAGATGTTGTTGAAGTCCAATGACTTGAAGAGCCAAATAATTGAAATGCAGGCACAAAAGCAACAACAAGAGAAAATACATGAAGACCTGCAGCGTACGAGTCAAGAAATCCAGAGAAAAAACGAGCTGTTAGAAGAGATGCACAACAAAAAGCAAGAAAAGCTTAGAAAAAAACAAGCAACCTTAAAAGAAATGAAGCAAAGATGCCAGCAACTCGAGCAGCAGAATGCAGAAACAAACGATCAGCTGAGAACCCTTATCCTGGAGAACGAGCTCGTGGAAAACTACCCGAAAAAGAAGAAAAAAGGCTGGTTCTGCCGCTTATTCAAATGATTTAGCCTCGTCCTCCTCCACCTGTGCCCCATCTTACTTTGCACCTCTCCTGTCCCCCCTAACACATATTCTCCACCTTCTTCATCTTTTTTCACCCTCCCCCCCCCCAACCAGTCCCAGCAGTTGACTGTCCCCTCCTGAGCCTGGTTCTGCTGGAGGTTTCTGCCCGTCAAAAGGCAGTTTTTCCTCCCCACTGTCGCCTCGTGCTTGCTCAGAGGGGATTGTTGGGGTTTTCTCCCCTCCTCCTTTCCCCCCTTCATTTACTTGTTTAACTTTTCTTTTGTTGTTTCTGTAGTTACTTGTTTTACTTTTTTCAACTTATGTAACAAAATAATAAACCAATTGAATTTATCCTTTGAGTATTTTTCATCTAATCTTTACAGATTTAAGCTCTGTCTTTTATTTGCTTGTTAAAACCCCATCAATGGTGAAGTAAAAACCCTGGGATATGGTTTAAAACGTTGAAATAGACTAACCAACTAGTCTGAAACTAAGAAACACTTAAATATTACGTTAAATTGAAAACAGTTCAAAAGAAATATCCCCATTCAAAAATGTCATGTGATAATCTCATTGTCATAGGACATCATCACTCCAGCAGTTCAATAAGGCTGATCGAAGGGTACAAAGAAAGGGGCAAGGCAAACTGATGCAAAACTAAACTTTAACCTAAACTGGGTGAACTAAAACACAACATGAAGAACCCTGACATGAACATGAACAAACCTGGACATGAATACATGAAAAAAAGCACATTCCTGTGTTTGTGACCCCCTCCCCAGCCTGTTGAATGGTGGGGGGAGGCTGCAGTCTTTTATTATAGGCACAGCCTATGTGAGGGTTCTGTTTTCTTCTTTAGTAAACGTCCTGCCTTTATGACCCTTTTGGTGAGCAGGAGGTCACACAAATGCATCCCCAAAAACACACACACATGGACACGCATACACACACACACAGACACATGCACACACATGCACACACTCACATGCACACACATACCTAGAAACTAGAATTCTGTGATCTGTTGTGTACACGTAGCCTGGGTTTTGGAGTAAGTCGCGTTTCCTGCCGCAAACGTAAAAGAAGTCCAAGGGTGAAATACACTGCAAAGTATTTATTGGGCAGTACGTGGTGTGTGGATGGTTGACGAATGAAGTGAAATTGTGCGCTAAGCAGAAGTGAGTGTGTCTGACGTCACGGTGTGTGTGAAAAGGTATCCAGCTGGGGCAGACATGATTCTGCAGGTCACCTGCCCAGTGGACAAAAAGAAATAAAATATTTGTGTGGATGAAATATGAATGATAACATGAAGAGTGTTTGGTGTTTCTCAGTTATGAGCTGCAGTCTATCTGGGTCAGATATAAACCAAGTTTAGCTGGAGTTTATTTTCGTTGTGCTGACTTTTTACAGTCAGTTACAATAACTCGTACTGCGTGAGCTAGCATGACGGAGTTTCTATACAGCTGGGTGGTGCTATGATGTTACTGATAGTCAGTGTTGGTCAAGTTACTTGAAAAAAGTAATCAGTAACTAATTACTGATTACTTCCCCAAAAAAGTAATCCCGTTACTTTACTGATTACTGTTAGGTATTTTAGTACCATGGTAGCATTTACTGGATATTGTTTTATAGTGACATTATGCAGGAAAACTCTGTCACTCAATAAGGCCCATATACTAGTTGTTTTTCTCTTTCTCTGTGACCCAAGAATTAAGGTGTAAGACTCACAAGCTGGTACCAGAAGGTCGAAAACACCACAGAGATGAGACCACTTCCTTACTCCCATCCTCCCTTTTTCTTTATCTCCTGGAAAAGGCTCGTTAAAGGCCAGGTGGTTTGTTTCAGAATTCACTGATGAAAGAACTCTGTATTCTATGTCTAGGAGTGTATTTTGCTGGGATGATCATAAATTGTAGCTGAGCTGATAAACTACACACAGGATACTTCTTTGCTCACAAGACAGGAAGACGTTTCCTTATTTGGTCTGTACCGGTTTGAACTGGGAAAGCTGACACACGAACCTTTTTTCCTCTATATAAACTGCTGTGTATCAAATAAACCTTTGAGTCGATTGGGAAGGCAACCTAAAGCAGTCTCTGTTTTCTTGTTCTCCCAAGCTGCTCCCGAGCTCGTACTAACACGCTGAATGGCATACCTGAGTGTTACTTTAAATAATTAGGAATCTTAGAAGGAAAGGACAGAACTCTGCTTATCGCTCACGCCACGGAGGAAACCCGGGAAGGCAATTTCCTTCAATTTTGGTGTCAGAAGTGGGATTACTGACAGAAGGTAAATATGCGTCTTTCATATTTATATAGAGACCTATTATACCTCTCTCAGTGATCGATCCATAAAAAAACGGGATATGCTGACGAAGTTTCACTTAGTGATCCAGAGAGATACACTGACTGACTTCCTCAGTCCCCGAATAAAGTAAATTAACCCTTGTGTGGTGTTGGTGGACACAGGAAGTTGCCTGTTGTCTTGAATATTTTAATTTTGTTTAAGTTGCTCACTCAGAAAGAGTGACACAGGAAGTTGCCTGTTGTCTTAAATACTTCTCGTTAAGTGAGAAGTTGCTCACCAAAGAGTGACACAGGGAGAAGTTGAACGGGTCTCACAGACCCGATTACCATACAAGGGTTAAAAGCAGTAAATTAAAAGCAGAAAGACACAGGAAGTTGCCTGTTGTTTTACGAGAAGTTGCTCGTTAAGCGAGAAGTTGCTCGCTAAGTGAGAGTTGCTCACACAAACAAAAAATTGCTAGCAATAAATTTAAAGTGACCTCAGCTGTGCCGCAGCGAAAATACTAACATAAATCCTCCTAGCGTGTAAACCCCTCTGGAAATCACTGAACATGGGTCAGAATAATTCAAAGACCACAGACAGGTCCGATAAAAAATCTAAAGTACCTGTAAAACCAAAAATTAATAAAATACAAAATAAAGTCTCAAATAACGGCTCAGTATAACTCCCATTTCCGGTTACGTGTAACCTACGTCCGCGAATCGGTGAAGACGTCCATGATCACGTATCCAGAACATGCGGGAGTGCTTATGTGACTGACTTTGTTTACAACTTAAGAAGTTCAATGCATTCTAATTTCTTTTCGGAGCCTTATCCCGAACGATTATCGCCAGAAAACAGGTCAGTAGAAATGTTGAATATCATTTGTGATAAGAAAAGTAGTCTGCTTAAAAAGTCCTGTAGAAAATATATGATAGAATGCCGCGACGTGATGCATCAAATGTTACCGCTATGGACAAAAGGAGGGTAAATAATGACAAAGTCGCCGATTTCTTTAAGAATCTAAAGAAATTCCTGCTAACAATGTCCAGAGACAAAAGCGACTTAAATGCAGTAACTATGTGTAAACAGAAGCCTGATGAATCTATCCTAGTATTCATAAAACGCTTTATGCACTGTTGGACAAGCTAGAGGTGCAAATTTAGCTCAGTTTTCCAGCAGCCGCAGACACCCAGAGCAAAAATGAATTTGTGTATTTCATTTAACATAAAGGGTGAAATGTTTGCTGACACTGATAACAGCTTATGTTTTCTCTGCCCTATGTACCGACATGATGGAGAAGGAACATCCTCTGTGTCAGCTGGACCCTCAGCAGAGAATGAACTCAACATCCTTTTTGTCCGGTACTCTATGTCACACACTGTGCCAAAAAAACGTGTACAGACGCCACTAACAGGTAATCCCATGACTGGGAGCCACACTTTTGTTTCTCTCACACTGTTCAACAACATGATAACTGCTCACACAAGTGAAGGTCAAACAGTGATTTTGTTACATAACTCAGACATAGGTTACGAAATATGTCGTCACATAGATCTAACCTACCCTATCCACTGTACTATTTCTGCAGTTACATTGCCAGCTGAATACCAGAATATGACATTATGGTCAAAAAGTGAGAATGATATAGGATTTATTGACTGTACACTTTATCACGTACACCTATTAAAACACAACAAGCAGTATATGTCAAGCAGCATCCCATTTCCACGGAAAAAGCCGCAGCCCTAGATGTCATGATAGGAGATTTATTGACTACAGGAATAATAAAGCCCACACTCCTGTCAATCCTGTGCCAAAGCCTAACAAACCTGGCGTATGGCGTTTCATACAAGACTTAAGGCAAATTAATGCAGTCAACATTCCTCTGCCACCTCTCGTTTCAG
Organism: Aulonocara stuartgranti; assembly: GCF_965226115.1. Lineage (NCBI taxonomy): Eukaryota > Metazoa > Chordata > Actinopteri > Cichliformes > Cichlidae > Aulonocara > Aulonocara stuartgranti. The sequence goes on from NC_138939.1 coordinate 41,579,199, forward strand.
ATGTTCACAGCATATTGACATGCATTGCATACACATTTTCCCGTGGTGGATTTATGCTCCGCTCCTTTTTAAGACACACAGCCGTTATTTGCATTCACACATAGAAATAAGCAGTACACTTGGACTCGTTTGCCCCAAGGCATGATAGACAGCTCTGCTGCTTTCTCAATGGTGCTTCACTCCTCCAGGGCTGCACCCTGATCCACATGTGGATGACCTCCTCCTCTGTGCTGAAAGTGAAAAACTATGTCAAACTGCTACACACATGCTTCTCCAGCACCTCAAAAAGACTGGCCACAAAGCATCTGCAAAGAAAATGCAGTACTGTCAGACTTCTGTTCAATATTTGGGATTCACACTGTCTCACGGAAAACGTTCCATGACTGCAGACAGGGTCAAAGCTGTGACCTCCGTCCCTCGGCCTACTACACAGAAGGAAATGCTGTCCTTCTTAGGCATGGTGAACTATTGCAGACAGTGGATACCAGACTGTTCTTTTCATGACCACATTCTGCGTGACTGTTGTAAAAAAGACAAGCCTCCTCGAATACTGTGATCCACAGAAATGACTGTCTCTTTCAATGCATTAAAGGGAGTGCTGACCTCCGCCACTCAAAGGTGCTGCCTGAATTGTTCAGGAATGCCGGCCTGCCTGAGAGCAGTAGCAGCTTGCTCTATCATGATAAGGGACTGCGAGAAGCTCACACTCTCACATGACACTATTCTACACACCAATCACCAGGTCACGACCATTCTAGCAAACATAACTACACAACATATGCAAATCTCACTATAAAAGCGAGCAGCACACCTGATTCGCCAGCACATTTATTGATCCTATGCTGTGTTCTTCTGACCGACAGGATGGCTCAGACAGGCTTGACGATCATGACTGCATGACACGTATACAGGAATCCACAGCACCACGTCCATATTTAGAGCAAACACCTATCCCAGACTCAGCCACGGTTTATGTGGACGGGTCCTGTTCAAGGCCGAATGACAACTCATTTCTTTGTGGCTATTCAGTGGTAACAGTGCCTGACATCATACTAGAGGCTCACTCATTACCATTTCACTCAGCACAGAAAGCAGAGCTCATGGCTTTAATACGCGCCTGTGAGCTACATTTGGATAAGCATGTGACAATTTGCGCAGACAGCCGCTATACATTTGGCGTTGTGCATGACTTTGGCACATTGTGGAGACAGAGAGGATTTAGATCTGCTGATGGAAAATAAATTGCTAAATTCTGATTTTGTTCAAAGACTTTTTCAGGCTATACAGCTGCCATCGGCCGTTGCAGTTGTAAAAACGAATGGACACAGTACAGCTGACACAGACGAAGCAACAGGTAATGCCTTAGCAGACGTGACAGCCAAGGCTGCAGCTGCATCACAGCTCCCACCTCCGCAGGAAGTATTATCTGTGCCCCTACAGCTGCCACTTGTTACACTCCCAGACTATTTAGAAACAAATGTTGATTTAAAATTCATACAAGAGCAAGCCTCTGCATGTGATTGCACCTATTGGGAGAATAATGACTGTACCTTAGATGACAGAGATGGCCTATACAAAATCTTAAGGGTTTGATTGCCCTCCCATATTCCCTGATGCCAGTCCTTGCCCGACATTTTCACTGTGTGAGTCATGTCGGACAAAGAGGGGTAATAGGGGCAATAAAATCAAGATTTGTAATTGAGAAAACATCACATGCAGTAAAAGCATATTAGCAACCTGTCTAACATGTGCGCGAACTAATGTAGGTAGCTCAAAAGCAAAACATCAGCATTTACCACAACCAGATTTTCCATTTCATACATTACAAATTGATTTTACACATATGCCAGCGCAAGGAAGCATCAAGTACTTACTGGTAATAGTGGATCAATTTAGTAAATGAGTAGAAGCTTATCCAACCTCAAAAGAAACTGCAGAAGTAGTCTGTCAAAAGTTGAGCAATGAAATAATACCCAGATTCGGAATACCTCACCAGATTAACAGTGATAGAGGATCTTCATTCACATTAGAAGTAATTCAAAAGTGTGCTAAAAATTTAATGACCTGGGTCAAATTACTTACTTAAGTCCTGTGTGAGATTAGAAGGACTCAATCTGCAGTAACCAAATTATCTCCATTTGAAATAAGACTATTTCCAACACCATGGTCAGCTTCCAGAGGGGCACCGCTAGTAGAAGGTGATGTATATTGCATTGTCCACTGATGTTCACAACCTGGTAGAAAAACTGAATAATAACTATCAGAAAGTTTGTCTCTCTCAGCCTTTCCCCTCCACAGTTCCACCAGTGGAGACAAGGAGATGCATGTTGGAGAAGTCACTAAACCCAAGGACACTCTGGGAGGCCGCGCGTGTTCCAGCCCCCAGGCTTTACTGGCAGTGACGAAGAACCAGCATCCTCACAGACGGACAACCTCAGTGGATTCATGCCAGCAGGGTTAAGACCAGCCCAATCGGACCATCTCAGGCGTCGGATCAAGCAGACGACATCTCCGGCGAGCCAGCGCCCGGAACTAGAGCAAATAAACACACACGGGTAGATGACATCTCAGGCGAGCCAGCGCCCGGATCCAAAAGTTACATACACACACGCAATCACTGATTAACACACAACGTCTGAAAGAGCCACGGCAAGGTACTCAAACATCCAGCAGGAACAGAAAGCCAAAAGTACCACATGATGTCTAACCTGATAAAGCTAGACTCATTCCATCCTGATAATGGAGAAAATGAAATGCCCATTGTCATCATACGACGCTTATTCTGTGTCTCTCGAACCTGGGACCAGGCCAGGAGACAACTGAAGAACTGTTTTTCTTATATATTGTCTTATATATTTAGGTTATTTATCATATCTATCGCATTAACCTTAGGATTTTTATTTACTATTTCATATTGTAAAGTGCAACCCTGTTCACATTTCTGCAAGCCACATTTTCAATGATAACCCATATAGCTACCAGTACAGCCACTTCAATGTATTTGCAATTGGCACAAATTGACCCAGATTATGTGTCAGATGTTACCAATGATGTTCCTGATGTGTATATTGAACATTAGGTTGTGAACTATTACATTTTATGATTTGCTTTTTATATTATGTTATTACATTTGTGATTTTTCCTTTCTATTTGAGTTATTATTTTTAAAAATAATAAAAGAGGGGAACTGTTAGGTATTTTAGTACCATGGTAGCATTTACTGGATATTGTTTTATAGTGACATTATGCAGGAAAACTCTGTCACTCAATAAGGCCCATATACTAGTTGTTTTTCTCTTTCTCTGTGACCCAAGAATTAAGGTGTAAGACTCACAAGCTGGTACCAGAAGGTCGAAAACACCACAGAGATGAGACCACTTCCTTACTCCCATCCTCCCTTTTTCTTTATCTCCTGGAAAAGGCTCGTTAAAGGCCAGGTGGTTTGTTTCAGAATTCACTGATGAAAGAACTCTGTATTCTATGTCTAGGAGTGTATTTTGCTGGGATGATCATAAATTGTAGCTGAGCTGATAAACTACACACAGGATACTTCTTTGCTCACAAGACAGGAAGACGTTTCCTTATTTGGTCTGTACCGGTTTGAACTGGGAAAGCTGACACACGAACCTTTTTTCCTCTATATAAACTGCTGTGTATCAAATAAACCTTTGAGTCGATTGGGAAGGCAACCTAAAGCAGTCTCTGTTTTCTTGTTCTCCCAAGCTGCTCCCGAGCTCGTACTAACACGCTGAATGGCATACCTGAGTGTTACTTTAAATAATTAGGAATCTTAGAAGGAAAGGACAGAACTCTGCTTATCGCTCACGCCACGGAGGAAACCCGGGAAGGCAATTTCCTTCAATTACTTATTTTCAAAAGTAATTAATTACTTAGTTACTTAGTTACTTTTTAAAAACACGATTTACAACCTGAGTAGGTGATAAAGCGATAGATTTTTCAGCCCATGTCACGGACCCAGTTCCAGGGATTCGGGGTCCGTGAGCAGTGTGGACTACTATTGTAGTTATTATTATTATTATTATTATTATTATTATTATTATTATTATCATTATTGTGGTTGTTGTTATTATGGTTGTGTCTGCTGTCCTGTTTTTCCGTGTTGGTGTACTGTCAGGTGTTTAGGGGTGTGTGCTTGTGTATGTGAGGGTGCGGTCGTGGCAGGCACTTTTAGGCCTGGTGGGTGTGGCCCTGCCAGCTGACCGGTCCCACCCAGGAATCCACACACACCTGGCGCCGATCAAGCCTCGTCAGAGGAGCTTCAAAACAGTGTGGCTGAGAGCTCCTCGACGCTGGATCGTTGAGTGACTTCCCGTCAGTCTTAAGTGTATTGTGCAAGGTTAGTGCAAGTCTACTGTTAGGTTTTGTACTCACGGCTGCCTTTGGTATGCGTGTTTCCTCAGGAGGAATTGTGGCGACCAGGAGGCAGCACACGGAGAGTACACAGGGAACGGAGACAGAGCACGGAGCACGGGATAAAGGAGAAGACACGGAACGGGAGTTGGGATCGCACGGGGGGATTTATTGTTGTTCGGATTGTCACCACTGTAAATAAACACTGTTGCACTGTAGAGTCCTGCATTTTGGGTCCTCCTTTCCCCACATCCCCACGGTCTGCCAGCGAGACCGTGACAGCCCAATTCTACTTTTTCTGCATAATCCATCATACAAAATGTAATCAAATGGAAAAGTCTCTTTTTTTAACTTGTTTTATTAGTTTTAATCTTTTAACTTCATGCATCAAGCAAACATTTAATTATATGCAACATTCTCTGACTTGAATAAATTAGTTTAACATTTAAACCTATTTTCTGCACATTCCAGCACATAAAATAAAATATTTTTGTGTTTACACTCAGTCTTTCAAATAGATGCAAGTAAAACACAGCAGAAAATAAATAAAGTCAAAGACTCAGCGGTCCTGTTGCTCTATTTTCACCTGTAAAGCAGGAGTGGGGCAGGCGGAGGTTTTCTGTGAGTTTCCCAGTACGTCGTTGCGCAATGTATTAGAGCATTCATTAATGCGGTATAGCTAATAGTCTGCAAGGTTTAATTCTTCTGTTTGTGTGGTCTACAGATAAAGGAGGAGTTCAAGAGAATAACCACTGCAAGTCTCGAATGGCTACACTTGACCATTGCACTCCAAAACTGATGGATGTCATTTTATCAAGCGGAGGAGCTAAGGGAGTGAGAATCGTCGTCGTTATCGTTCCTCTCCTACGGTTTATTTCTCCGGTTTCAGCGTTTTTGCTTCACAACTAAAGCGAGCAGTTTACTTTGTGCTCTAACATGGACTCGAATCAACCAGCGCCACCTCTGGCCAAGTGCCACAGCCTACAGCCAGATCAGCCTGTGACACACATCTGCACCACGTTTGAATTCGTTTCATGCACAACACATTTGTACCTTTCAAACTTGTCAGTTTGTGCGTCATGCAAATAAACCTTTGAAAAGAATGAAATGACACTAATATTTCACTAGTGTTGTAACATCACATGTCGTTAGCGTAGTCTGCCTGCGGCGACCAGCTGTGAGACGGGCGCTGCTCTTGTGGCGACCTGCAGCAGGTGTTTATTGGCATTTACTTTCTCTTTTTGTTTTTAACCTTTGTTTTTAACTCTGTTCTTAACCGTGGTTTTAACTTTTTGCCGAGATGGAGATCTTCTACACCTTAGTTTTATTGTTGTTGGCGATATTCACCTGGAGTCATTCACTCTCACTGACAATCACTTATACACGCGAGGAACTCCTTGGATTACGGTGGTCCTGTTTGTCTATGCACGACTCTTCTAATGCTCGGACAGATGTGATTCTTGGTGAGGATTTATTTCCCCGGTCAAAGACTAATTTTGGAAAGCCCCGCCGCTTGAGAAAACGCGGAAAGAAAGGCGGTGTGCGTCAGCGTGTAAGAAAACTTCGGAGGAGGAATCGTGTTCCTCTGCCTTCTATGATTCTGGCCAATGTCCAATCTCTTAGGAACAAAACGGATGAATTACAAGGGAATGTGCTTCATCTACGGGAATACAGGGAGGCTTGTCTGATGGCGCTTACCGAGACATGGCTGACCGATATGGACAGTGACACTTCACTGCGAATCAGCGGCTTTGGGACCCCTGTCAGGCTGGATCGGAACTGTGGAGTAACACGCAAATCTCACGGAGGAGGGGTTTGTTTATATATCAACCAGGGCTGGTGTAATAATTTTACTGTGCGGGAGCGGTTGTGTCTTTCTGACATCGAGCTCCTTTCAGTATCTGTCAGGCCTTTTTACTTACCGAGGGAGTTCCCTCAAATTTTTGTCACTGTTGTTTACATTCATCCTAAGGCTGACGTTAAAGTTGCTGCCGATGCCATTTTTAAAGTGGTACACAATCTGCAGACTCTCTCACCGGATGCTCCAAATTTTATTCTCGGTGATTTTAACAATTGTAATCTTAAGAAATCACTGAACAATTTCTTTCAATATGTCACTTGTCCTACAAGGAATAACAAAACGCTGGATTTGTGTTATGGACCAATTAAGGGGGCATACAAGTCTGTGGCCGGACCTGCGCTAGGTTCTTCGGATCACAATGTTATTCACCTCCTCCCTGTCTACAGATCTGTGATTAGGAGGGAGAAGGCCTGTGTGAAGCGGACTAATGTCTGGACAGAAGACAGTTGTGTTGCCCTTCAGGGGTGTTTTGATTGCACTGACTGCTCCTTGTTTCAAGAGAGCACTTCTGATTTGGATGAACTCACCGATGTGGTGTGTAGCTACATCTCTTTTTGCAAAGACTCTGTGGTTCCAGTCAGAGAATTTAAGACTTCCCCTAATAACAAACCGTGGCTCTCTAAAGATATTAAGGATCTGATTCTTAAAAGGAAAATTGCTTTTAACGAGGGAGACGCTCCCACTGTGAGAATATTGAGGAAGGAGGTGAGGGCTGCAATAAAGATTGCCAAGATGAGGTATAGAAATAAGATTGAGGCAGAACTCAGTAGTAACAACCTCAAAAGAGCTTGGCTTGGTATGAAAACAATGGCAGGGTTACAGATGAAAGGTAAAAGCAGCATTACCCTAGAAGGGTTTACCTCTGACAAACATCTGGCAGACGATCTTAACAGTTTTTACCTTCGTTTTGAGAACTTTGACTGCTCTAGGCAGACCAGCACACTGAGGGAAAGGACTATCACTCCCCCATCTATTTGTATTGATGAGACAGGGGTAGCTAATCTTTTCAGACACACCAAAAGCAAGAGTCCTGGACCTGATAACATCTGTGGACAGGTACTGAGAACTTGTGCTGATCAGCTGAGTGGGATTTTTCACTATATCTTCTCACTTTCTTTAGAGCTACAGATGGTACCTAAGATTTGGAAACATGCGATCATTGTTCCTGTTGCTAAGGGCAGTTCTCCTAAGGCACTGAATGATTTTAGGCCTGTGGCTCTGACTTCTTTAGTGATGAAGACATTTGAGAAGATAATTAAGAAGGAGATTTTAATGCATGTTGAACACCATCTTGACCCCTTCCAGTTTGCCTATAGAGCAGGGAGAGGTGTGGAGGATGCTGCTGTCACACTCCTGCATCTCTTGTATAAGCATCTTGAGGCCCCCCACACCCATGCAAGATTATTATTTGCTGACTTTTCATCTGCATTTAATACAATTCAACCCTCTTATTTGCTGACAGGCTCTACAATCATTTCAAGCTTGACACTAGTCTGGTCGGCTGGGTGACAGACTTTCTGACTAATAGGTCACAATGTGTGAGGGTGAATCATGTCTTTTCTGATGTGCTCTCCTCCTCTACTGGATCACCCCAGGGTTGCTGCCTCTCTCCCCTTCTGTTCATTCTGTACACAAATGAGTGTCGCAGCAATTTCACAAACAGACACATCCTGAAGTTTGCTGACGACACAGTAATCGTCAGTCTTCTAGTGGGGGACGAGTCAGGCCATGGACAGGTTGTAGATGATTTTGTGAATTGGTGTGATGAGTCCTTCCTCTCACTGAACGTGTCAAAAACTAAAGACATGATTATTGATTTTAGGAAGTCCTCTTATAGCTCATCACCCACTATCATTAAAACTGCCGATATTGGGATCGTTGAGAGTTATAAATATCTAGGTGTGGTACTTGACCATAAACTGTGTTTTGAATCTCATGCTGATGCCACTACTAAAAAAGTTCAACAAAGACTGTTCTTTTTAAGGAAAATGAGATCTTTTAATGTCTCATCTGAGATGTTGTCCTTGTTTTATAGAAGTTTTATCGAATCTGTGATGTCTTTTTGTATCGCTGCCTGGTTTGGTAACCTGACAGTGAAGAATAAGAATCGGTTGGGATTTCTGGTAAAAACCGCTAGCAAAATTTCAGGGCGCTAGCAAGATGGACGTTTGGCCATTTACAATAGAAACGTGCTTAGAAAGGCTCATTCTATTATTAATTGTGTGAACCATCCACTTCACAGTGAGTTTGAGTTGTTGCCTTCCGGCCGCCGTTTTAGAGTACCTCCGAGGAGGACTAAAAGACTCCAGGTCTCTTTTATCCCTACTGCGTCTTGTCTCCTTAATGGCAAATAATTGTCCTTGAATTTTCTATCATTATTATTGTTATTATTGTTTTATAGTATTGTTCTGTTGTTCTTATCCTCCTGCTGCTAAACTAATTTCCCCTTGTGGGACAATAAAGAAAAAAATTGAATTGAATTGAAAAATTGTGTCTTTTCTCTGCAAACAAACATTTTAGAGTTGGTAGTTATATACAGTCTGTTTAAGTGTGGTTAATCTAACGAACATTTATAAGGAGATGGCAGTTACTGTGAATGTACAGCAGGTGATTAGTAATAAACAGTCAGACAATGACCCTGACAATCTCATTCAGTCTTGCAGATTGCACCTTCTGTGGAAAGTGGTACCACACGGTGTGTGTGGACTTCCCCTGTGCAGAAGACGACTACAAATGTTGTGGGTGCTAAATAAACAGACAAAATTGATCCCTGTTGTCTTTGCTTACTGATTGTTTTCAGTGTTGACAATCCACATTGCTGGGTTTGCATCTTTCAACATGTGTGTGGGTAGATGTGGATGTACCAGGGGTAAGTGCAGCCACTCAGCCTCTACTCAATGTGATCATAGCAGCAGGTGCAGATGTGTCACAAGTTAATCTAGTAGTAGGCTATGGTACTTGGCCACAGGTGGCAGCATTGGACTGACCTCCATTGGAGACTGCTCCAGCTGCTGTGTAATAGTGGATCTGCTACAAATTGAAGATCATATGCAAGTTTTGGAAATGAACCCTTGTATTATGTTGAAAAACAAAAAAATGACATTGATTTTGTTGTGGGTCATTGTGACCCGTACTGTGTAAATCCACTCAGAATTGTCAAAAAACTGCAATAAAACAATAGCAACTTTATTTTCCATCAGATAAACATGTAGAACACAGACATACAACAGTTAGACTTTCCATAACTATTGTAGGTACCATTTGGTTTTTCGTTCTTACAAACACATTTCTTTTGAACTTGCCCAACGTTCTCAGTTTTTGTGAGAGTCCAGTCTTATAGTGACGTGTGTGGGAGAGTCCAGTCCTACACCTGGTTCAGGGCCCGAATAGCCTGGGGGAAGAAGCTCCTCCTCATTCTCTCTGTTTTGGCCTTAAGGGAGCGGAAGCGCTTCCCAGACCTCAACAGTGAGAAGAGTCCATTGTTGGGATGGGAGAGGTCCATCATAGTCTTCCTAGCTTTGGACTTGCACCGCTTGGTGTAGATGGACAGCAGGTCAGGGAGCTCTGATTGAATGATGCGTTCGGCCGAGCGCACCACTCTTTGCAGATCTCGCCTGTCCTGCTTGGTGCTGTTCCCAAACCAGGTGCAGATGTTTGCCGTCAGGACACTCTCGATAGTGCAGGAGTAGAAGTGGGTGGCTGTAGCTCAGGTGGCAGAGCAGGTCAGCCACTAATCAGAAGGTTGGTGGTTCGATCCCAGGCTGCCTCCTGGCTGCATGCCAAATATCCTTGGGCAAGATACTATGTCTGCCTACTGGTGGTGGTCAGAGGGCCCGGTGGCGCCAGTGTCCGGCAGCCTCGCCTCTGTCAGTGCGCCCCAGGGCAGCTGTGGCTACAATGTAGCTGCCGTCGCCAATGTATGTGTGAATGGGAATGACTGGATGTTGTAGAATGTTTAGCCTATTTTAGAGTTTAGAAATGTGTTAACATAGAACATAGAGACACTGACACTGCCCTCAATATAATAAAGGCTTCACTGTGTCGTGAACTTAGGAGTAGATTGTAGGAGACCCCTCCCCCACTTGAACTGTGAAAGTAAAACAGAGAGGAGTTAATGCTGAGTGGAAATTCACGCACACACATCCACACGCGCACTCACACATACACACAGGTATGCGTACACGGTCACACACGAGCACTCACATAGACACGCGGGAACGCGCACATGTAGGCATTCATGTGCTCGTGCACACAGACACAGAGTTTGCAGCACACCGTGGGGGGTTTATGATAGGGTCGCCCCTACAAAACTGTGTTTCACAGACAAAGGAGTGTAGATTTTGCTGAGGGGCACCGGCCTGGCAAGTCTTCCCTTGCCAGTCTTCCCTTAAATGAAGATGAGTAAAGATGAATAAAGTTTTGTGAAAATGACTACTGAGTCCGGTGCCATCTCTGGATGCTCGAGGAATAAAAAGAACCAGGGTAAAACTGATTTCGTAACAATGTGTAAAGTGCTTTGGGGTCCTTAGGGACTAGAAAAGCGCTATGCAAATGCAGGCCATTTACCATTTAGAAGTTCTTGAGCACCTTCAGTGGCAGATGGAAGTCTCTAAGTCTTCTGAGGAAGAACAGACGCTGACGGGCTTTCTTAACCAGGGTGTTGATGTGACAGGACCATGACAGGTCCTGAGTGATGTGGACACCCAGGTATAGGAAACTGTCCACTCTCTCCACTGGCGTGCCACTGATGATGAGGGGTTTGTAATTCCTCGCCTGCTTTTTAGTGAAGTCCACGATCAGCTCCTTAGTCTTGCTGATGTTTAGGAGGAGGTTATTCTCCCTGCACCAGGTCTCCAGGTTCCTAATCTCCTCCAGGTTGGCCGTCTCGATGTTGTCGGAGATCAGGCCCACAACAGCAGTGTCGTCAGCAAACTTGACAATGGAGGTGGTGTCTGATGTGGCTACACAGTGTGGAGATACAGAAATTCTTTTATTGCTGCCATATAATCTGCATCATTATAATTGCATTAATAACATTCTTTACAGCATTATTTCATCTAATAATATTTCTCACAGTATTGATACTGCATTACAGTTGTTGATTGAAGATGTCCATTTGAGGATCCTTCCATTATGTTAACTTTTATTACAAGTACGGTTAGAAGTATTTTACACACATTGCATATCTGTGCTTATTTTGAGTTGATGTTCGGTTCATTAAGGGTCTTAAGCTTCACTGGCGTGACTTTCCAGGTGATACATGCTGAGGGAGACTAGAAGATAGAAGGATAACTGCAATGTGTATAGTGAGTACAGCAGGGGGCTTAAAACACAGCCCTGAGGCAACCAATCTCCACACCTGAGTCACTGACTTTCTTAAATCCACTCACTCTGTTTATTACTAATCACTGTGTAACTGCTGTGAATTCACAGTAACTGCCATCTCCTTACAAATGTTTATTAGATTAACCACACTTATACAGACTGTATATAACTACCAACTCTAAAATGTTTGTTCGCAGAGAAAAGAAACAGGCAGACTACTCTAACGACATGTGATGTTACAACACTAGTGAAATATTAGTGTCATTTCATTCATTTCAAAGGTTTATTTGCATGCTGGTTTGTCGGTAGCAACTCCTGAAACGCAAGACTGCCACACATCTGTTCGACCAACAGCAGTTGATCTAAACGGCAGTAGATCTGGAACACCGGGATGCACAGTCAGCGAGAAACTCCGAAAACTCAGATAAAAACTCCTTGTTATATTTAGGAGGCCGATAAACTATTGCACACAGCAATGAAGGCGAGTGGCCAAGTTCACACAGGCAAAGTTCAAAGCTTGTGTGGCGTGTCCATGAGGATAGTTGCTTAAACTCAAAGTGTGCTTTAAAAACAACAGCTAACCCCCCGCCACGACCAGTAGCTCTCGGAGTGCTAAAATAAGCACAGCCAGCAGTTCAGCAGTTCAGAAAAGACGCTTAACTCACAGGGTGTTTCAGTCAAACAGAGGAAATCCAATGCATGGGAAGAAAAGAAATCCTTCAGGATGAAGGTCTTATTCGCCACCGATCTGGCATTTATTAAACCCAACCTGAGGGGAGCTGGTTCGGAGACCTCCACGGCAGTGACATCCAGATCCACCGATCGAAGCATTTGATCATTGTGTACCCTCAGGTACCGGTAGTCCTCAACTACCTCCACGTCAGCCCCTCTGATGGTGACAGATAGGAGGAGGAGCATGCTTCCTAAAGTCCAGGTTCCTTTGTCTTTGTGATGTTAAGTTGTAAATGGTTTAGCTCCCACCACTCAACAAAGCTGTCCACCACACTCCTGTATTCCTCTTCCTGTCCATCCCTGATACAGCCCACAATGGCAGAGTCATCAGAGAATTTCTGCAGATGACATGACTGAGACTTGTACCTGAAGTCAGACATGTAGAGGGTGAAGAGGAAGGGTGATAGGACCGTCCCCTGTGGCGTCCCTGTGCTGGATGTTGTCCGAGTGGCAGCTCTTCAGACAGACATGCTGTGGTCGACTGGAACACACGTTTCTGTCTGAAGTGTTGGAGGTAGCTTTTAAGATATTACAGGATGACCCCCACCTCAGCAACAGGACCACTCTCAGCACCGACCAAGTGTGTTTGTTTTTAGAACTGTGTCTTAATTCCACCTATTTGACATACAAGGGTCAGTACTATATGGGTGTGCCATGGGTTCCCCAGTTTCACCCACTGTGGCCAACTTGTTCATGGAAGAAGTGGAAATCATCCACTGGAGCACAAACTGAGTGTCATCAGGACGCTACAACACAGAGCAAACACCTTCCCCACAGGCACAGCAGCCAGGGAAGCAGAAGAACAGCACATCAAGGAGGCCCTGAGTTTTTGTCATTTGTCAAAGCTGAGAAGGCACACAAAGAAAGCTCCAGCTGATCCAGGAGAGATGGACAACTGCTGCCCAAGTAAAAACAGTTAGAGATCCTGTATGTGTCAGGAATATTGGAACAGTTGAGACACATTTTTTCTAAACACCATGTCCCTGTGGCTTTGAAACCTCAAAACACACTTTGCCAAAAGCGTGTCAGGGGACCCCAAGGATCGGGTCTCCTGACACAAACAGAGTTATATAGTGTAGACTGTTAAGTGCCAGGAGGATTGCCAGGATTTATACATCGGCGAAACGGATGGCACAACATAGAAGAGCTAACTCGTCAGGCCAGGACTCCTCAGTCTACCTCTACAGGCTGGTGGACACTCTTTCAATGATGAGGATGTAACATTCTGGACAGGGAGGAACGCTGGTTTGAGCAGAGAGTCAAGGAGGCCACTTATATGAAAAGGGAAAGACCATCTCTGAATCGAGGAGGGGGCCTAAGGGTACATCTGTCACCATCTTACAATGCTGTGATTGCAGCCATTCCCCAACTCTCTGTGAGTGGGACTCATGGCCTTTGATCAGTGATCAACGGTCTTTGATCAGTGCTTGTTGATCAATGGTAATGACAATTTGCAGATTAATGATCAGTGAACTCACCTCACGGCCCATTGTTCAATGTACTGTTTATAAGGTTGGGGAAACCTGCAGTCAGCTGAGACACTTGGGTGAGTGACCAAACATTTCTCCCACTGAAAACGCCATGTCCAGATGAACAGATTAAACTGTTTGGGATCTGCCACAACTGTTTTGGGGTGAGGGAAGGAACATGGGACTAAGAGAACTAGAGATTAATAATAACTAATGACTAAATGCAGAGAGCTGAATAAACATATGGTGAGTAAAAAGGGGTGAGAGAAGGAGAAAGACACAGTCCATCATAGGAATCCCCAACAGCCCACACTTATTGCAGCATAACTAAGGTAGGATTTAGGGTCACCTGATCCAGCACTAACTATATGCTTTATCAAAAGGAAATGTTTTAAGCCTGATCTTAAAAGTACAGAGGGTGTCTGTCTTCTGAAATCAAACTGGGAGTTGGTTTCACAGAAGAGGGGCCTGAAAACTGAAGACTCTGCCTCACCTTCTACTTTTAAATACTCTAGGAAAGAGTGAAGTACTCTATTGGGGTGATAAGGAACTATAAGGTCATTAAGATAAGATGGGGTGTGATTATTCAATACCTGGACTGCAAAAACTGGCCGTCTAACCAACTCTTACAATCTTATATCCAGCCAAAAAGTCTTTTTGATCTTGTTTGTAAAGTGATATACCAAGCAAGAGCAGGAAGTATAAGATTATGAATCTTGTTTTGGGATCTTTTATTTCTTACTTAGTTTCTAACTCCTAAAATTGGTTACTTTAAATACATACTAGCAGGGCTCTAGAGTGCGACCAATTTGGTCGCAAATGCGACCAAATTTTTCAGTGGTGCGACTAAAAAAAAAAATTTGGTTGCACCTGTGCGACCAACTGTTCGGGTAGCAAAAAAAAAAAAAAAAAATCTGCAACCTTCCCTGTGGTCAACAACAGACACACATTTTGCCCCTATCGTGGACTAAACCAATCAGAGATAGTAAGGGGTGGGACCTCTCTGATTGGCCGTGGTCCAGTTGAAAGTGCAGGTGGAAGTGGGAGGTGAGTAGCTTGAATAAAGCGATATCAATTCATTAAATCCTGAATCGACTTTTAAATATAACTGTGTTTTGCCAGAAACGCCAGATTCTCAGATTAAAGCTCACAAAACCATTTCAACAACAACCAAACAGCAAATGAGAGCAGGTACACGGACTCCACACAAAGACGTAAACACAGAACGGACCGACGCATCAGAATCAGCTTTGTCTTTCTCGGCTTTCTCACCCGACGGCCCGTAGACGGACACGCTGTCGGAGCTTAGCGAATCCGATGCGTCCGGTCCGCGCTGTGTTTACGTCTTTTTGTGCTGATTCTGAGCTGCAGGTTTTGTCTCTCCAACCAAAATCCACCGAGCCAGCAGCAAAAGAAGCAGCAAACTGCGCTTCACATTTGATCAATGTCGTCATGAATTTTGCTGTTTTGCTTCCACAACTATTAAAATCACATCCATGCACAGCTCTCTCTCTCTCTCTCTCTGTACTTCAAGAACAGTTTCCCGTCTCCAATCTCTGTTTTCTGTATTATTCATTCGCTTATTACCCACCAGTCTACCGTTGTTTATAGCGCTTTCGGCTGCTGTCTTTTTCTTTTCTTTTTCTTTTTTTCACTTAAATGACCTTAAATGATTTTGACTGTGTAATTATTGCTGGGGATTTTAACATCCATGTGGACAACCCTCAGGACAAAGGGACTAAAGACCTGAGTAACACTCTGGGGAACTTTGGGCTGACTCAGCATGTAACAGAGGCCACACATAACAGAGGACACACTCTTGACCTACTGATCTCCAAAGGCCTGAGCATTTCAAAGGTTACTGTGTCTGATGTGGGTGTGTCTGATCATTACTGTGTTTTCTTTGAAAGTAAAATCTCAGCCCACATAAATATATCAACAGCAGTGATCACAAAACGGTGTATAACTGAAGACAGTAGTGAGATCTTTAACCAGGTCTTCCCATTAACACCTGACCTGTCCAAAGGTTCAGTCAATGAGCTCGTCAATAGCTTCAATGCTAACATGTTAAATGTAATGGACACTATTGCTCCCATTAAGGTGAAGGTTATCTCTGGAAGGAAAAAGTCTCCATGGAGAAACTCCACACTGGTGAAAAATGAAAAAAGAGAGTGTAGGAAAGCTGAGCGCAGATGGAGAAAAACAAACCTCCAGGTTCATTATGACATCTATAAAGAGAAACTTCACAATTATAATTTACAACTGAGGAGTGCAAGGAGGTCCTACTTCTCTGACATCATCACTAAAAACAGCCATAATGCTCGGGTCTTATTTGCTACAGTTGACAGGCTAACAAACCCTCCTGTGTCAGTGGCAGCTGAACTTCATTCGACCATGGCCTGCAATGACTTTGCCAAATTCTTCACTGAAAAAAATCCAAAAAATTAGACAAGCAATTGGTACATCAACAGCAGATCCAGGATATGTACTGTGTCCACCAAAAAACTGTTTAAACACCATGAAACAGTTTCAACCTATTAACAGCAAAGACCTGAAGGACATCTTAGGTCAACTGAACTCCTCCTCCTGCTGTTTAGATGTCCTGCCAACAAGTTTTTTCAAAAAGGTCTCAAAGACTTTAGAGTCAGACCTATTACAGATCGTCAACTTTTCTTTATTATCAGGTGTGTTTCCAGAATCACTAAAAACTGCTGTAATCAAACCTATACTGAAAAAGGACAATCTTGACAAGACACAAATGAACAACTACAGGCCGATCTCAAATCTCCCATTTTTAAGTAAGATCATTGAAAAAGCAGTTTCTCAACAGCTCAGTTACTTCTTAAAACAGAATAATTGCTACGATGCCTTCCAGTCAGGTTTTAGACAGAACCACAGCACTGAAACCGCTCTGACCAAAGTGTTTAATGACATATGTCTGAATACAGACAGTGGAAAAATGTCAGTCCTAGTTTTACTGGATCTCAGTGCAGCATTTGATACAGTTGACCACAACATATTACTCAAACGACTGGAGAACTGGACAGGTCTTTCAGGAACTGTACTAAACTGGTTCAAAACATACGTAGAAAACAGGAAATACTTTGTATCAATAGGTAACTTCACATCTGAGCAGACAAGTATCACATGTGGAGTTCCCCAAGGTTCCATCTTGGGACCCCTTCTGTTTAACATTTACATGCTCCCACTGGCACAGATTATAAACAACAACAAAATAAACTATCACAGCTATGCAGATGACACACAAATATATATCACAATGTCACCAGGAGACCGAGGCCCTGTACAGGCTCTTGGGAAATGCATTGAGGAAATCAATGACTGGTTGTGCCACAATTTTCTCCAACTAAACAAAAACAAAACTGAGGTAATAGTCTTTGGCGCCAAAGAAAAACGATTACAGGTCACCAGAGAACTTCAATCTATACATCTAAAAACCACAAACCAGGCGAGAAATTTGGGTGTAGTGATGGATGCAGACCTAAACTTAGAAAAACACATTAAGACAATAACAAAGTCAGCTTACTATCACCTCAAGAATATATCAAGGATAAAAGATCTGATGTCTCAACAGGACCTGGAAAAACTAGTCCATGCATTCATCTTTAGTAGGCTTGATTACTGTAACAGCATCTTTACAGGTCTACCTAAAAAATCAGTCAGACATCTACAGCTCATTCAGAACTCTGCTGCTCGAGTCCTCACTAAGACCAAAAAAGTGGACCCCATCAGTCCAGCTCTGAGGTCTTTACACTGGCTGCCTGTCCGTCAGAGGATAGACTTTAAAGTTCTGATGCTGGCCTATAAAGCTCTGAATGGTTTAGGACCAAAATACATCAGTGACCTCCTGACCCAGTATGAACCTTCCAGGTCCCTCAGGTCATCTGGATCCGGTCTTTTATCAGTTCCCAGAGTCAGAACCAGACACGGAGAAGCTGCATTCAGCTTTTATGCTCCTTATATCTGGAACAAACTCCCAGAAAGCCTCAGATCAGCTGAAACACTCAGTTTATTTAAATCCAGGTTGAAGACTCACCTGTTCTCAGCTGCATTTGAATAAAGCACCAAATCCACACTTTTAAGCTTAAATTTCAAAACTTACATTTAACTACTGATTTTATCTACTGTTTTTTTTTTAATCTATTTTAAATCATGCTTTTTATTGCTTTTGTTTTTTAATGTCTCTGTAAAGCACTTTGAATCACCTTGTTGTTGAATTGTGCTACACAAATAAACTTGCCTTGCCTTACTCTTCATTTTATCAGAAACAGTTATCACAGCTCGTAAATTGAATTTTTACACATATATGTATGGATTGACATGTCAACATATTAAAAGAACAATATTTGTCTCTTATATATAACACACCTATATATACACTGTAACAGATACTTGTCTTTGAGTGAAGATTTAAGGTGATAGGAAATATAAATAACTGAAACTTGAATCTTTACTGAAGCTCAGTAGCTGACACAGAGTTCAGGTTCACTGCTGTAATAACTAATAATGATTAATATATGGTATATAATATATAAGTGGTAAATGGACGGGTTCTTTTATAGCGGTTTTCTACTTTGTCTGAGCACTCAAAGCACTTTACTCGCTGCAACAGCATTTTGCAGATGTGTTCTCCCTGCTGCCCGGCTGTGCAAATGGAGCACCATTTTAAAACACAGCCTGGCATGACAATGTGTTTACGGCCCTACAGGGTACCTGAGCATAAGAGACAAATTGTTCAGATTGAATTGGCCAAAATGCTAAAAGTGGGAAAAATAGAAAAGTCACACAGCACTTGGTGTAGCCCCACGGCTCCTGTGGTGAAGAAAGATGGTTGTATACGGTTCTGTGTTGATTATCGCAAGGTGAATGAAGTGTCACAGTTTGATGCTTATCCCATGCCCCAGGTCAACGAGCTCCTGGACCAGTTATGCACTGCTCGCTTTTTCATGGTTCTCGATTTAACCAAGGGCTACTGGCAGATTCCCTTGTCTGGGTGCGGAGTCCAAGGAAAAGATGGCCTTTTCCAGTACATACAGTTTGTACCAATTTGTCACACTTCCGTTCGACTTGTTCAGAGCCCCTGTCACATTCCAGCGCCTGATGGACCGGGTGCTGCAGTTGCATGCTGCATATGCTACTGCCTTTTTGGATGACATCATCACAAGCCTATGAAATACTGGGAACATATAGTCTGGTCAGATAAGACCAAAATTGAACTCTCTGGATGCCATAATACACGCCATATTTAGAGGTCAAAAGACATATCACCTCAAAAATACCATACCAACAGTGAAGTTTGGAGGAAAGGACAGAGATATTCTTCATAAAGATCTGCTGCCATCTACTGGGACGATGAAGATGAGATGAGGATCAATGTTTGAGCAAGACAGTGATACCAAACAAAGCCAAGAACAACCTCAATTAGTTTCAGAGGAAGAAATAAAGCTGCTAGAATGGCCAAGCCAACCACCTGACCTGCATCTAATTAAAAGTCTATGGAAAAAACGTAAGAGCCCATGAAACCTTCAGGATTTGAAGACTGTGTGGAAGAATGAACCAAAATCACACCTGAGAAATGCATGCAACTAGTTTCTCCATACAACAGGTGTCTTGAAGCTGTCATCACCAACACAGGCTTTTGTAGGAAGTATTAAATACATTTGAGTAAGCATGTTAAGTACTTTTTCCCTGTGTCATTATTACAGATAACGTAATTTATCCATCGTCTTTGTTGTGTGACACTTTGGTAATGAGACGCCTTTTCATAGGCCATTTTCTCGTATTATTAATGTAATTTATGGATATCTATGGTATGATTTCTTTGCATGTGTGAATTGGATGGGTTGCTAGTAGGGCTGGACTGGAATAAAAGAATCCTCCCTGACATTTTTGGTCCAGGCGGTCCATCCCTCAAAAAAAAAAAAAGAAAAAAAGAAGCATCCATATATTATGTACACATTTCATATTGTTTCATTATTGATATTGAAAGATTTTCTTGTTAATCAGGTTTGAATAGTTGTTATTGGGTTAGTTATTAGTTGCACTGCTAATAGCTAAAGCTACACTTTAGCTATTAGCAGTGCCTCGTGGTCAAAGCGGCCATTCCTTTTACCATCTCCACGGGACAAGACTCATCTGTCCATCCGCATCATCCGCAGATGCCAATGTTCACATTTTGGACAGAGAGGACAGATGGTTTGAAAGAGGAGTGAAAGAAGCATCTATGTCCACTGTGAGCGACCATCTTTGAACAGAGGCGGGGTTTACGACACCAACTCTCTGCCATCTATAATCCAGTTTTGAGATCCTTCCCAGACGCCTTAACGCCCACTCACATCCTAGACCATTTGACGTCAGGAAATCACATGACAGGGTGGGGCCAGGTTTCACAATCAGCTCACCCGAAACCTTGGCTGATTGTGACACACACCCGTTTTCACACCTTGGCTTGTGTGATTAAGTAGAGGATCATTAGGGGGTCCATTGTCCCTCTCGGGGGGATACTCCACAGGGCTTAAATCTGGGACCCTCCACCATTTGACCCTAGAACTGAAAAAACTGTTCGGATGAGAAGTGAAAGGTCTTCAAGCAACTTAAAGAAGTCCAGACGCTTTTCTTTCCAAGCCCCTTAGAATATTCATTTTACCCGAATCCATGAATCTAAGTATGTCTGTTCATCTATTTTCTCACCACCTTAATTTCACCTCTTCCTCACTCTGTTGTTATGACTGCGGTCTCGCCTCCTGTAGTTCTCCTGTGACTATGTGACCTGGTTACTGGTTCTTTCTGGTACAGCAGCAGGGCCTCCCACAGCTAAAGTGGTTAATTTGACACATTTTTCTGCATTTATTTTTAGTTGATTTGCCATGTGTAAGTGATACATGCAGGTTTTAGAATGTGAAACAAAACATAGCAACAAACTGATTTTCTATTACTTTGAAACATTTCTAAATGATCAAGGTGTACTTTCTTGGTATCTATCATACAGCACATGGTATGTCTGGTGTTAAATACATATAAATATATATGGTATTATTAATACTGTATGCTGTTCATTAACATTAATTATTAACTGATATTTATGCAAATGCTGGTTGTTGCTGTGGTTTCTCTGCTGTATCATTTCTTTTTTTTCAGCAGGTGTTGAAGCAGATTCTCACTGTTTCTTTTCTCTCTTCCTCTCCTTTTGTTAAATTCAGCTGTTAAAGTAAGACCGGCATATTTTTACATCAGGGGACGAGCGAAATACTCAGTTCTCCTCCGCCATTGCTGCGTTTGAGTTTTGGACGAAGTGCATTCTGGGATACGTATGGAGAGACATTTGGCCATATTTGTGTACTTGCGTTCTCATGAGATTCTGATACCCAAAGTAAAGCATGCATCATGTCAAGTACGCTCAAAATGCGTCCTCGATAGAACCAGAGGATGCCACGGACTTGGTGCAGCCAATATCCCAAAATGCATTTCGTCCATAACTCAAACGCAGCAATGGCGGAAGACAGCGGGTAAAACTACAAGTAAAGTTTGAGGGGGTGTCCAAATTCATGGGCTGCATCCTCCTGAGGCCGCATTTGTAAACCGATTGCGTCACAGCGACGCGCCGAAGGCTGTCCAAATTCGTAGACTCCTCCGAATGCAGCCGACAAATGCGTCCTCCTTTTCCCCGAATTTGAAGGATGGGTCGGGTGTGTCCTTCGTGGCCCACCATATCCCAGAATTCATAGCGTGGCCCAGCCAAACTCCAGTTTCCGGCAATGGCGGCCGCTACTAAGTTTTAAAATTACTCTTATTAATCTTCCTGGGTCGATAGCTAGCCGGGAGCTCGAGGGTCATTAGAGCCGCAGAGAACGGCAAACTCCCGGCACATCATGTTCAGATCACCGCGGACTTTTGCTACTTGGGTTAAAAGTACTATATAAGTCACTTAGACAACCTAAAAATGTTATTGTTGGGCTTTTTTCAGTGTTTTATTTGTTCATGAGGCTGAGATTAAAGTTATTAGATTAGATAAAATAAAAGATAATTGATAATAGATAAAATAAAACTTTATTAATCCCCCGGGTGGGTTCCTCCTTGGTTTTCACACAGCTGACTAAACGTCAGACAGAAAACTGATTAAACAGACGTGTGAGATGGTGGAGAGTTTACTCCAGTGTCCTGTTATATTTTAGATAGCAGGGAGCAGACGGCTGAGTTTATTAAACTCCACCGAGACAGCGGTGACGCTAATCTGAAGGCTGGACCGTCCAATTTCACAGCCGCTTACTTCCAGCCTACCCGACCTTCTGAGGACCCGGCCCACGTAGACCGCAAAGGCCGGGTCCTCAGGAGGATGCAGCCCATGAATTTGGAGACATTACTTTGTCTGTGACACAAAAAAAACTTTTAAGATATTTTCTTAAGAATGTAGATGTGTAAACTTCAGATGTCTGCTAGCTTTACCAATACATCACATATTTGCAAAAGTGCTCCAACGTTTTGGCAGATGTCTGTTACCCCACCAGCTCGGTAGTTGACCGCGAGATGAAGAGAGCCGGTGAGGACGACTTGACTCCCGGCACATTCTTTCTAGCTAAATAAAGCCTTAAATCTAAAGCTTTACTTTAAAATTAAATAAATATTCAGCTCAAAATATACTGACAGCTGTCATTATATTTTGAGCTGAACCTGATGTAAAATGTTCTGTTCTTACTTTAACAGATGACTCTGAATAAAATCTAACATATTTTAATCCAGGAGGAAACATTTTCACCAGCATGTTGATACATGGCGATCCTGAAGACTGTTCCATTGATGATGAAATTATGTTTTTAGTATTTTTTCAATTCTCTTCCAAACAGCAGCTGTCTAGTGTAAGTTCTGAGTGTTTAATAAAATAAAAATAAAAGCATTCTATTATCCAATTTGTTTTTATTCAATAAGCAACTCACTTTGACTTTTGACAGTTTGGAGGCGGAGTCTAAAGGAGACCAGCGTCCTAATGTGATTGGTCACTTTTTTTGGACACTTCAGGTTACCTCGTTAAACTGAGTTACACTGAGGCAGCGACAGAAATGCTTTTTTAAACTGTATTTGTTTACAATTTGAGAAATAAAGTTTGCTGAATTAATTATCAACCGTTGATATTTGCTGTGCAGCAGTGGAAATGCAGACAGCTGTCACTGGATTACGTCAATGTTTTGGAAATATTTAAATCAGAGGATTCTGAGGCACATTCTGAAATACTGCCGTCTCATTAATCTTTTGTACAGTATTACATTGCTTCTATGATTTAAAAACTAAAAAAAGAAACATCCCCAAAATCTCTTAACGGGAATCAGGAATGGAAGTATTTATCAGAATCTGGCCAAAATACTGCCAAAGTTGCTCAATCTGCAGCAAACACATGTAACTGCACATACATGACTGGACGCCAAACGTTTTTTAAGAAGTTTTTCAGTATTAAAGTGACGCTTAGTGATAAATCAATACATCCACTGCAGCACATTAGAAATAACAGCTGTAGTTACACCAGCAAACTTTTCAAAAAGTCAAAACCTCAAGACTGATGTGTAGCACCGATTAATGCTTACATTAGAGATGTGCAAAGCAGCCGGCATTTGTATCGCTAATTGTATTTGTTGGGGGGCGGGTTCACTGAAAAGAAAATAACATAACAGCCAGTACCTCATCCGCATTTAATCTGAGCTTTTGTTCACTGTTCATTAAGACATTGAACAATAACCTTACTAATAACCACAGATCTAAGTAAGAGCAGAAACAGCTCTTTACTATTGTTCTTGCTAGTCTCTTCATGAACTCAATTAAGATTTTTAATAAACAAATATTAAACTTATCAAACAAAGATGAAAAGAACTTGAAAAGAAATTGATCATTGACAACAGGCGGCAGATAGATGTGTGGTGTACCCTGTGGTCTTCAAGTCCAGGACCGGAGTGACAGGCGGCCAGTGAGTGAGGATAAAGTGGGAGTAATATGCTCCCTTCTCCTTGTAGCAGTTTAAAGCCGTGTGGCAGCCACGAGCTGAAGATGTGACAATGATACCAAGGTACAATGAGTTATAGAAATCCAGCCGAGTTGTCTGGAACCAGCAGCTGAGCGCCTCTGAGGCAGAGTTTATCTAAGTCTGATGTAAGAGAACTGAAAACTGCGCTGCAGTGGCTGTGACAATGCCATGCAGGAGCGTGGTTCTTAATGCACCTCATGGACAATACAATGTCAAAGAACACAGGCTTATGATCTGTAGACATTGCATCTAAAATCATCAAGTTGTCAAGTTAGAAAGGGGCAGGCCATAGGCTGAAACAAGGTCCAATGTATGTCCACGTACTTGTGTAGGTCCGTCCAGCCACCCACTGTGTAAGATTAAAAGAATCTCTTTGTTTATCAGGACAACACACATGGATCTCCAACAATAAAGACGTGACCATATTTAGGCATGACTTCAGCTAAGAAATCAGAAAGTCACAATCACCACAAAGCATGAAGCACATATAGCACGCAGCAGCTATGGTGCGTAATACAGTTATTTACACAGCATAATGATGCGTGCTTCTTAGTATGATGACTTGTTTAAATCATAGAAGCTATGTGATACTGTGCACAGATTATTGGGATAACAATACTTCAGAACCTGCCAAAGAATCCTCTGATTTAAATATTTCTTCAACATTAAGGTAACGCGTGTGGCTGCTGAGTTCTGCGTGTGGGCGTTGTTGATTTTATGCACAAGTAAATTTAAATGCACTGAAATGATTTGCTGGAATTATGTTTTTTCTTGCCCTGGACTTATAATATTATCCATACAGTTCCTAAAGAGTCAATGTAATACAGTTAATACTGGAGGAAATTGCAAAACTGACATTGTCCACATACTTAGCTAGCTGTGTCACCATGTGGACAGCTGGCTGGTAAAAGCAAGATGAACTTGGATTTCAAGCAAAGTGAACTTTCTTTCTTTTTCTTTTTCTATTCTGTCCTGTCTTGCAGTAGCTCTCACTTGGAGAGCTCTCAGTATATTTGAAAATGAATCTTTTGCTCGTTTTTCAGTTTGAGTTTCAGTCGTGTAGTAACTGTTGGTGCTTGTGTTCTTATTAGGCACGATGAAACACATCATATGAAAAAAAGCGCTTAAAATACTTAAAATTCTATTTTTTGTTACTTCAAAATGTGTAATATGTGTAATTTCCATTGCAAATAACAATCATATTTAAATTGGGAGGATGCCACTAAAAAACTGGGCTGAGCTGAACTGTGATGTTCCCCAGGTAGACTGAAACTATGTGCCTTCTTCTTGTGTCGTCTCACTCATCTCTAGCCCTGTCAGTACTCTTGCTGCAGCTTTTGAATTACAGTAGTCGAGCCTGGAACTAATAAATGCAGCTTGATGATTTGTTTTATGTCTTAACAAATTACACAGTGTGAGTAAAGATTTTCAACCTGAACATTTCTCAGGTACAGTGAGGACAGGCTTTCTTTGTGCTAATTAATTTGTTGAAAAATTGGATGGAACTGGCCTTTCCCACTATAGAATCTGCTGAGTTAACATACTGCTGTCAATATGATGCCTGGCCTTGTTCACTGTGACAAGGTCAGGCTGTATTGACAGCAATATGTTGAATATCTCACGCTGATAAGAACAGCGGATGTTTTTTTTCTCAGACAGACTAACAGATGATCAAACTCCAGCGACGTCTCAACACATTTATATGCAGGGTGATTCTTACTTTTGCTTTTTAGAAATGTCAGTGAATTATCTGCCTGTATTACTTTAGGTCTAACCATGCTGTAGAAGAATAGTCAAAAATATCCCATCACTTACAAAAACACCTAAATACATGTGCTTGACAATAATAATAGATGGAAATGGATTTATACTATAGGCAACATTTTACCCTATGAGTACTCTATCTCCTCGCATCCGCAGACAAATTAGAATCATCAGTTAACCTAAAGAGCACATCTTTTGAGGAAGGTCAAGGACCTGCACAGGTATGTTGAAAACATGCAAACTCCACACGTAAACCCTAGCCTACTGGGAGAGATCAATCCAGAACATTCTTCCTGTGCAGTGACACCACTATGATAGCATCTGTCATAGGATGGAGAAGAGGTGGAGTGGACAGGCCATCACATTAACAACACAGAGAATGAAGCAAAAACACTCATTAATACCAGCAAAGAATTTAGAGTCATCACTAAATTGTGCTACCTGTCTAATGCAGTTGGGTACCATGCTGCGTCAAGCTATAAAGTACTGTTTACTAAAAGTGGTCCAAACATTTACAAACCAATTAAATTCAATTTTATAAATGTTTTAATGTAACAACAGTTGCCTGAAGGAGCTTTATATTGTAACAGTAAAGATCCTATAATAATACAGAGAAACCCCAACAGTCAGACGACCCCCTGTTAGCAGGCACTTGGGTGACAGTGGAAAGAAAAAACTCCAGTTAAATAGGAAGAAACCTTCAGCACAATCAGGCTTAGGGAGGACAGGCCATCTGCGGATGGTTGGGGATGAGGGGAAGAAAACAGGACAAAAGAGAAACTGTGGATAATTAATGTGGATGATTAATAACAACTAATAATTAAATACAGAGAGGTATATTAACACATAGTGAGTGAGAAAGGTGTGAGAGAAGAAAAACCACTCAATGCATCACGGGAATCCCTCATCAGTCTAGACCAGGGGTGCCCAATCCCAGTCCTCGAGAGCTACCGTCCTGCAGCTTTTAGATGCATCCCTACTCCAACACAGCTGAATCAAATGAATGGCTTGTTATCAGGCCTTTGCCAAACACGATGGCATGCTGAAGAGGTAATCAAACCATTTGATTCAGCTGTGTTGGAGTAGGGATGCATCTAAAAGCTGCAGGACGGTAGCTCTCGAGGACCGGGATTGGGCACCCCTGGTCTAGACCTATTGCAGCATAACTAAGGGAAGATTCAGGGTCACCTGATCCAGCCCTGACTACATGCTTTAGCAAAAAGGAAAGATTTAAGATTAATGTTGAAAAAGAAGAGAGGCTATTCTGTCCCCTGAATCCAACCTGGAAGCTGCTTCCACAGAAGAGGGGCCTGAATGATGAAGGCTCTGCCTCCCATTCTACTTTTAAATAGTCCAGGAACCGCAAGTAAGATAAGATTTGGTCTGATTATTCAAAAAACTTGTAAGTAGTGAGAAACATTTTAAATTCAAATCTGTATTTAACAGGAAGCCGATGAAGAGAAGCTAATATGGGAGAAATCTGCTCTCTGTACCACAAAAAGATAAATAAATACAAAGTTGAATTATGAGTGATTTCTATGTGGAAATACTTGTGTCTGCAGTACCTTCAACGGTATTACATGCATGTAAGCTGAGAAAATAGTATTTCTTTGCAGCATTTTTGTCATACACACTGGAAGTATTTTGTGCAGGTTTGTAGGGGTGGTGATGGCATCCTTGGTAAACCATGTTTTTCACCTGTAAGTTCAACCTTCCAACTACCAGTTAAGCCTCTCATGGTGTCCACTTTTCTGCTTGTTTTTTAAATTTATTTTCCTGAATTGACTCACATTCAGCCGTTTTATACAAACAGTCACAGCACAGAATACAAACTGAGCTGACAGCTTTTGGCACGAGGAATGGGCTAGAATTAAAAAAATTCTGCAGACATCAGAAGTTGAGAAAATGCTATAAGGATTTATTAAAGCTTGTCAGGTTCAATGAATATTGTTAATTGAGGTCCTTAATATTAACATTAATAAATGGCCTGCATTTGTATAGTGCTTTGCTAGTCCCTAAGGACCCCAAAGCACTACACTACATTCAGTCATTCACACATTCACACACTGGTGATGGCAGCTACATTGTAGCCACAGCTGCCCTGGGGCGCACTGACAGAGCCGAGGCTGCTGGACACTGGCGCCACCGGGCCCTCTGACCACCACCAGTAGGCAAACACGGGGTTAGTATCTTGCCCAAGGACGGAACCAGCGACCTTCTGATTAGTGGCTGACCTGCTCTGCCACCTGAGCTACAGCACCCCTGTAAATACAGACTGTGGGTTATTAGACTTTTGAAGAAAATGTATCTTTAGGAATATTAGCATGCTCCACAACGTTTTCTCAAATGTTCTTTTTTTCTAGTTAGTACAGTAACTTACATTATGACATAAAATGAAAAACACTACATACATATGTGTGTGTGTGTATGATGTATATATATGTATCTGAATACTTCATGCTCTTATGACACGCGTGTACACTAAACCTGTGACAGATGCAAAGTTTCACACCAGTTGCAATGACTCACAGTTTTCCATCTGCAGTGATAACACTTTCTCTTGTGTTTGCACCTTTCGACACATCCTGTTATCTTTGGCGAGCCAGGGAACAGTATAAAACTTGACAGAAAGACGCTCACTCATCAGCGTTTCAGGTAAGACAGGTCTTCTGTCATCACCGCAAACTCCATCGTTCACATGCAAATTTTCTGATTTCCTTGAAATTTTGCATTTTACGTACTTTAATGTGCATGAGCTATGCTGCTTGATAACATACAATAATGTGGTCTATATCACAAATCTTTTGCAGCCATGTTGGTTTTCTGTTGGTATCCTGTCACTCTGCTGCTGCTATCCTCTTCCTGGGCTCAGGTAGAAACTTCCAGAGACAACCATGCGTGTTAAATTAAATTGTGTGTAGGCCAAATTCCCCCTGATGCAAAAAAGTATTACATTTGAAATAAAAAATGCTATTAAAGAAACAATTGGTACAAAGAGTTGTATCAGTTTTATAATGAGAGTTTTGTTAGTCGTGTTTATTTCATTATGAAATGCATATTTCAGTTGTTTTAATTTTCCGTTGTCCCTTTGCTTTTCAGTTACAGTTACAAACTAATGTCTCTTTTGTCTGTTCTTTGTAATGTTGCTGTGGCTGAGTACAGGAAGGTAAGAAACAAATAATTGCTTTTTATGATATAATTCAAAAGTCACCAGTAAGGGAAGATTTATTACAGGTTTTAAAATTCTACTTTTTGTGCTATTGGATATCAATTAAAAGAAAGTTAAGCAACAGTCAGTCCATTTGAAGTAAAAGCTATCCAGCTGTAACTGAGCTGGCGTTCAAAATGATCATGTCTACTGTGAATATATTATCTTATGCAGAGATTCCTAGCACTGACGAGGACATACCCAGAGAGCTCTCTGTAGGTCAGCTGCTGGAGAGAGCCAATAGAAACTACAGTAAGTTGGTTACCTGTTTTAGAACTTACTTGCACATATTTGTTGCAGCAGCATTGGTGGTACAGAAGTGGGGATGTTAGCAACGTGGATTTAACGTAGTTTGATAGTCTTTTCCTGTTTAACTGGTAATTCACTCCACACTGAATTATCGGTCAAGCAAATATTAAACTGTGTACTATATATAGCTATAACTTATGTTGTCATCACAATAGGCACAGGAAGACATACTCCTGAACAAGAAATTTAAGGCGCATCCAGCTACAGCTCATTTTCATACAAACAAAAACTGAACCAATAATAACGGAGAACTAGATCCAAATCTAACTCAGCTATGCCACCGAGTGCATAATCTTTCCTCATACAAAGCAAATTACAGCCACTAAACTTTCCATGCAAAATGTGTAGCTATTCTGGGAAACAACACTGACCAAAATTTGTACTTTTTATGTTACATGACTTTTAAAGGAAAAAGCTTTTTTTAGCAGCTTCAGGTCTACACATGATCCAGATCACAAGTGCTAATAATAGACAAGCAAAATGGCTCTGGACTGGCTATTTTAATTACACCCTAGACTGGGGCCACGTACAATGTTGTGATTTTTCCAGTAAAAATGCATTTTATCGGTTTTTCTAAACATTTGCATTTGAATCTGGTCTTTGTCATTTGTCATGAGAGGTGGCCTAGTTCTGCTAATATGAACTTTCATCAGTTGTTATGACTGATGTATGAATTGCATGACTGATGACGGCAGTGCCACCTATAATAAACCACTGCTATTCTGCATGTTGAAGACAAGGAGCTGACTCTGTTTTTCTTACAGCACCTGACATTGATGAGCCGACATTAATCGGAGGTGACGTTGCTATCAAGTCTGAAGCTGACAGAAATGCTGACCCCTGCACCTCCAGAGGCTGTATGTGGGGAAAGTGGACTGATGGGAAAGTCTATGTCCCATACTACATTGCCAATCACTACTGTAAGTATTGTTTTCTTAATCATGGAACAGGCCAATGCCAAGTTATGTACAGTGTTTATGCCTGGTGGACAACAATTCATCTTTACACTGACTTGTTATTATAACATCTCTATTTGTATTAAATCTAATGACTTTCATACTCTGCCCTTTGATACCAACTAATCTTCATTTTAAGAATTAATACATGAATATACCACAAGCACTTTCCTGAATCAATAACCTGACATATGCACCAGTTAAAAGGTTGGACACACCTTCTCATTTAACGTTTTTTCTTCATTTTTACTACATTCTACATTGTACATACATACTGAAGACATCAAATATATGAAGCAAGACATACGAAATTATGTAGCAAAGAAAAAGTTGATAAATAACTAAATATTTATTATATCTTAGATTGCTGAAAGTAGCCACCCTTTGCTTTGTTGACAGCGCTGCAAACCCTTGGCCATATCTCGATGAGCTTTATGATGTAGTCACCTGAAACGGTTTTCCCTTCACAGGTGAGCCTGTCAGGGTTCATTTGTGGAATTTCTTGCCTTCTTAATGGGGTTGGGACCATCAGATGTGTTGTGCTAAACTGCTAGAATTCATATTATGGTAAGAACCAATCAGCTAAGGAAAGAGAAACCACAGTCCATCATTACTTTAAGAACTAAGGTCAGTCAGTCTGGAAAATTGCTAAAAGATTGAATGTGTCCCCAAGTGCAGTAGCAAAAACCATCAAATGGTACGATGAAACTGGCTCACACGAGGACCACCCCAGGAAAGGAAGACCAAGAGTCATCAGCCTCAGAAATCACAAGTTAACAGCACCTCTAGTTAGAGTTAATCAGCTGTTCAAAGGAGACTGCACGAATCAGGCCATTATGGTCAAATAGCTGCTAAGAAAGCACGACTAAGGAAAAGCAACAAGCAGAAGAGATTTGTTTGGGTCAACAGATGGTCTCTACATGCACGGTTCCCACCGTGAAGCATGGATGAGGTGGTGTGATGGTGTGGGGGTACTTTGCTGGTGACACTGTTGGGAACCAGCATGGCTACCACAGCACCCTGCAGCAACATGCCATCCCATCTGGTTTTGCATTTAGTTAGACCATCATTTATTTTTCAACAGGACAATGACCCCAAACACACTTCCAGGCTGTGTGAGGGCTATTTGACCAAGAAGGAGAGTGATGGAGTGCTGCGTCAGATGGCCGGGCTTCCACAGTCACCTGAGCTAAACCCAATGGAGATGTTTGGGGATGAGGACCACAAAGTGAAGGCAAAAGGGTCAACAAGTGCTCAGCATCTCTGGGAACTCTTTCAAGACTGTTGGAAAATCATTTTATGTGACTACCTCTCTCATCGAGAGAATGCCAAGAGTGTGCAAAGCAGTAATCAAAACAAAGGGTGGCTATTTCTTCAAAACAGCCACCCTTTGTTTTTAGTTATTTCACATTTTTTGTTTACTACATAATTCCATGTTTTACCAGCTTCCCGTGAGATTGCCATCATCACTCGTGGACTAGAGTCCTTCTCTTCAGTTTCCTGCATTCGTTTCAGACCCTACCAGGATGGCGATCATGAGTGGCTGAGCATCGAGTCCAGAAATGGGTAAAGCTCCGAGTCTGACCATTTTTTTTATTCTTACCACCTTCGGTGAGCCACATGCAGTTAGTAGGATTAAAAATTTACCTGGAGATTGTAAGTTTTCTGTTTTAATTTAAAAGTATCACAACTCCTCCTTTCATTAGTTTATAATGAAAGAAAACCCACTCTTTAATCACTGTATTACAAAGGAAGTGATTACAAATGGGGCAGCACGGTGGCACGGTGGTTAGCACTGTTGCCGCACAGCAAGAAGGTCCTGAGTTCAATTCCACCATCAGGCCGGGGTCTTTCTGTGTGGGGTTTGCATGTTCTCCCCGTGTTTGCGTGGGTTCTCTCCGGGTACTCCGGCTTCCTCCCACCGTCCAAAGACATGCAGCTTGTGGGGATAGGTTAATTGGATAATCCAAATTGCCACTATGTGTGAATGTGAGTGTGAATGGTTGTCTGTCCCTGTGTGTTGGCCCTGTGACAGACTGGCGACCTGTCCAGGGTGTACCCCACCTCTCGCCCTATGACAGCTGGGATAGGCTCCAGCGCCCCCCGCAGCCCTGAAAAGGATACGAGGAAGTGAATGGATGGATGATTACAAATGTTTTAGGGACCACTAATATTTTAAGTAGCCAATGAGTGACTACTGGCCAGTTTAAACAATAAGGATTCAACATAATTCATCATATGTTCAAATACATTATTGTTGTCCTATGAGGTGTGTAAAGCAGCACTTGCCTTACAGATATACAAAAGGCTTTTGTGATTTCTAAATATTGCTGGACTTTTCTGTTTTAACAGCTGCTACTCCTATGTGGGTCGCCAGGGCGGTGGTCAAACTGTGTCTCTAAGCCGTCAGGGCTGTCTTTACCACAGCACTGTCCAGCATGAATTACTCCATGCCCTAGGCTTCAATCACGAACAGACCCGCTCTGACAGGGACAACTACATCAGGGTGTACTGGGAAAACATCCTCGATGGTCAGTCACCATTTTCTGTGCTAATTTGGATTTTGTGTTAAAGTAGTTCAAAGCACAAAGCAGTTCTAGAGAAAGAAATAGTCTAATTAAGGTTGAGATTAAGGTTTTATTGCACTGAGCTAAAGTTCAGTAAATAAAATTAAAAAAAAACTAAAGATGACAGCATAATCTGTCAACAAAGATGAATACAACTTTAGAATAAAGCTGTTTATGAATGTGTGTGTAAATGGCCTGCATTTATATAGCGCTTTTCTAGTCCCTAAGGACCCCAAAGCGCTTTACATATCCAGTCACCCACCCATCCACACACACATTCACACACTGGTGATGGCAGCTACAATGTAGCCACAGCCACCCTGGGGCGCACTGACAGAGGCGAGGCTGCCGGACACTGACGCCACCGGGCCCTCTGACCACCACCAGTAGGCAAACACGGGGTTAGTATCTTGCCCAAGGACGGAACCAGCGACCTTCTGATTAGTGGCTGACCTGCTCTGCCACCTGAGCTACAGCCACCCCACCGTGGCTGTAGCCCACCGTAAATGGGCTAATGAGGCTCATAGTAAAAGGCACTTTGAGCATTTAATTAAATCAGACAAGTGCTATATAGTTACTGATCAATTTACCGCTTAGAGCCTCTTAGTTATCTCCAGAGTGGGTGCAGCCCTTTCAACCATGTTTTTATTACTTTAAATCTTTAGTTATTTTTTATTGTTAGTGGAGTTCATTTTTTATTGATTTGATTTACTTTTTAAGACATAATTTTAGTTTTTAGCTTAAAATTAGTTCATGACAACAACCCTAAATGGGATGAGGTTCAACGGCTGCTTTATTAGAATGATAATATAAAAATGTGCATTTGTTAGATATTTGAGTTCCCACACATCATGAACATATCTCCTTATTCTCACAGACATGGTGTACAATTTCTATAAGATTGATACTCTAAACCAGGGAACTCCTTATGACTACAACTCTGTCATGCAATATGAGAGGTAAGAATAAATTCATACTTTTATTTACATATGTTACTTTTATACTTTTTTTACACATAAGTCCAAGTAAACTATGTATCAAGTTAGGAATTTGGGTGTTCCTATTATTTTCACATGAAGAAACCATCAACTGTCCCTGCAGCATACTGCTAGCAGAGCAGAGCCTGTGCACAATCATAACTTGTCTGTGCATACCGTCCTATACAAGTGTGTTGAGTAAAACCAGTGCAAATATGCTGTCAAAGATTAGAACATGATGCACTGAGGAGCTAAATCACCAGAAAAATGAACTTAACTTGTTTTCAGGTACGCCTTCTCCAAGAACAACCAACCCACTATGGTGCCCATTCCTAATAGCAATGTAATGTTGGGCGGGGCCACTCAGATGAGCAAAAATGATATCGATAGGTTGAACAGACTCTACCAGTGCTGTAAGTATACTGCAACAACAAACACACAAAGTGATACTGTACTGCAAAGTCAGCTAACTTTAAAATGAGAAACTGTGTCTGAAAAGACAAAGTCTGGAGGTCTTTAAAGCTCCTTTCTTGCATGGAAATCCCTTCCTCTTACACTTTCAGCTCTAGTTTTTGGGGGTGAACCTGGGTCTTCATTCTGTGTAAGAAATATATCCCAACATTAAAGTGAAATTAAAAAAAGCTTTAGCAGACCAAGTCAAGTAGATATCATGTAAAATGAAAATAAGTCTCATGCATGGATTTTTTGAACTGCCCTGCAGCAGGTTTGCCCCGAATTTCCTCAAAAGAGGAAAATGCAGATTTCTGCAAGTGACCCAAACTAGCATCAGTTCATGTTCATATGCTAGCACCATCTGTAGCTACACAGAGAGCCACACAGAAAGGAGATCAGGGTGAACCATCCAATCAAAGGTTCGTTGTTTTTAAGCATGAAATTGTTTCTATCCCACACAATATGAGACACCATTTAGTTATTATTATTAATTATCCTGGCATTGTTAAACTGCAGTCACAAAGAAATATCCTGTCTGACCAGATATTTGCGTTAGATGGCGTCAACAGTAACACTGTGAGATCATATTCGACCAGGATTTGTCCTTCAATGTGTAAATTAAACAGATATGTAGGACTGCTTTCCATTTGTGCAATATCTCTAAAATAAAAAAAAACATCCGCAGAGTGAAGCTGAAAAACTAGTTCCTGCATTTATTACTTCTAGACTGGACGACTGTAATTCATTATTATCAGGATTTCCTAAAAACTCCCTGAAAAGCTGAAAAGTTGGACGCTTCTGCTTAATTTTGTGCAACATCTCTAACTTTACAAACATTCCTTTGCAGATTCGGTTTAAAATGCTACTTGCATAATCGGGGCCCATCCTATCTTAAAGACTTCATAGTACTGTAATCAGAAAAGAGTGAGAAAAGACTGCGGGCTTACTTTTGGTTCCTAGGATATTTAAAAGTAGAATGGGAGGCAGAGCCTCTCCTCTGTGGAAACGGCTCCCAGGTTGGATTTGGGAGACAGACACCCTCTGGTTTCTTTAGACTAGGCTTAAAACTTTCTTTTTTGCTGAAGCATATAGTTAGGGCGTTGTTTCTTCTTTCTCATTTCACTCTCTATTGAATTATTATTCGTTCCTTTTAAACGCTGGCTCTCATGCCTTTTATTTTGTGTGCTTCTGCTTTTCTCTTTCCCCTCACTCCCAACAGGTAAGTCCCCGAGCCTTCCTCCTGCTAAAGGGAATATTTCCTTCCCACCGTGTCACAGTTATCATCTGTCAGTCCCATTTTGGTTCTTACAGAAAGGTTCCCTTAATGAGATTCATTTTTGTCTGCAGAAACTGCACCCTGGGCAGAGGACCTGCCACCTTGATGACATCAAAGCCTACGAGGGAAAAGAGTTGGATTCGGGGTATATTTTGGGTTAGACGAGCAAAAGCATTGAAATACAAAGCTGTCTGTTGACAAAGAATAAAAAGAACAACAACACAAATCTCATTTTACTTTCCAAAATCAGCTTCTTTTCCTAATTATTTCCCTTTTCGTCTAAATTGTGAATCAAGAGCAAAATCTTGGATGAATAGTGTGACATAAAAAATCTTTCATAATTTTGGAACGCTTGATGAGAAGATCCTGTACCTCAATACAGTTGAACACTTTTATATATGAGCCATATTAACAAATACCACGAGCAATTTAGTCACCTTGAAAGACTGAGAGCAACATTGCTTTCACAAAGCAGGAGACCCAAACAGCAAACTAATAATAACGATAACAGGACATAGAGATACAATCAATCACTCAAATTACTTTCATGACTTTTAACCTTTTTGTTTGCCATTTCCTTGAGCAACAATTTTCAATTTAAGAGTGTATTCTAGGTTGCTAGAGTCTTTCCTCTACTTTATCAGCAGTCATATTCAACTGGCAAGCTCTCAAAGCATCTATCAGCATCTTTGTTTGGGCTTCAGCTCCTTGACTCTTCCTCCACTCCTTGAGCAGCTCCACTGCCGTCTCCTCGAGATCTGTTGGATGCCTGTTAGAGATGGACTCCAGCTTGGTTTCCCTCAAACCTAATTTGCGGCCTAGTTTTCGCCAACTCTTTCCAAGATTTTCAGCAATTACCTCTGTGGCAATTTTCAGTTTTGCTGCAAAGGAGAAAAACATATTAACAGGTTAAATATAAAACATTTTTCTGATATGGGTAAAGATTCAACTTTAAGATACTTTCTGGAAACCAGGGCAGCCATCTAAACACCCTACCAGGAAACAATGAAACGTGGCCCCAAACAGGGACAACTAGAAACAAGCCTATCTAAAACTCCCTGCGTAAAGACCTACTTATAATTCCACAGTCAATGACTGTTGCAGACGGCATAAGTCTGCAGACAATACAATACATTCTTGATGTATTTATGGTTATACATACAACAGTGCAAATCTGCTTTGTTGTATGTAGAGATAAAACCCTACCTCACAACCCTCTAAGAGAAAGCACGTGACGACAGTGGGAAGGAAAAACTCCCCCCAGCAGGTTTTTAACCCTCTCCAGGCAGACGCTGCAGATTTGCAACCGTTAAGAACTAACAACCTGATCACCCCACAGACATATTTTATGAGTTGCTTTACTCAGAAGTACCACTGCAGGACTTGGTTGTGCATTAGCAACAAAAAACTTAATTGGGCCTGAGAGGGTTAAAACTCTGGCTCTCTCCCATGAGCATCTTTTAAGCGGTGTGTCTGTGCCCTCTTCTCTCTCCACTCACCCCCAACTGTTCATGGCAGATGGCCCCGCCCCTCCCTGAGCCTGGTTCTGCTCCAGATTTTTTCCTTCCCACTGTCGTTACATGCTTTCGCTTAGAGGGTCGTGAGGTAGGGTTTTCTTTCTCTCTACAACCTGAGGTAGTAGTGTCATAAACGTCTTTAGCACAAGTGCATCCTTACCAATTTCATAAAAATTAAGAGGGCATGTGGCAGACAGGTGCTGCTCATCACATGTGATTAATTGATTATCAGCAGATGTGACAAACGCTGTAAAACCAAAACTTTTTTGATCATTTATGTGTGTCCTAGCCCAAAATCACAGACACCATAACCCACTCTACAGGCCTGAAAAATGTTACATTTCAAGTCAGTGTAGTTAGAAAAACACTGAAAAAGTCAAAGTCCAGACCTCGACCTAACTAACTAACACTGTGGTGTGACGTTAGGACAGCTAAGAGTAAATTAATGCCTCCATAACCTTTGTTAAGAAGAGTGGGGAAGACTTCCTCTACAATTATGTGAAACACTGAAAGTCAAACAGAAAACCATTCGTTCACGTTATTGCTGCTGAACACGGTTCCACAAGTCCCTGAATCGTGAGTCTGCAGAGTCTTGTGATAAACATTGTCCTGGTACATCCAGGGCCTTTTTTACTAATAAGAACACAAGATTTTGGCACGTCTTAATTAAAAAATAAAGATTAATTACACCATAAACGTAGTTAAATACGTCAAAAAGCTAAAGTTACTGTACATTACAACAATTACTTGATTTTGAGGTCAGCTGGAAACTATTGTGGCATTTGGGTGATTTTATACTGAACGACACAAAAACAGTGTCTCAGGCTTCTGAAAACATTTTTGGTCGAAAGATTTCAGGATTGAGAACTTTTCATTTTCTCTTTTTTCTCTTTGCAATCGGTGGCAGGAGTAAGTGTGTGACTGCTAAACAAAGCAGCTTTCATCCTGCACTGTGACAGACAATGACCAGACGACTTCACAGATGTGGTCAGCTGTGTTAAGTATGGGTGGAAGCTCAGACAGAATAAATGGCTAACTCTGCCCAGTCACAGGAACCCAGCGCATCCTTTGGCACTCTTTGTATAAACCTCAGATGAAGCTTGTGAGACGACATGTTTTATTGCCTAAAAAGAATATTTGAATGTTTGGCACTAAATGAGGAAGGCTCCAGCCGTGTTTCTCGAGTCTGCGGTTGATACAATCAAACATGCTGGTGTCTAAAGTGAAAGTCACTCGTTTTCTGTGTAAATCAGCGCCCATACTTTGGAGCACGATACTCTGCAGACGTGCATTATTATTACTGTTCTTATCGTTGCTCTTGTCTCCCCACACTGTGACTGTGCTCACACGAACACGTTCATGTCGTACCTTTCTCCTCCTCACTCAGGCCATCGTCAGCTTCAGGCTGAATACTGAAGTTGTCTATCTTGTCCGAGAGATCTTGTCGCTTAATTTCTCTGAGAAGCTTTGAAAGGAAGGCCGTGTTATCTTCTGACAGTTTGCCTCTTTCCCTGAAAAGCTGAAAGAGTTCCCGGCCGCTGCCGATCTTTTCCAGATTTCTTTTCCCGATCTCTTGTAGAACCAGGAACTTCATTTCATTCAGCTGATCAGCAGACATGGCGTTAGAGATCTCCAACAAAACGCTGTTAAACTGTAAGGCGCTCATGTCGACAGGATCGAGCACAAACACAGCACAGCCTCTGAGCGGCTGACTTTCACTTTCATTTCGGTGAGTTACGTCTATCCGGCGTGTCTGTTGTTAAACTTCCGCTTACCGATAACCAATGGAAACACGGCACACGTACAACACCGAGGAGTGTGTTTGCGGGGATGGGGGAGGTTTGCCGTAAGCATGCCCGTCTGCTGAGCGGTGTTACGGTTATGCTAGATCCGAGGGCGCACAGGAGCTGGTCCGCTGATCCCAGCGGCTCAGACCGCCAAAGACTTTTCTTTGAATTAAACAGTTGTGATAGAATCACGTGTTGTTACAGTTATTATTTAATAATGCGATGGTAACGTTGTGCTGTGGCAGACAGTGCTCCCAAGATTGACCCCAAAAAGCACATCTTAGCTACTTCACCCATATGTAAAGTAAGCGCACACAGTGTAGCATGTAAACAGGATTTTAAGTTGGAAAATAAAATAATATACTAGTAGTTAGTCAATATTCATGGGTTTAACTAAAGAAGTTGGAACGAACTGTGTTTTGTAAAAGGCTGCTATAGTAACAAAGTACCTACAGATACAATTCAGTCACACACACACAAATTATTTATATATTTATATATATATCATAAAGCTATTAAACATACCTTTATTAGTGATACACATTATTGTGTGTACATTATTGTACTTTATTGAGCCCCGTGGGGAAATTGCTCTCTGCATTTAACCCATTCACTCAGTGAAGCAGTGGGCAGCCATTGGGCGCCCGGGGAGCAGTGTGTAGGGACGGTACCTTGCTCAGGGGTACCTCAGGGTAGCTGTTAAGGGGAATCGAACCCCCGACCTTCTGATCATGGGGCAACCACTC
This sequence comes from Aulonocara stuartgranti, assembly GCF_965226115.1. Lineage (NCBI taxonomy): Eukaryota > Metazoa > Chordata > Actinopteri > Cichliformes > Cichlidae > Aulonocara > Aulonocara stuartgranti. Next base: position 41,618,544 of record NC_138939.1, read on the forward strand.
TACCTACTGAGCTATCCCTGCCCTAAAAACCTCACTAAAAACAAATAAAACTATTATCTAACACAAACTGTCTCTGCTGACTCGTGCAGTCACAACTTGAGCAAATAATACAAACTCCAAATCTACCCTGACTCCAACTGTGCAAAAGATGTGAAATTACTCAACACATAAAACAACTTGAGGACATTCACCCTTTATTTTGCAGTAAATATAAATAATAAACAGACAAGTTATCAAAGACAGCCATGAATGTGCACTGACACACATTAGTTTAAATACTAGGATGTTACATTTGTTGTTTCATTAGTGTTGAAAACAGGAGAATATGATCTCATCAGGGCAATCCAAAGAGGGTGTTCATGTACGACATCAGGTTTTACAAAGTTATAAAAGGCTGTGATGGAAAGAAATTAAGCTAACAAAGGCACTACTACCCCGTACATGTGCTCTATTAATGACTATGACTACTAACCAACTAAGCCAGAGATTACTAATGGGAAAATTATTTGGTAAATTAAAATGTGCAGTTTTTGTCACAGCTCAGAAAGAAGTTACACCGTTAGTGATAAGAATAGTTATAGTTTCTTGTTTACAAAACTATGAATTCAAATTGGGACAACAATAAAACATTTTTAGAAAGTAGCTAAAGTTAGTAGATCCCTGGTCACCTACAGATTCATGAAACTAATTCATTGAATAAATATAAAAGACAACGTTATTCATGCTTTGTGCTTAAAAAGCTGGAATTGCAGCTTTAAAAATTGTTGCGAGGTAATGTTTTTAAATACAAATATATGAAAAATGGTGAATGATCATTGTCGACAGAAAGATGATCATCTCATGCTGGAAATCTGTTGAGGAGTTGAGTGATTTAAGGCAGACAACTTCGTAACGCTTTGACCGGGTTCAAACCTGTTCCTGTGGTGACTTTATGTGATACACTGGTCCTACTTTTCAGAGACATCAACAACTTAAAAAAATGCAAAGTTCTTGTCTCGTTGACACTCCACATTTTAAAAACACAATAACACGCACACCGCAAACACTTACTACTATATTTCCTTTCCCTTATTAGCACACAAACTCTACACTAGTAATTAAGAAAATGCACCGGACATTTACTTACTCATAGTTGATAGCTAGCTATGCAAAATAATAGCTTGAATTGCAAAGTGTGAGCGGCTGTAGTGGAAAATGTTTTTCTTTGGCAAAATCTTCAAATAAATAAAATGGCACCTGAAATGCTGTAAATTGTTTTAGAGTTTGAATCACTTCTTCTGGGCTCTGTAAAGCCGACAGGTTCCATTTGCTGAGTAGAGAATGGGTTAAAGAGAGAGGCTGAAGGCTGAATGGCTTTTTCTTTCCTTGTTTACATCCAATAAAGAAGAAGTTGGTAAAATAAGTTGAGGATTTATGGTTAGTGGTCTAAGATGGAAAATGTCACATGCAAGTGCAGCAAAACCTTTGCTGATATTACAAAACTGACTGTTAATGTGGACTTTACACAGTTAGCTTGTACCTCAACCAGACCGCTCTAACAGCTCAGTAAGAATTTGTTTTGCTTATTGCCATTTGTGATTCTTTTCCCACCAACCAACAGGTTAGGAGCAGTTTGCCTGTGAAACAGGGCGTGAGCGTGGCTGTGGTGGCCTCTGATTAGCTGACAGAGGAACTGTGCAGTTGTCTTGGTTGTCTCTTGCTGCAAACCTTTTCCCCTGCTCCTCTTTCATAAAGAGCTCCACCATTAGGATCTTCTCCTTGTGGATCTGGAGGCTGATGTCCTTAGGAATGTCTGGGATAAGCCAGTCCACAAAGTCACTCATAAGCATCACCACATTCTGCAAAGGGCAGAGTCAACAGAGAACACAGATCATTATAAAACAATTCTCATTAGTGATTGAACCTTTCTTCTTCTTCTCTTACATTAAGAATAAAATGTGCAATAAATAAACCATTAATCCAAGTCAGCTGCAACAGAAGTAGCAAAGAGTGCTAAATCAACTAATAGTTATATCATTTACCTCCTTTTAGATAGAGGAGGAAGACAGCATATGAGTGGAGCTCTACAGAAATCTCAAATCTACAGAAGCATAAGTTCAACAAGTTCAGAGAAGATCGCTGAAAATGGCAGGAACATAATAATTCATATGGCTCTGTGTAGACTCAACATTAGTTTTAACCTCCTAGGACCTGCGTCCACATATGTGGACATCACATTTTGGGTTATTTAGACCAAAATACTTAATTTTGCTCTACAGGGGCCTGATATCCACTTACGAGGACATTATGCTGCTACAGTTCTATCAAAATTTAAATGAATATCCTCATACGTGGCTCTCATTTTTCTTAGAAACAAAAATCAGGTAAAAAACAAAACAAAAATCAGGTAATTCTTTTTACATTCATCGGGCCCCAATCAGCCCAAATATCAAAGAGAAATTAAAAATGCTGCCGTGGAAGAGTTCGGGTTTTAGGAGGTTAAAGGAATAAATGGACTGGTTCTTATCCAGTCCTTTAAGTCTGACGTCATCAGACGTTTCCGGGTCCAAATATTCGCTTCAGGTCCCAAAGTCAAACGACTACTGCAGCATCACTGAGTTAAAAACTGTAAATTCTTTCATCTTTAATAAAATGATCAGTGTCGCTGCTCCACCAGGTGTAACTATGAAGTTTAACATGCAGGCATCCATGAAAACAGGTTAAAAACGCTGTAATAAATGCAGAGTGGTTCGGACCTGGAAGCAGGTTCATCACCTAATAAGACCTGATATAGTGCTTTTCTACACTACTGAGGACTCAACGTGCTTTATACAACATGTCTCATTCCCCCATTCACACTTACTCATATAGGTTTGCATACACCCTTTTCTATGCTTAATGGCTTTCTATCTAACATTCACACATTTCAGACTGATGGACACGTTGGAGAGGAACTTGTCTGATGCCATGTCTTGGCATGCAGACTGGAGCAGCCAGGGATTGACCTTCTGATTAGCAGATAATATGCTCTAACTCCTGAATTACAGCTACCTCAATAAGTCAACTGTAGAACTCAACTTCCTGTTTTTATACTAATGTTTTATGACTGACGAGTACTCTGCACTTAAGGCTGTGAAACAGCAGGTTAGGAAAATGAGTACCTTCAAATGAGATGTCACAGGCTATGTTCAGACGATTTCTATCAACGACTTATTTCATGAAATAAACGAAATCATAAATGGTTTGTTTGCTTTGTGCGATCTTATCTGTGCATTGTTCCGAACCTGAAAAACAATAACGAAGGCGAGACGAGCTGCTAGAATGGCCCAGAATTCCTTGGAAAGTTCATATTTCGTACTGGACCAGGGAGGATCTCTGTAGTCCTTGTATCTAGCAGTAAAAAACACAAAAGCTTTTTTACATAAAGTTTATTCAAACTGTTGTTGTGCTTTTATAATAGATAAATGAGAAATTTGAATATGTTTGGATATATTGAGTCTTCATTATATGAATATCGTCTGATGACTTCAGCAGCCTCAGTTTCCAGACCCTAGGAAAGCAAAAGCTTACCTGCATACTGATACCTTGTAGCCCAGGTGCATTGGCTGCAGAGGTTCTGTGCCTGGATCGAAGTCAGTGACATTGAAGTATGACAGAGTGTGGTTGACAAAGCCATGCAAGGTGCCGTCAGGACTGTACATGTATTGGTAGACAAGCCGAGGGATGAAGTCAGAGGTGAAAGCGATGACAAAGGCCTGGAAGACAAAAAGTTCAATTCAACTTCTTTATATAGCACCAACTCAAAACAACAGCAACAATCATATGAACCCTCATAAGAAAACATTTTGGTGACAGTGGGACGTAAGAACTTTCTTCTAACAAAAAAAAACAAGCTCAGGCAGGAGGAGCCATGACCGGTCGGGGTGAGGGGAGGAAGACAAGACAAAGACATGCTGTGGAAGAGAGCCAGAGATGAATAATAATGTGTATAAACACAGAGTGAGTGAGAAAGGTGACTGTAGAAGAAACACCCAGTGCATCATGGGAATCTCTCAGCAGCCTAGACCCACTGCAGCATAACTAAGGGAGGATTCAGGGTCACCTGGTCCAGCCCTAACTATATGCTTTAGCAAAAAGGAAAGTTTGAAGCCTGATCTTGAAAGTAGAGATAGTGTCTGTCTGGCCAAGGTAATGCTGTCCAGACTAAGAATCTGGTTAGACACCATATTTCTAAGATTTTTAGGGCCGAGTACAATAACCTCAGTTGGATCTGAATTTAGAAGCAGAAAATTAGAGGTCAACCAGGTCTTCATATCTTTATGGATATATGAAGTTGTCATCTGCATAGCAGTGTAAATGTATGCTATGTCTTCTAATGATGCTGCCTAAGGGAAGCATGTATAATGTAAACAGAATTGGTCCTAGCACTGAACCCTGTGGAACTCCATAATTAACCTCAGTGTGTGAAGAGGACTCTCCATTTACATGCACAAACTGGAGTCTATTAGATAGATATGATACAAACCACTGCAGTGCAGTACCTGTAATACCTACAGCATGTTCTAATCGCTCTAATAGGATATTATGGTCGACAGTATCGAACGCTGCACTGAGGTCTAGCAGGACAAGCACAGAGATGAGTCCACTGTCAGAGGCCATAAGAAGATCATTTGTAACCTTCACTAAAGCTGTTTCTGTGCTGTGATGAGCTCTGAAACCTGACTGAAACTCTTCAAATAAACCTCTGCAGATGATCTGTTAGCTGTTTGACAACTACTCTTTCAAGGATGTTTGATATAAAGGAAGGTTGGAGATTGGCCTATAATTAGCTAAGACTGCTGGGTCTAGAGATGCTTTTTGAGTAAAGGTTTAACTACAGCCAGCTTGAAGGCCTGTGGTACATAGCCGATCATTAGAGATAGGTTGATCATATTTAAGATCGAAGCATTAATTAATGGCAGGACTTCTTCGAGCAGTTTTGTAGGAATGGGGTCTAAAAGACACGTTGATGGTTTGGAGGAAGTAATTATTGAAGTTAACTCAGAAAGATCAATTGGAGAAAAAGAGTCTAAATGAACATCAATGGTACTAAGAGGACCAAGACAATGTACTAGTGTAGTCCTAACTGAGTGAAAATCGTTTTCCAGGACAGCCTTGGCATTGTTTTTATATTGGCATTGTATAACCATACAGATTGCTGATAAGACTTACGTTGACAATGACCGCTACCTTGCTGAGGCCCCTCAAGAGGTTGTACCAGATCCCTGCAGAAAGACAGAAGAGCCGTTATTCATGAGAAAACAGCAGCTCCGACATGCACACGACTAGAGTTTGCACAGGGTGATTTAGTACAACTGCAACTCACTGGTGCTGAGTGTTCTCTGCATATTGGAAATGCCACTGCAGACGGGTTCTGAGATTAAGCTACTTAATCGAGTCACTTAACTTCTCTACGTGAAGAAAACCAGCTTTCAGAGATTTCAGTCTTGCAACATATAACTCTACACAATGTTAGCTTCATAATAGGTTTGCTGTAGTGTAATTCAGCTGTAAGCAGAGTCTTTTTCCTTACAGCAGCCTACTAGAATGGCATATGTAGCAGTCCTTATTTTTATGTGTTCTGCCTAGTGTGAGAGTCATAAATTTAATTTGAAATCAATTGAAATGTATTTTATTCATATAGCCTCAAACCACGAGGACAGTCACCTTCAGGCTTTTCATATTGTAAGCTATAGACCTTACAATAACAGAGAGGAAACCTCAACAATGAGATGATCCCGTTTGAGTGCACAACAATGGGAAGGGAAACTCCCTTTAACAGGAAGAAACCACTGACAGAAACAAGTTCATGGGATGGGGGCCACCTCCAAAGACAGATGGGTGAGGATACATGTATTTAGTTTCAGTTTGTCGGGACACTGTACTGCAAATTCACCTCTTTTTTCACCCAAATGAAAGAAATGCTGTTGAAGACATCTTAGGGCATATTTTCTTGAAGTCTGAATAACAGCGTGCTAATTTAGTTCATTGATTAAACTGACTAAAGGCTGCAAAAGAAAAATACACAAACGAGCACTATTAGCAATTGCAATGTGCTACTTTTGTGTGCTGTTTTCAGTCTGTGTGGATTTTTTGTACTGGGTTTATATTTTTGTAACATTAGTAAAACACATTTCTTAACAGCAGATGTTACTGCAATTTTAAGAGGGTTTAATCTCACATAGAGATAAAAGAAACGAACCAATGTCTTTGGCTTTAGCTGCAATAGGCCTGCGAAGCTCGGTAACAAACTTCTTAGCATCCAGACGAATTTCAATTATGTTATTCAGAAGAGCAAAGAGCGGCGCCAGAGGGAAGGAGGCCACGAACAGAGTCACCATCCCAAACTGGATTACTAAAGGAAAAGGGAAAAAACAGACAAATAGAACAGCATTTAGCAATGACTCATCCTCGATTGGGTGAAAGAAAATTAATACAGAAAACTATTTTTAACATCTATAAATAAGCATGAAAAAAAAATTCCTTCAGAATTTCTTTAAAAATGAAAAGAAAGCCAATTTTGATAGCGGTGGACAGTTGTGAAAACCTATTTCTGTTTAAGCATGCCATGTTTAAAGTCACGAGATTCTGGCTGCCTCCTAATGTTACAATTATTACTGAGTTTCTTGTAACTGTAGTTTGATCTTAATCAGGTATGTCAGAAACAAACTTTATTTGCTCTGCTCGTCTTTGTCCACCACTACTCTTTAAATGCATTTAGTGCAAACCAGGTAATTTATTTATTTGCTAACAACATGATTAACAAAAGTGATGAAACTTATTTACTCATTTCCATGTACTCTGGATTGAGGCCAACAAATGGACCCAGGAGCTGGTCCTTCTCATAGCGTTTCAGAGTTTTATGCGGCACTGGCTCTTGAATGGAAACCATTTCTGACTTCCTCCTGCGGAGCATTTTTTTCAGCTTCCTGCAAATCCCAACAATCCATTAAGAAATTACACAATGAGATTTGTAAAAGCATCACTCAGTTTCTAAAGTGTTATTGTGCAAATGCATGCGCATCTTTGATTTTTGTTGTTGTTGTAGATTTCTCCTTAACTTAATGGATTATGTATCCTAAAATTTGGGAGATTATTAACCACATTTGGACAAATACAGGAACTCTATTCTGAATACTACGACTACGATAAGTGGTAAATTCTTCAAAGTCTTGAGTTCTTAATGGTTAGGGATGATAATTTGGATGTCTAACACTGCTGGAAGAGCCAAACATGTGGCATAAACCTCAGTCACAGTGTATGTGCACAGAGAGGCTGAGCAGACTACAGGCTTACAGTTCAGCAAGGTGCTGTCTGGTTTCCAGGGAAATGTAGATGAAAACTAGACGAGCAGTATTCTCAGACATACCCATAACTGAGTGGGTGTGCATTATGTGATCTGTGACTTACTGAACCCACACAGTGGGATCTGTGCACACCACTGTTGCTTGTGAAGCTTGCACACAAGAATTTCCCTCATGTGTGCTGTACCAGTGTATCAGCACATGTAACGTGTCAATAAAACTGATTTGATTTGATGCCGATCCCTCATTCAATCTGTGTTCAAGTGTGTTTTTGAGCTTGCTGCAGTCTCTGTTTTGCACTCACGGTAAGCCAATCTCAAACAAGTTGTTCTGGATGAGCTGTTTGCCTAGCATAGTGATGCACAACTGAATGCACAGCTCCATGAGGCAACCTGCATGGGCACACTGTAGGAGAGACAGTGAACAAGTGTAGAAACAGACAATAGTGAAACATTCGAAACAGACCATTTGAGAAAAGAAATGTAAAATTTAACTTACTATTAGTTACTAGGATTTTTTCCCCTTAATCTTTATATGAGAATGTTAAACTAAAAATAAAGGTGACTGTGTGCTCTTAGTCATAAAGCACCATCTAATCTAGCTGTTAATTGTTATCTAGAGACAACTGGCTCCATTCCCTCCCTCTCTTCTCTTGAGCATATTTAAAGTGGATTACCTCTTCCATCCTGTAAGACCCAACAACATACAAGTAGTTTCCAGGCCTCCCAACAAGCCTATAAAAACAAAACCACAGTCACAAAGTCTGACAAAGAAAGCATTGACTTTACAGAATCATCATGTTTCCTTCTTCCAGCAAAACATCTGCAGACAACAGTGAGTTGGATAAAGCTGTGTGTGCATTGTCAGTAACACATTATAGTGCTTGATTTCCCTACAGTCCAGTTTAGTTTGACTAAAATGATCTGAAACTAAATTATGTGAGAAACTGTTGTTTTACCTGCCCCTGAAAAAGGCCAAGTAGACAATGGGTGTGAAGGCATTGACGAACTTCAAGATAAAAGTCTTGAAGATGAGGCGTTCCTCAAAGCTCTTGTCCGTCTTTGGAACCTCTGAAAAAGCGCACAGTCGATGTAGTGTTAGACTCTCCTAAGATGCCATTCTCGTCCTATGTCGGGGACATTAGTCTGAGATTGCTACGTCAAGCACCATTTATGCAATCTATAGGACTAATGCTGTACTGTCGATGAGACATCCTCGGCTTTCTATGGTTTCCACATTTGTGGGGGCTGTTGCAGCCCCAAGCAAATTTAAAGATGTCTAAACAAACAATGAGAAGGTGGAATGACATCTGCACTAATGCAGCTGTTGTTCTAGACTGTTGAGCTGAAGATATTCTAGCGCTCACATTTGGCCACAAGCTCAAGGTAATGTCTGAAAGAAAGATATCATTAAGGTGGCGCTCGGGCTTAGAGAACTTTTAAGGCAGCTCAGAGTAATTGTTGCATGTCCATAATGGCTAGATTTGGGCACGTCAAGCTTACCATGCACACCAAACTAAGAGAAGACCCATAATTCTCTTTATTATCTCTCATGTGGTCTGGAAGGGGATTGGTGTTTCTGCCCAGGATGAATGGAGAAAAGGGTACCAGGAACACCCTCCTGCCACCACAACTTACTTCAGATAATCAAATTAAAAAGGACTGATAAAAAGAAAGGCTTTGTGTCATGGCTCTTGCTCATTTTGACCCAGCATTTCCTGTTTCTTATATTTTGGTGTTTTTTCTGTATTAGGATTTATGTTCTGATTCTTTAGTTGTGCTGTTTTGATTATTATTGTTCTAGATTTAGTTCAGTGTCACGTCTGCGTCTTTGTTATTTGTTTCTTGTTTCCTGTTTTACTTTGAAGGTCCATGTCTTATGTCAGTGTATTCGGTTTTACTTCCCCCTGTCTCGTTAGGCCTAATTTCTCCCAGCTGTGTCTCCTGTTTCCCATTCCCTGATTATCCCTCTGTGTACATAAGCCCCGTGTTTCTCTTTGCTCTCTGTCACGTCGTTAATGTTGCTACCCTCTGTGTGCTGTGTGTTTTGGCTTGTACTCCGGTTTAGTGGCTCAGTTCCTATGTGCAGAGTTTTGTTTTGTTTCAGTTTTATTCATGAGGAGTTTTTCCAGCAACAGATGCTGCGTTTTGAGTTAAGTCCTGTCTTTGAGAGTGCTGCGATTAGGTCCTTTCCTGCACACAGCCTATTATGACACTTTGTGTTCTAAAGTCCTTTTGTGTGGCATACAAATACTACTACAAACAGTAGGAAGAAAATAATATTTGGTAAGAACATCAATCCAACAAAATGTGCCTCACCCAGTCTAGTGAGCCAGCGGGCAATGGCTCCATAGATTTCATCCAAGATGATGATGATGATGAGGTTGATGATGGCAGCAGTGGTTTTGACTGTGGCTCGGATATTATACCGAACTACAGGGTGGCTGCTCATGTGCAGCGCTGCCCTAATGCTAATCCGGTACAGGATGACTCCAAAGACTATAACAAACGTCACAATTATCTAAAATACAAGAGAGGCAGAATTAATAAGTGTGTTGGTTAAATGCGTCCACACGGAAAAAGCTTGGTTTTCAGCTACTGAACCTGCGGCACACAGTGAGCACCGTGAGACCAAAACAAACCCAACTTCCCAGAGAATGATCTTCGCTCTGCGTTCTAGGGGATCAAGTCCCTTTCCAAGGACCCTTACATCAAAAACTCTCTAGTGACAACTTAATGGACAGGCCTTTTTGAGAGCCCTTTTCTAGTCTTACAGCTCTCTCAAGCTCTGCCTCCTGACATCTGACCCACATTAAACTCATGGACTGAACACACACACAACCACCTATAACTGAACACACACAAAATGGACAAAAACAAACAAATGGACAACTGTACCCTCATACACACAATAACAACATGGACTGAACCACCACTCACAACCACCAGCACTTTATATACCTCTGTGGAAATTATCCACATATTTCTTAACTGCACTACTGTAAATGCTGTATAGACAATCATTCTGTTTATAACTTGCATAGTTCATATTTCTGTATAGCTTTATATTTATATCCTGTTCATAGCCTGTACATATAGTTATAGCATATTCATAACATACCTTAATACCGTGTACATTGTAACATACCTATAATAGACCCATTCTGTAATATATCTATATTATGTCTAAAGCACTTTCTGGATGGATGCAAACCGTTTTTCGTTGCCTTGTACTTGTGACATGTGCAATAACAATAAAGTTGAATTCTATTCTATTCTATTCTATTCTATTCTAAGCACATAGTGGATTATTCTGCATGCTTTATCTAACACATATTGAGGGGCAAATTAAAATCACCAGTTAACCTAACCACCATATTGAAGCATTTAGATTGGTCTTGATGAAATTTCAGTAGCAGCTTAAGTTCAGTATTTTGATTCCAGTTTTTTGTAGAAGACACATTTATTTAGGGCGATCGTGGCTCAAGAGTTGGGTGTTTGTCTTGTAATCAGAAGGTCGTTGTGTCCTTGGGCGAGACACTTCACCTGCCGCCTACTGGTGGTGGTCAGAGGGGCCGATGGTGCGATATGGCAGCCTCGCTTCTGTCAGTCTGCCCCAGGGCAGCTGTGGCTACACCTGTAGCTGCCTCCACCAGTGTGTGAATGTGAGAGTGAATGAATAGTGGCATTGTAAAGCGCTTTGAGGGTCTCGAAAAGCGCTATATAAATGCAATGAATTATTATTATTAAATACCCACATTTTCATACAACAGCATATTCAATCGCAGCCTTCATTTCATTCCACATAATCACATAATAAATACCCTATAAAGTGCTTTGCAAAGGTAATGTATGCTCCATAGCCAAGTTGTTTGATGACCTTGTAATTCTAAGGACCTTGTTATGGGAATGTACTTGCATTTGTTAAGTGGTATAAAAAAAACAACTTTTAAGACACTGGTATGAGGAGGAGTTCATATTGTCTTTAAGGATTAATGACTGAAAGTAGTGCTAAAGGTAAAATGTCTACAATTTCTTTGAGATTGGCAAAAGAGAATGCTAACACACTACTAGACAGAGCAGGTCATCTACTAATCATAAGGTTGGTGGTTAGCTCCCTGGCTGCTCCAGTCTGCATGCCATGCTGTATAAAGTGCTATATAAAAATCACGCCATTAACCATGTAAGTAGTGTATAACTTCATGCATTTTACAATAATAACATTTTAAGTTTCCGTAGTTCAGTAGTATAATCCCCTCAGCTCTTTTCACCAACTAGGACCACTGTCAGTGGATCCTCACCAGTCAGTGAGGGTGGGAAACATGTAAGACTGGGCTCTCGACACGTTCCATGCACTTAATAACAAAATAATGACCAATAACTGTTTTTGTTCACTGTCAATCTGATTGCAAAACAATAAGCATTTCCCTGTATGTCACACTGTGTATGATTGTGTATGTGACAAATAAAACTTTCAAACTGAAAGTACGCGTTTCAGGTCATGTTTTTAACCTTGCCTAAGGTCCAGGTATTTTAAAGGACAGGAAACACTTTTGAAAGTTATGTTTGAACAGTGAAATGTATTTAAAAAAAGTTAGACTTGGCTTTATTGTTATAAGGTCACATCAGCCAGGACATTTTTATGGTATTCATTTTTCTTGTAAGTTGGTAGGGTAGAACAGCATTTATCACATTTACGTTGATAAAATGAGGAGTTAATAAAACATCCATCAAGCATATAAACACTGACTATTAAAGATGTAAAGGCATGAACAATGAATCGCCTCCATAATATAGTTCCTGCCCAGAAACTACTGCATATTTATGATGTGAGATGAGGAAATACTTGTTTTTCTGCTAAATTACAGTTTTCACAGTTGTTTTCTGTAAAAACTGACTTGTCACTGTCATGTAATTAATATATTCTTAGTGCTTATTTTCTGATTATATTGTTTTTATGTACTTTAATAATGAAGGTTTGTAAAGCAAGGCCACTTTTGATAAACCAAGTGCTTAGCCAGACTGAAAAACAGGTAGTCTAGGGTAGAGCTGCAGAGGTATAGGAATACATGAAACCAGACAGAAAAGCGGAACTAGTACATACAAGGACCAAAATAACACCTATATGAGACACATGTTTGGCTGCTAATGTCAGAGATTCTGCAGCTGGCTTTGGGCTGTGCAGGGCTCTCTCTTCTGATGATTGAATAAACAATTATAAATGTTTTGACCACTGAGTCGGGTTTTCTCTGTCCTATCATGGGGACCAAAGAAGCAGGTTTAATATCACCCATGTATTGAAGTGTGCCTATCTTCAAGTATTTGTAGGCAAATATAAATACATTGTCAATACTTCAATTAATAAGAGCCTGAATTCATTTTGTGATTAAGCACATTATTGTCGTCCAAATCCTAAAACTTATGCAGTAACATTATATTCTCGCCTTTCTCATTTACAAAAACCTTTCAACGTAGTATTGCCAGAAACAGAAATAATATGGGACAATGACATCATCACTCATGCTTCAGAAACACATGTTGGTGAACACAGTGGGAGACTACTGGTACTCACCATAAAACCCATCATGACCACAGTAGTCAGGTAAGCAGGCAGCCTATCTGTACATGTCAGCTTCACCTTTTCATCCTATACACACACACACACACACACACACACACACACACACACACACACACACACACACACACAATGAAGGGTATTAAGACCTGATGCAGATGTGCAATTCCCCTTCCACTGCCTTATTTCTGTCTTTCAGTAGCAGCCCTTTATACACTGGTCATGGAGTTGCACAAAGCACATATAACAAGCATAGACACAAATCAGTGGCTCCAGTGGAGCAGAGTTAATTCTGCCCTCAGCTGTAGTGTCACATTTGAGTGACTTAAAATTGGGTCAAGATGCTGAGATGACTCCATGTTTATAGGATGAAAAAGGTGTGTCCTTGATATAACGCAAGGATTTTTGGGGGGGCTCAGGATATCTTACACTTTGAGCCTTATCTTTATTCAAAAGCAACATCATTAACAACCAATTAGATTAAATCAGGCTGTACTCAGAAAACCAGTTAAACCAAGCAAGTTATCACTATGTAGTGACCTCTGTGGCTTGCAGGTCATTACATAGCAGAACACAACATATTACATAGTGATTTACATTAAACCCACATTGACCATTTCGCACACAGTGCTTTATCATATGTGCTTATATCTACATCCAATGGCAATTTAGAATAACCAGTTAACCTAACATGCATCAATTTGAACTTTGGGAAAAGGTGACGTGACAGCAACCACTGAACCAACACTATTTTAAATCAGCAACTGTCTATGTAAATAAAATTGTGATGTATCCAATATCCATATTTTCATAAAGCACTGGAAACATGAAAAGATTTTGTCAGAAAAAAATTGACTTAATTTTACCATCAAGTCCGAATGTTCCAGTTTCACTTTCTTTTGCATGACCCGGAACTCGTACTCAGCTCGATTGTGGTCCTGGAAGAGAACATTTGCTTGTTACTTTTATTGATGGTGCTTTTTGTTGATTAGTACTAAATGTGCAAGACGTTAAACTTGCAAGAGAAGATCCCATTTGGAATTCAGAATGGAGACAGGAATAAGTTAAACAGCCTTGTGGCAAAAAGTTTTGCAAAATAAGCACTTGGTGTTTAGGTTTCTGTACAACTCTGCACAAGAAAAGGAAGATATGTATCAACTCACCATGAAAGAAATACACCAGCTACACCAGTAGTTTATCCTATTTTGGCATTTACAGAATTTTAAGGTGGAAAGCATCAATCCATCATATTTCTAGCTCATTTAGAAATTTACTGCCTTTATTAAAAAGGCAGTATTTTGGGGATTTCTTATATTTCTGGGACCCCCCAAAAAAAACAAAAATCCCCAAAGATACGAACAAACAAGTATTACATAAAGTTTAAAACAATGACACATGATGATGATTAATGATGCATATAATTTTTCCTTTAGGATTAATACCGTTATTTTTCTTCTCTGTATTCTTAAACATTAGATTGGTTCCCAATTTTTATTCTTTCCTTCCAAATTTTAACTCTTAACCATTTAATTTACAAATGAAATTAAATGGTTGTGTAATAGTGACGTGTGTAGCTGATGGTGAAATGTTCCTTTAATGGTGAGAAATACATGTTTATATCTTAAGGAATGTGATATGCAGCCAGAATTGAATGGATGTGTACCCAGCGGAGGAGGAGCTGTGTGTAAAGAGAAACTGCATCACTAGAAAACAAAGCTGACAGTTAGACAGTGGCCTAAAGGTACATGTGTCAGACTAATGTACAGACACACAGGCTCAGTGAAACACACATGAGCAAGCTTCCAAATAGGAAAAATGACAATGTTGTCCAGTACAGCTGAGTAAGCAGAAGAACTGGTCTGTGCTGAACAAGGCTATTTTTCATGTGGACCGATCAAGTAGAAATAGCTTGAACTTTTTCAAGTAACCATTTTTTATACCATCTCATCTAGATGTTTAACAAGACATTAATTCAGAACCTGCTTTACATTATCACAGTGTCGATTTCAACACTGACGTATGAACTACAGAAAGTAGACGACATGAAGAATGTATTTGCTTCCATATTTCCACTGAGATTTTTTATTTGATCCATTTTGGAGAAAATACATGTATTTGACATAAGATTATTCTACCAGCCTACATGTCCACTGAGGTACCACCGGAGCTAAAAGTGATCTAAAAGCATTTTGAAGTTCATAATTCTGTATTATGTGGACCTACCTAAGCCTGTGCTTTAACTGAACCCCATAACCTGCAGACCTGGATCAGTAGGACCAACATATTTGCCACTTACACAGATGATGCCATTTGCATTGCAACGTTCCTGAACCTTGCACGACCTATCCTACAAGTCAATCCTCCTCAGCATGTTTCACAAGGTCGTGCTGAACCCCCACCATTTACTCTGCATCTGCCTTACTGTACGTGGACATTTCTGCCCTAATAATTCTGTTTCAGTAACTAACTCAGTTTTTTATGCAAGCCATCACAACCTTCAGCTGTATTTATCACCGATTCTAGTTTTTCTACTAGGTTTTGTTTTTTCTTTGTTTTGTTGACTTAATGAGGTCCCAAAGATGTATTTTATTCACAACATCTTCATCACTGAGTCCTGCCAAAGGATGGGATACCACATCCCGCTGACAAAGAGAGGCCATCCTAACTACTCATGCCTAGCAACTCAAATATGGGGGTGGGATGGCTATCGTTTGTAATAACAACCACACATAATTACCTTTGCTCTCTTTCTTCTTTTTCTAGCTTTACTGCTCGTTTTAATCACCATGTTCGAGACATTTAATCTTGAAAAGTCAGTCAAAAGCCAACTACACTGGACCTTGTGCTGGGCTACAGCATCTCATGAATAACACTGAATTACTTTACCTTAATTCATCTGCTTACAAGCTTTTTATGTTTCATAGCTTGGCTCCATTTCCTTCTCAGAGACTTCTACCTGCATTTGCTCTCTCTGAACTCAAAGGTCAGCTAGCAGCTTCTCTAGAACATTCTTAGTTGCTCCTTCATCTAAGGCGTGTCTCAGTCAATGAATTGTTAAACCATTTTAAATACACATCAAACATGGCGCCAAAATATCCTGCCTGTATTGAATCCTCATTGCATTTGAGATTTTTATTTCAAGAAGATTAAAAGTCAAGAATTGGTAGCACTTGCTATTACAGCTCAGTAATAAAGGGGTAATAGTAGGTAACAAGAGTAATAATATGGTAATTTCTAACTCGTTACTATGCAATTACTAAAGTAATAACCACTTAATATGCAGGTAATATAATGGTAGCAACAGTAGTTACAGTTGAGTATTATTACCATGAAATTACCGTAATAGGATAATAAGAGCGCCAAAACTGGGGGTAATAATATGGAAATACAGCTCCGTAATAACACTGTAATAGCAGGGTGACAAGGAAGAAACCAGAATGTCATAATGTGGTCATTTCTAAGTTATTCCCACCAAAAATAAAAAAATGGATAAAAAAGATAAAAGTCAGACAACTTCAGAGCTGTGAGTCCTAGAAATGCCAAGACTGCTGTATTGATCAACTAATTAACTAGACCACATCTTCAGAACAAACCTCAAAAGATAGTCAAGCCAGATGTGCAACACAACTGAACCACAGAGACAAAGTCAGGTAAAAAGACCACATGGAGACTGTTAGACACCTTAAAAGAGAAGAAAAGTCAGAACAGATCTGTAACAGTTAGTGAAAAAGAAGTCAAACCTTGTGTTCCCCCTGTGAAGTAAACCAAACACATAAGAACATAAAAGCGATATCAGTTTACGTGTCAAGTTAAAAACATTTCATGTTTTTTAAGAGTAATATAATGACGATATGATATTGTATTGAATTGTACTGTGTACATTATGATTTAAAAGACATTCACTCCTAAAGGTTTGTGTGGGAACCTTATCTCAACCATTATGTTACTTATTACTGTAGGAATGTGTTTTTAAGATAGCTGCATTCCTGTATCCTTTATATCCATATTTGTCTCTGTTTGAAGAAGAGTGTTGTTAAACCTTAACATCTGCTTTCATGTTTGACCAAAGCACTTTGTAAAACGAGCAAAGATCAACTGGAACATATGGCACTGCAACAACAAACTTCAAGTTTCTATTTCATTTGTGTTTCTAGCATCTTGCATCACACGTTTATACTACAAACTGTGCAGGTTTTGTAGTTATTGTGGTCCTAAAAATATAATTAGCACATTAACATTAAAAAGATGGACAGTAATATTTGCACAGAAAAAGAACTTGTGCAAAAAGTGCAAACTTATTATTCATTATCACTATTTACTAATTAACACTAGGTAACAATTATGCTCTGTGCATTAAAACACATGTGGGGTTATCTCACCTCCTCCTCCTCTCCAAACCCTGTGAGGTCCCAGACATAGTTGAGTCTCATCTGCCGCCTCTTCCAGTGCTCCATAAAGAGAACAGCTACATAATAAGACACACAAACTCAACGCATGCTCGGACACCAGCTGCAACATGTTTCTTGCTATTTTCCGTATATATAAATGGCAACCAACATTTTATACTTTTATTGTACCTGTTCATATAAGGTTATGCAAGTTTTGTTACATAATGTACATAATCAACAGCAAGCAGTGCCTTTATTTAAAAAGTACGGATTTATAAAACGATTTGGAAATCATGTACATTTTACAATCCTCCAAATGCTTTTTGTTAATTCATATAAGGGGTTCATAATAAGATGTGCTGATGTTACATTGCTCACAGTTGATGACTCCACTTGTATGATTGCACCTTTCATATTTCTTAATATAAAATATGAAATATAAAGTCTGGCAGTATTTGGCACTAAAAATACACTGAAACAAAGGTGCTGGTTCCATAGATCAAAGCTTTAAAATAATACAGTCTTCTGTTCCGAGCTCCTTAGACTACGATGACCTGGATGACTGAGAACCTTTACAGACAATGCAGTCTTGAATTTGGTACAGTTTTAGCGATGCTTTGCTGCACGAGCTTTATTTGTTGGTGGTCTGCATATTTTCTGGTTGTTGCCTATATATTTGGACAGCAATTTGTACTCACCCCATAGAGCCATGAAGACAGAGAAGAACACAGTGGCTGCATTGTCAAACAGATGGCTGGCTCGGGCTGTGCCACATGCTGTAACCAGCTTCCAGTAGCTGCAGGCTTGGTCGCATAGTGGACACATGGTAATATTGTTTCTGGGATCACAAATTTCCATGCTAACAAAAAAGAATAGATTTCAGATATGAATCAGTCTAAGCCAAAAGCCGGAGACACCTTCCCGTCTGTTACTGAGACCAACTTGCTATACTTCCTATGCACTCTTCATCCCACTCTCACTTCTTCCTTACTAATCCTCTCCACCTCCTGATTTACCAACAGTCCTCTAGTACTTCGCTCATCTTCTCAACACATTTCCGTCATTTCTTAGCACATTTCCATTTTTGTCAAACCTAAAATCTGTTGCACACCCTTTCTGGCTTGGTACAAGTCCCTTTCTCGTTTCTTAGCTTCTAGCTCCACATACAACTCACTCTAAGCCTTTTCCATTGCCACCTCTCTCTTTACTGTAGACCTACGCTTTCTTGTACTCCTGGCTACGTTCTTCTTGTTATTAAGACATGAAAATGAGAAATTTGTTCACTCCATTTGTGATGCAAATGTCAACAGGTCACAAATAAAATAAAATAAAATAAAATAAAATCACAAAAATGTTACCTACCTGCGGTGAGTTTTAGACAAAATTGGAATCATAGCAAGCTGACACTTGCAATAAAGGCAATAAAAAATAAATAAATATGTCCAGCGTACCTAGGTATGTTATCATCGACAGTAGCACAGCCATAGAGAAATACAATTACTCCAATGATGGCAGCAGGGATCAGCATCTGTGTGTAGACTCCCAACCAGGCAAAATACAGTCCAATCTTTTCCCCAAAATATTTCCTGGGTGAGAGGAGATACAGAGGTCACATCACTGTCAAATCCATCACTGCAAAATTAACTGTGATTCCTTAATAGTTGAGCTTAATTCCATGTAAATAGGTCATGTATGCCACTATTAAAGTCATAATTACAAGACCTATCTGATTAAAATTAATTTCCTCAATTTAAAGTCAGAGGACAAATAAATTGTGGTTTTGCAAACTGCATTTCCTGTCAGCAATTTCATGCCAGATATGGATCTCACCTGATAAGTCCAATGGGCTGGTACTTGTAGAAGACACTGTAGCTTGCCCACTGTTCGTACAGGAGCTGTGAACAGAAGCACGACTCAATAAATATATCACATGCTACAAATATATATATATTATTTATATCCATCCATCCATCCATCCATCCATTCGCTTCCGCTTCTCCTTTTCAGGGTCGCGGGGGGCGCTGGAGCCTATCCCAGCTGTCATAGGGCGAGAGGCGGGGTACACCCTGGACAGGTCGCCAGTCTGTCGCAGGGCCAACACACAGGGACAGACAACCATTCACACTCACATTCACTCCTAGTGGCAATTTGGATTATCCAATTAACCTATCCCCACAAGCTGCATGTCTTTGGACGGTGGGAGGAAGCCGGAGTACCCGGAGAGAACCCACGCAAACACGGGGAGAACATGCAAACTCCACACAGAAAGACCCCGGCCTGATGTTGGAGTTGAACTCAGGACCTTCTTGCTGTGAGGCAACAGTGCTAACCACCATGCCACCGTGCTGCCTATTATTTATATATATATTTTTTTTTTCTTTTTTTTCTTTTTTTAAAGAATTAGAGGCTATTTTTTTGCAGATTTATCAATTTTTATCTATGAAGCGCCTTGAGGCCACTTTTGTTGTGATTTGGCGCTATATAAATAAAACTGCAATAACATTTATTGTGCCAAAAGAAATGTTTCCAGATTTTAATTTCATAATCATCCATCCATTCATTATTGGGGGTTCGGGGATCAGCAGTCTATTACATGGCTGACACAGAAACAGACAACCATTCACATATATAGTCATGCCCACACCCAACTGCTATATGATGCAGTTATAAAGCAGTTGACTGCATTAGCTCTGCACATTCTCATTTCCTAATCCTAGCAGGGGGACAGCACATGACAGTTAGCCCAAAAGGTTGATTCTGTTCATCTGGACGTTTTCAGGGGGAGAAACGTTTCGTCACTCATCCAAATGACTTCTTCAGCCTCAGCTGACTGCAGGTTTCCCCAACCTTATAAACAGTACATTTGCACAACGACTGAAACCAGCCCACTACATGAACAATGGCTGTGAGATCAGTTTTTGATCACTAATATAACCAGAGGGAAGCTACACCAAGTCTGAAAGGTTTACCAAAGTTACATAAACAGGGTGCACCTTTAAGACCAACAGTCTGTATGATCCACTCGGTCACCTGTAACATCTCCAAGTTTCTGGCTTCAGTCCTCAACCCGCTGGTGGGCAGCTCTGAGCACCACATCCACAACATTTCAGATTTTGAGAGATGTCATTATGGAGGCAGATGAAACCATGGTGTTGTATGATGTTACGTCTCTCTTACTTGTGTTCGAGTCACTGAAGCAGTCGACGTAGTGCGTAAGAGATTACAGGATGACCCCGATCTCAGCACCGATCAAGTGTGTTTGAACTGCGTCTTCATTCCACCTATTTCACATACAAGGGTCGGTGCTACAGACAGAAACGCAGGTGTGCCGTGGGCTCCCAGTTTCACCCATCGTGGCCAACTTGTACATAGAAGAAGTAGAAAAGAGGGCCATGTTATCCTATCCAGGAACACGACCAAGTCACTGATTCAGGTATGTGGGTGACACCTACAGGCCAGTGGACACTCTTTCAATGAGAATGTACACATCCTGTACAGGGAGGAACGCTGGTTTAAGGGTGAGTCAAGGAGGCCATTTACGTGAAAAGAGAGAGACCATCTCTGAATCGAGCAGGGGGTCTAATTGTCCATCTGTCACCATCTCACAATGCTGTGATTGGAGCCATTCCCCAACTCTCTGTGAATGGGACTCATGGCCATCAGAGGAAGAGGAAACCTGCAGTCAGCTGAGACTGAAGAAGTCACCTGGACGAGTGACGACACGTTTCTCCCACTGAAAACGTCCAGATGAACAGAATCAACCTTTTGTGATTTCCTTACCTGGAAGATTGAGCGTGCATCCAGATACATGATAGTTAATTCAGTATCTGTAATGCTAAATGGACTCGTTATTAGTTATTACGTATAGTGCTTTTCTACTTCACTTGAGCTTCCACGATAGCTTCCAAACTCCATTGTCAGTTAAAAACAGGGTGTAAGGTCACAGTTTTGTCATCAGTCAGTTTAGGTTGAATATAAGTGAGATTTTTTTTAATAGACTATGTTTTGGTGTAATACTGTTACAAAGAAGTATTTGTATTCTCTACTTACCTTCCTGTCATTAGGTTCTGCACTCACCCCTTCAATGTCTCCCTGTAACACACAGGTTTCATATTCAGTATTATACACATTTCCACTGTATAACAGCCTCCCTAGTTGACTTTAGGTTAACATTTAGAAAAGGAATATTGGTAAAAATAACAACAATAATACATTTTATTTACATTTTACAAGCAACTAAACAACAAAATCACAGCAGATATAAGATAAAACAGTAGAAAGACACCATGGAAATAAAAGTCAATACACCATGAACTAAAAACACACACACAGCACTTTACACAACTTGTACATTCACGAGTCACACAGCAGACTGGGATCAAACCACCAACCTTTGGTTATTAGGTGACCTGCTCTACCACCTGAGCTACAGCCGCCCCAATTACAGCATCACAATTAAAAAATATTACTGTCTTAAACTGAGCTACATAAAAATACATAAAATCACAGAGAGAGCTGAGAGTAAATGTAAACAATGTTTTGGTTTTTTTGTTTCTTTTTAAATAATAGTGTACAAGCAGCTTAGTAATTGTAGATTTTAGGAAACCCACTGAACTATAATCATTATCGTGGTGTATAAACATCAGCCTTCTCAGTCAAACATGGGGGAGCCCAAAAGTGTGATACTCACATCATGGAGAGGATAAGCAGATGTGTACACACCATTGGCTAGCAGACTGGTGAGCCCTGCATGAAGGCACATTTAACAGAATTATAATTCAGAAACACACACACAGACACACACACACACACACACACACACACACACACACACCATGTTGTATAATTAAATGCAGAAAAGAGTGCATGATCAACCATTAGTTCGTTATCTGAAGCCCTTGAGTTGCTTTTGAGCATAATGTCACAGTCGGCTCTGATCATCAACATATTCAGTAAATCGCTCATAAATAAAAGCTAGTGCAAAGCTGCTGTCCTACAGAGTTTCTGTATTTTGTACAGTTGTGCAGATCACTGCCACTTTTGCTGATAATAACAGTGCTGGTGGTCACAATTTTATTATCATTTGTTGTGCAAATCTGACCTTCGTCTGAGTTATGTGACTGTCAGCTACATTTTATATTCTTAATTTAATTTAATATTTTTCTTCAGGTGCTGTTAAAACCTAGAAGTGGACTTTAAAAATTGTTTCACTGTGTTAGGCTGTTTTTTCGTGTTAGAATAAAGGAGTTTTTTCAGTACAATTCTGTTTCTCACACAGTCAAAAATCCTCTGTGGGATTATTGACGTTCATTATCTAATATTTCAGCTATTGTACTGATATGGTTAAAATGGACATGATGGGGAATTCTACATGTGTCAAGACCGCTCTCGGCCTGTGGACCTAATCAAAGAGAGACTAGGATTAATTGCACATTGATTCATTCCTAGTATCAGAAAGGCAGATTTCTTACCCAAGGGATATTTGGGTTTGATGCATTTTGTCCTCTTCAGTACCTCATAGACCTGACCGTTAAACAACAAAAAAGAAAACTGTAGCAATAATGCAGTTTGTCTCTTTGAGGATGAGGAGCTGAACATTTAACAGAAAACAAAGCAGGGAACTCCGATTCATGAAGTGTTTTGGTTCAATTCCAGCCACTCTCTTGTTGTACAGAATTAGAACCTTATAATCATAAGCCAAACAATTATTTCTTTATTTTGACATGTATCAATATATACAGGATTAACTCTTCAACCATCCATCTACTAAAACAAATACTTACTATGGAGCTCCGAGTCTTGCTGTCAAAGAACTTGTTCTTGTCAGAGAGATCAAATCTGATAAGAAAGAAAAAAGAAAACAACACAGATGAGTTACAGATGCCAAGAAACACTTGTGGCATGTTTGTGAAATGTGCTCTTTTTCACTATGTAGTCTATATAATAGATGCAGGAAAAGAAAAACATACAGAAAGTCTGAACTGAGTGAATCCGTTATAATTCCAATATCAGACAGGAATTCCACAAAGCTATTCCCCATGTTACCTCGATAACCCTCAACTTAAATAAAGCTTTTGGCTTTTTTTTCATTTATTAATTATTATTTATTAATCATTTCATTATGAACTGTTTCTTTTCAGATCAGGCACTCCCACCCATCTCATGTTCTTCTTTCCAGTTCTGTGATGTTTATTAGCCTCTCGGTGATATTCTGTTGGTCATTTTGAATCATTCCAGTCAATCAGCAATTGTGTTTTTCATAGTAGTTGTTTGGCCTTGTTTATAAGTTCCATCAGCTCTGTCAGCCAGCATTAATATGTTACAGCTGCAGTTTTATTGGTTGAATGGTGTTCTTGTTTCATACCAAGAAACGTAACATTTCTTTGGAAATTACATCATTTAGTTCAAGACAACTGTGGAGATATGTAGGAATCAAAAGCATTTCTAATGAAGCCAGAAATGCTTTGTAAGATACATTTTGTAATCTAGAACTAGGAAAGTTGCTTAGGTTAGAGTGATTTCAGAGCCGAACATTAAGTAACAGAGAAAATGTGGAGGGATATCTCTTGCAAGCTGTTAGTCAGAGCTCCAAATATAGCTGCTCACTGCCCACTCTCTCCTCCATACATCCCAGCAGGATGACTGTAAGACATTAGTGTTCTCTTATTACTGCCTTTAAAAGCAAATTCACTTATAGAGAGAACATAAAGCCTGTGCAGCCTATATTTAGTCAAGTTATTCTAAATCTTTTATTCTGGGATTTCTCTTTCATTGTGCTGATAAAATAAATGTTTGCTGTAGACTAGCTTTATTTGATCACTATGCGAACCTGATCATGATGAAAGCTTCAGCTTTCCTGTTATAAAGTTGTAAAGTTGCCAGTTCCAACTTCAGTTCAGTTTAGAAAAACAATATGAAATATCAAAGTCTATCCTGTGAATGTATTTTTCTCTGATTCCAGATTTGCAGTTATCTTCTCTCTGGTTTTTAATTCTAAAACTGATAGTAATGTTCTTGTTTCCCTCGGAGAACACTCTCTGTCAGCTAACATTGCTCATTTATTCAACTATTTAATGTTTTTGAATGGATACATCGAGCTTCCTTTCTTTATTATCCACATTTTAAAGGTGTTTAAAATTAACACACAACTGACATCAAACACAATTAGCATATTTTTAAATTAGTTTTTGGTCACTTGATAAATCTAAAACCTATATTTTCATTTTGTATCGCCTCTGTTTCAATGTACAGCAGGCACTGAAAATTGTTATTTAAGACTTGTTCAGAAACAGCCTTATAGCTTCTTATCTTACTGCTATTTGCTACGGAGTATAAAGTGGGTTTCTAGGCTCTTTCTAGAAAGCCACGAAGATACTTGAATGTTTTCACTTGGGGCAGAAATTCATTCCCAACCTGGAGGTGGCACTGCAACCTTTTCCAACTGAGAACCATGGCCTCAGACTCAGAAGTTCCAATCCACATCTTAGTAGCTCTACTTTTGGCTGCAGAAACCCCAGAGTAACCTAAATGCTTCATAAAGCCAACAGAATCACACCAACTGGAAAAAGCTAGGATTAGATGCAGAGAAAATTGAATCCAACATCCTCAACCTCTTAGCTGTGCCTAGAAATTTGATCCATAAATTATGACTAAAACTGGTGACAGAGACTGGAGTCCAGTACACTCAGCGAAGTCTTACTCTTTGCCAGCAGTACAAAACCAAGTTTCCACAATGGTTGCACAGGGTCCAAATAGCCAAAACCATTAAGCCCAGAACCCCATATTACCAAAGCTCCCTGTAGTGTACATCTCAAAGGATGCATTTGAATACATTCTTGAAGTGCAAAACTCAGATGAAGACTGGCTGGACAACCTTCCATGTATCCTTGAATAGCCTTGAGTGTCCCACTACTGGGATAAAAGCTACATTTTAACTTCTGAATTCAAGATTTGACTAACGGGGAGACGTTCTTCTCTAGTATCCTCAAATAGAGCTCCTCAGGGAATCTGAGAATTGTTAAAGCACACTATTTGTTCCCCCTTTTTAATAGGTGGACCACCACAGCAATTCAGACAATAACTAGGATAACCCCCAACATTTAAAGCATGTTTTTAACCATCCCAGGGATCTCAGCTGACCCTGTGTTTCCAGACTACCTTCTCTACAGCAGACATGTCAGTACTGTTTAGGAAAACTCAAATTGCTGCTACTGCCTGAATGCATCCTAAGTTGAAGTCAATAGCAATCCAGTAAACAGTGGGTAGGGAAAATTTTCCCTTTCCAAATTTTTCTGATGGTCTACCCGAATGACTTTGAACCAAACAAAAGCCTTTCAGAAATCACCAAGGTTGTGTTTCAGTTGGTACCTAACAGGTGTATCCAGGATCCCAAAAGCCAACAAAGCTCAACAGGACTGCTTTCACCTGACAGCATTTTTCATCTCTGGTGTCCACCATGTAGATCATGTACTGGTGCTACAACAAGTAGCAGCTACCAAATAATGAAAGGTCTGTGCTGCCTCCTCAGCAAAAAGGCTGTGAAATGAGGTTGAGGTTTCTCAACCATAAGCTCAGGCTCCTTCCACACCAGAGAGGTGGCACTCCATATGCCTAAAGGAGCTGTATATTAGATCAGCAAGACCTTCAACTGTACACCAATCCACAAAATACAGGATCTGTAGGTCTTTACCTATATAAGCTGAGCCCAGCCAGGCCCTATGGGTTAAGGCCTACATGCTTTCAAATGAATTGGCTCTAGGGTGGTGCCCTGGGTAAGGTTTGAATCCCTGTTGAATATATCGTCACTGAATTTTTGGAAACTCAAACCAGTAAGCAAGCTTACTTGCAAATTTCACATAGGGTCAACTACTTTGTTGTCTTCATTTTAATTTTGTTTTAAATAATAGATTGAAGATGGCGCCGGATGTCATGGCACGCCGTCTCTCGGTTCTGCAATGTTTACGTTTTATGTTCTTAGTGGTGTCCCTGCTAGTTTTAAAAACTCACTCCCTGTTGGTATATGAGCGACAGACGCTGCTTTACATCCGTGACTCACTACTGAAGCTCTCCAGCGTTAGCGAGCGATGTGGAGGACTCGCTCTGGCGTCGGTACCGGGGGAACTACATCGCCGTGATCCCCCCTGGAATCCTTTGAAACGGCAGTGCGAATGCGCGGCACACGCTCTGGGAAGCGTGTTCGGGTCAGAACTCGGATGCGGCGGGTCCTTACCATCGGTGACCCTGGCTGTTTAGGACTTTATTTTGGCCTCAAACAGCGCTGCCTTCTTCCTATTTACCCGACGTCATCGGAGCACGCTCACCCGAGGCTGCTTCATTGGTCGCCATGCCGACGGGATACGAGGAGCGGTGGAGCAAATATGAACAACCTACAAATACTGCCTGCTGCCACGGATGGACAGAGAGTTAAATTAGCTCTCTTAAACGCAAGATCCGTATCAAATAGAACTCATGTTCTTCGGGACTTCTTTGGTACTCATAAGCTGGATGCCATGCTCCTAACTGAGACATGGCTGCGCGTTGGTAAGTGGCACCCTTGCTGGAACTCTGCCCCACCGATGCCAGCTTCTTCAGCTCCCCCAGGTTGTGTGGGAGGGGAGGCGGGGTAGCCTCTATCATCAAACACTGTATCTGTTTGCATTTAAAACAAAGTCCTGGTGTTTTTACCTCATTTGAGTCCCAACTTCTGACTTTAGGCTGTCCTGTGGTTCTAATTATAGTCATCTATCGTCCACCTAAATATAATGACTTGTTTACTTCGTAATTTTCAGACTTCTTGACATGTTTTATCACTCACTATGAAAGGATTCTTATAGTGGGGGACTTTAATATTCATCTGTGTTGTGAGGATAAACCCCTGGTCAAAGATTTCTTGAATGTACTTGATTCCTTAAACTTCACACAATTTGTGTCTGGGCCAACACGCAAGGGCCACACTCTAGACCTTGTCTTGGGCTTGACCGAGTTAATCATACAGACAATCGGTCTTAAAGGTGCGTCCTGTTTATGTATCTTTGGTAAACCATACAGACTTGGTGTAGACCCCCCTGGGTACAGCCTGTGGTATGAGGTCCGGTCAACAACATTGTCTTGTTCTAACTGCTTCAGACGGTCTATCACCCTCTTCCTATAACCACTACCTGGGTCTCGTTTCAGGGGCTCATAAGTATTTTCATGATTGAGCAGTGACAGTTGTCTGCCGGAAGGATGATGATGTTGTTGTCATTACTAAGTGATGTGAGTGCCTTCCTCTCCTCCATGGTGATGTTGGATGCTGGGGGCTTTGCATTGCTGAGACAGGCTAAAACTTTCGTCTGTAGTTGCTCTGCTTCCACTTCTGCAATATTGTTTTTTCAAATTGCTGTTTCTGTGGCTGTGATCAGCTCCACTAGCAGGATTTGTCTCGGCATGACAGCAAAATTCAACCCTTTAGCAAGGATGTTTTTCTCTGTTTGGGTGATCTGTCTGTCAGACAAATTCTTCACCCACTTGTCCACATCGGTGTTGCATCCTTCTCTCTTCTGGCTGTTGAGGACACTCTCCGTATTTTGCCGTGGTTTCCGACATACAACAAGTAAGTCAAAATTCCTTTGTTGCCTGGTCTGAGACTTCGTGTGCTGTGCTAGACGAGCCTTCTCAGTGTAGTCAAACACCTTTTTAAGAGTATTCTCATCTAGAAGCATTGTCAGTCTCTGTCGCATCCGCTCTTCTTGAGATTTTAGCACGTCGATGGTAAAATTTGTTTGCCTCACCTGTTCATTAAGCAGCTGATGCTGTGCCTTCTGGAGGATTTTTGTTGCCCGGAAGCCTTTAACTGAAGAGCTCATTTGCAGACTTTTAGGAGTAATCCTGTTTTGTCGGCATCTGAGGCTGAATCTCAGGTGGTTCCTGTTATCCGCCATCTTACGTTTGCTCATACTGACGTCCAAGCTCTAGGCAGTCCTGGATGAGTGACGAAACGTTTCTCCCACTGAAAATGCTACGTCCAGATGAACAGAATAAACCTTTGGAGATTTACTTACCTGGATATCATCAGTTGGTATGTAATTAAAGATGCAAGCAATTTCTGTTTAACTTTATGGAAGTAGGCACCAGCATATTTGATTCTCTTTTTAGATATTTTTATGCACAGCCCTTTGAATGTCAAGGTATATGTCAAACACACATTCATTTTTCAAGTTAATAAATGTAATTAATAATTAATTGGACAGTTCCTTTTACGACAATTAAATTAAGTGATGATTTGTTAACCTTGTTTTTGGGCAAATACATCATGTATGGGATAATTGTGTGTTTGTCCCACAAAGATAAAGAAATGCTGAAAGAAAAGCAGCTCTTAAAATACAGGGAGTGCAGAATTATTAGTCAAATGAGTATTTTGTCCACATCATCCTCTTCATGCATGTTGTCTTACTCCAAGCTGTATAGGCTCGAAAGCCTACTACCAATTAAGCATATTAGGTGATGTGCGTCTCTGTAATGAGAAGGGGTGTGGTCTAATGACATCAACACCCTATATCAGGTGTGCATAATTATTAGGCAACATCCTTTCCTTTGGCAAAATGGGTCAAAAGAAGGACTTGACAGGCTCAGAAAAGTCAAAAACAGTGAGATATCTTGCAGAGGGATGCAGCAGTCTCAAAATTGCAAAGCTTCTGAAGCGTGATCATCGAACAATCAAGCGTTTCATTCAAAATAGTCAACAGGGTCGCAAGAAGCGTGTGGAAAAACCAAGGCGCAAAATAACTGCCCATGAACTGAGAAAAGTCAAGCGTGCAGCTGCCAAGATGCCACTTGCCACCAGTTTGGCCATATTTCAGAGCTGCAACATCACTGGAGTGCCCAAAAGCACAAGGTGTGCAATACTCAGAGACATGGCCAAGGTAAGAAAGGCTGAAAGACGACCACCACTGAACAAGACACACAAGCTGAAACGTCAAGACTGGGCCAAGAAATATCTCAAGACTGGTTTTTCTAAGGTTTTATGGACTGATGGAATGAGAGTGAGTCTTGATGGGCCAGATGGATGGGCCCGTGGCTGGATTGGTAAAGGGCAGAGAGCTCCAGTCCCACTCAGACGCCAGCAAGGTGGAGGTGGAGTACTGGTTTGGGCTGGTATCATCAAAGATGAGCTTGTGGGGCCTTTTCGGGTTGAGGATGGAGTCAAGCTCAACTCCCAGTCCTACTGCCAGTTTCTGGAAGACACCTTCTTCAAGCAGTGGTACAGGAAGAAGTCTGCATCCTTCAAGAAAAACATGATTTTCATGCAGGACAATGCTCCATCACACGCGTCCAAGTACTCCACAGCGTGGCTGGCAAGAAAGGCTATAAAAGAAGAAAAACTAATGACATGGCCTCCTTGTTCACCTGATCTGAACCCCATTGAGAACCTGTGGTCCATCATCAAATGTGAGATTTACAAGGAGGGAAAACAGTACACCTCTCTGAACAGTGTCTGGGAGGCTGTGGTTGCTGCTGCACGCAATGTTGATGGTGAACAGATCAAAACACTGACAGAATCCATGGATGGCAGGCTTTTGAGTGTCCTTGCAAAGAAAGGTGGCTATATTGGTCGCTGATTTGTTTTTGTTTTGTTTTTGAATGTCAGAAATGTATATTTGTGAATGTGGAGATGTTATATTGGTTTCACTGGTAAAAATAAATAATTGAAATGGGTATATATTTGTTTTTTGTTAAGTTGCCTAATAATTATGCACAGTAATAGTCACCTGCACACACAGATATCCCCCTAAAATAGCTAAAACTAAAAACAAACTAAAAACTACTTCCAAAAACATTCAGCTTTGATATTAATGAGTTTTTTGGGTTCATTGAGAACATGGTTGTTGTTCAATAATAAAATTATTCCTCAAAGATACAACTTGCCTAATAATTCTGCACTCCCTGTAGTTTAAGACCAAAGCATAAAATGCAGTTAAAAGTAAAAAGTGACTTCTTCAGTCTCAGCTGACTGCAGGTTTCCCCAATCTTATAAACAGGACATTTACTGTACTGTTTATAAGAAGTATGTACTGAAGAAGTCACCTGGATGAGTGACGAAATGTTTCTCCCACTGAAAACGTCCAGATGAACAGAATCAACTTTTGGAGTTGAAATTGGAAATTAGTAACAAGCTACAAATTTGTGGTTGTCAACAAACTGGACAACTCAGAGACAACACACACGGGTTCTATAGTGTATGCCTAAGAACATGTGTAAAAGCCTAAGTTTGAGATATACTATTTTGCAATTGTCTTTATAATTATAATCAGATATTTTACTTACAGGTGCTGTTTTTCTCTGGAGAAGGGGTGAGAGAGGGGTTTCTGACACTGTGCTCGGCTGGTATCGACTTTAGGGTGGAGAGGAGCTGTAACTTTGTGAATGAACATCCTGATCTTCTCCACCACACTACTGCCTTGTTTCACTTCATAAACCTGCAGAGGAGATCCAAATAATAAAAGAAAAGAAAAGAAAATAAAAAAACCCAAAACCAAACAATCCAAAAACTACCCAAAAGTAGCAATTTGATTGAATAATGATTTCATTCCAAGAGCTAAAATGTAATATATACTTTTTCATTTTGTGTTTACCAGCCATTCACTTCAAGAGCCTTGAAAGGTTGAGGTGTAGAGAGCTGTAGTTCTTTCTGTTGCTGTGTTCTTTCACATACATTTTGCTGTCAGTTTATTAAAAACAGGCTGATGGTCAATAAATTTAAAAATAATTTACTTGGGTACTACAGCGATCATAAACTGGACTACATTATTGGAGATACTTTCAAAACACTTTAAGAAAAGCACAAACTAATACAAATAGGGGACTGTATGATATGATATGATATTTTTGGACTGAGTCAGCTGATATTTTGTATTTTGTGCAAAGGATTGTGCTACAGGACAGCATCTGAACACTTCTGAAGTCAAAGCACAGCAGCAACACTGAGTTCATATTTTAGAAATGGGAAATAATTGGTGGAGTACCTTCTTTGTTGGCATTTTGAGTTTCATGAATTCAGCCTCTCGACACAAAACATTCCAAGGAGCATGGATCTTTAAGAAGCCAACTCCAGGGATAGTACTCTGAAATACAACAGAGGTTTGGATATTAAAAAAAAAAAAAAAAAAAAAACATCATTAAAAATTCTAACGGATTAATTCCAAAAAAAGAGCACATCCTAAATTGCAAAGTGCACAAACATAATATATACACATTCTACTGTTTTCTTAGCAGGAATCAAGTTAAAAACATGCTTATGTGTTTCTGCAGAGAGCCTTTTTCATCATTTAAAGTAAAACTTAATTCGTTATATCCATAAGGGCAGAGTTAAAATCACTTTTATATATACCATTACTTATGCACAGTGAAGAATAACAAGTACAGATATAAGCAATTATAAAAGGATGCAAATACCCCTATGCAATTTTGAGCCAGTTTGACCTTTAGGCATCAAGATCTAAGCCTAGCATCTCAACAAAATTCACAAACCATTTACACAGACTGAGGTGAAGCATCCTGGAGTATTTTTTTTTTAAATATTTTTTTCATCAGCTACAAAAGTCAGGAAACAGAGTGTTCAGAGGACGCTTTGATTTTGATCATTATCATGATAGCCCATACCCCTATAAAACTGTTCATTTATGTCTTTAAGGAATTTTCCACGTTTTAACTAACTGGTGTGGTATATGGCTTTATGAACAGATAAAGCAGAGTATTACCTGCATAGCAGTGAAAATGTATGCTATGTCCTCTAATGACACAATTTTACAAAAATGGATGGAAGCAAAATCACAAAAGAACACCTTTGTGATTTTGTTTTTAAAAAAACAAAAACAAAATTAATAAATAACTTTGAGAGGCTCTTATCCAGAGCCTATCCTTATCAGGATCGCAGGGGGCTGGAGCCAGCTACCATACAGCAAGAGGCGGGGTACACCCTGGACAGGTCGCCAGTCTGTCGCAGGGCTCCCACCCAGAGACAGACAACCATTTGGACTCACACTTAGGGGATATTTGGATTCACCAGTTAAGTGCATGTCTTTTAGCTGTGGGAGGAAGCTGGTGTACCCGGAGTAACACAGGGAGCATGGAGGACCACAAGAGTCACACATATCGAGATTCTGTGCTTGAATAATGAATTATGCAATCAGATATGTATTTGTAAATTCATTATTAATTATTTTATGTACTGAAACATTAGTAATTTATTACTTAGCAATTTAATTAAAAATAAAAACACTATTTATAAATCAATATTTCAAAATGAATTATTAGTCCATTAATAAATACTTGATATTCGACAGAACATCACTTCATATTCTATACTGTTCACTGGTTTCACCATACTTAAACTATTGTGCAGAGGTCTGGGGCAATAACTATAAAACCACATTACATTCACTTTTTACTCTTCAAAAAAAAGCAATTCGAATCATCCACATTGCAGGTTACAGGGAACATACAAACTCACTATTTTGCAGTCGATCTAGTAAAATTCCAGACAGCACAAATTCTATTCAAAGCAAAAAATAAAGAACTGCCAGGTAATATTCAGAGTATGTTTTTTTGAAAGAAGTTATAATTTAAGGGGTTTTTGTAACTTCAAAACAGGGAAGGTACGTACTACAAGAAAAAGGTTTTGTGTTTCTGTTCATGGAGTGAAACTGTGGAACAGTCTGAATATGGAATTAAAGCAACGTCCAAACATAAAACTGTTCAAAAAGAGTTATAAAAATATGATCTTCTCCAACTATCACATTAAAAATGGTGATTCCACTCCTCATTTGAAAATGCCTTTCCTTTTCCCTTTCCTGTTAGCTCACAGACTTGCTATTATATTAGCAAATCTGTGAATTAACTTTTTAACTAATAACTATTGGATTAGCTATCCGGTCTTTAAGTCTGACGCCATTAGCCGTGCCTGGGCCCAAACTCAGCTGCAGGTCCCCAAGTCACATGATCACTGCGGCATCACTGAGAGTTAAAAACAGTTTAAATTCTTTCATCTGTAACAAAATGATCAGCGTTGCTGCTTTACCAGGTGTAACAATTAAGTTTAACATCCAGGCATCCATGAAAACCGAATTTATGAAATTTAACGGAGTTAGAAGTCAGCAGGAAGTTAGCTCGCTAGTTTCCACGTAAACATGATATACCGTGTTCTGACAGAGAGATTTCTGAAACAAATTAAGACGTACAGCTCTACTATCACTTCCAACATAAATGCAGACAGAGAACTAAACGGCTGTGACATAGGTAGGGTTACTGAAGTTTGGCTAACATAGCTGTGTCGCTACGTGATTGCTAGCAACACAGCTATGTTAGCATAATATAAACAGTGAAGCTGGTGAATGAACAATAACTTTTTTCCACTCAATAAAAGTTAACGTGAGGGTTCCCGAAGGTTCGGGCAGGATGCTGTAAATGGGCCAAACTTCAATCGGGAGAACAACTGAGATAATCCATCCACAGTACGAGGTTAGTTATTAATATAGTGCTGCATGGGCTGGGCTGTAGTTACGTCATAAGGTTTTAAAAACTGAGCTTTAAAATGATTAGCAGTAATAAAACCAGAGAGAGGCCGACAGTGATCACTGACTGTTTTTAGGAACTTGTTGAGATTAAATAGAACAAGATACAAAGCATTAAAACATGTAAAAAAACATAAAAGGCTCATTAAACACAGAGTAGTTTGGGCCCGGAAGCAGAATTCATCACGTTATCACTTAAAGACTGGATCTCATTTCAGAAATCCCGGAGCAATGCAAATTAGCCACACAGTGTGATGTAAGGTGGTCTCTGATTGATTAGACAGACAGGCTTGTTGCCTGCCTTTTTTACACTCCTGTTTGTGCACATAGTTTTGCACAGCGAAGCTAAGAAGTGTGTGTGCTTGTGCAAAGGTCTTTCAGCTTCGGCATTTAGACTCTGTCCAACACGGATATATGAAGAATGAAGCGTCTTTGCAGTGAAATGAGAACTGTGCGCTTGTTGAAGTCAAGGTGCTAACATGACTAATGTTAGTTAGCATCACAAATATTACGTATTCATATTTTAGTACAAGCCGTTTTTGTAAGCTAATGGGCTTTCCACGAATAAAGGCTTGAACCAACACTGAGCCCAGTTACATTAAAAGAGTTAAAAGAACTGAGACATGGTGATTAAAATAATCCGGTCATTAAGTGATGACATGACGAATCCTGCTTCCGGGCCTAAAGTAGTCTGCGTTTAATATGGCTTTTGTGTTGTTAACATGTTTAATGTTATGTATTTTCTTCTATTTAATCTCAAAAAGCTCCTAAAACAGTCAGTGATCACTGTTGACCTCCCTCGGCTTTTATTACCGCTAATCATTTATTTAAGCTCAGTTTTTAAAACCTTAGGATGTAACTACAGCCCAGCCCATGCAGCAGTATATGAATGACTAACCTCGTATTGTGGATGGACAGTGTTGGGAAGGTTACTTTTAAAATGTATTCCATTACAGAATACAGAATACATGCCCCAAAATGTATTCTGTAACGTATTACGTTACGTTACTCAATGACAGTAACGTATTCTGAATACTTTGGATTACTTAATATATTATCATGCTTTTTACAACAACGTGAATGTACTATTGCTGTGTGATTTATTACTGTTACTGAAGGTCCGCGACTCCGAACCGTAGTAAAGGGACCTCTGACTAATATGGCGGGGTCCCTGTCGGCTCATAGCCGAAAACTAGCTTTACTTTGTTGTGTGGGTCAACTTTTCTTGCGAAAGAGAGAGAGAGGCGTTGAAAGGCTGCTCCAACGGAACTTATTGTTTTCGGAGGAAAACACGAACACGGTGTACAGTCGAGTCTTAATAGCTTACTTACAACTGGGCTCGTCAGGCTCTCTTCTTGGCTGCAGTGGTTATTATTATATTTACATGCTTCCACTCCCCTTTTTCTCCCTCCTCGCGCTCACAGACCCATAATGTGTATGGCAGCCCATTCTCCCTGCAACACGGACTACACTGCCCATGATGCTACATTCTTTAGAGCTATGCTTGTAGCATTCTGCCTGTTAGCTTAGCACAACAACAACGAAAAGGCGCTCTCTCACCCAGGAAACACAGTCGCAGAGAGAGAGAGAGAGAGCGTCGCCCTGTAACCATGGCAACCGTAACGCTGCCGCCTGGAACAACAGAACACAGCTGTCAAACAAAACCCAAACAGTCCTGACCCGCGACAAAATGAAACAGGAAAGTACCGCAGTGTAATCCATTTATTTCAACAAAGTAACTGTATTCTGAATACCACCTTTTTAAACGGTAACTGTAACGGAATACAGTTACTCATATTTTGTATTTTAAATACGTAACGGCGGTACATGTATTCCGTTACTCCCCAACACTGTGGATGGATTATCTCAGTTGTTCTCCTGGCTGAAAGTTTGGTCCTTTTACAGCATCCTGCCATGCGATTACATTTGTTCCTGACCACCGAGAACACTCACGTTAACTTTTATCGAGTGGAAAAAAAGTTAGCGTGTTTATATTATGCTAACATAGCTGTGTCGCTAGCGGTCACGTAGCACATCATTATATACCAGCTAGCCAAACTTCAGTAACCCTACAAACGTCATGCTGTTTAGTTTTCTGTCTTCATTTATGCTGGAAGTGATAGCTGAGCTGTACGTTTTAATTTGTTTCCAAAACCCCGCAGTCAGGACATGCTATATTGTATTTAGATAGAAGCTAGCGAGCTAACTTCCTGCTAACTTCTAACTCCGTTAAATGTCATAAATTCCGTTTTCATGGATGCCTGGATGTTAAACTCAATTGTTACACCTGGTAGAGCAGAACGCTGATCATTTTATTAAAGATGAAAGACTTTAGACAGTTTTTCAACTCTCAGTAATGCCACAGTGATCGTTTGATGTATGGACCTGCAGCGGAGTTTAGGCCCAGACACGGCTAGTGACGTCAGACTGAACGACCGGATAGCTGTCAGTTCTCTCGTGTCTGCTAAGACTGGAGATGGCACTATTTAAGTTAATTTATTTGAATACGTGAGTGCACACATTCATTCTGCAGATAAATGATGATCGAGGATAATGTGCAGTTTTATTTTTTACATGATGCCTGTCTTTATTAATGCAATTTGAAAATTAATACATAAAAGTTGGATGTTTTATGAATTTATCCAATCCCAGCCCCAAACACGGTATGCTGAATCTTAGCATTGAATGTCCAGTATATTTCAATCAGTAGAATTTGTACAGTACCTAAAGCTAGTCAAACGTGTGGTAAAGGTACAGAAGATAAGATACAAAGGCCCTGAATGCTGTATTATATACAGTAAATGATGTGGAAATTATTTTCGCAGAGGTCATAAAGTTATTAAATCACTGCTGATACTTTAGAAAATGTAAACATCAACCAATTATTTTTGTGTCTTTGTTTGTGTGTTGACTAGTGGTGTGCGGATCGATATTGAAATATCGATTCTTCAGATACCAGTTATTTATGTTCTAGAATTGATTCTCATATTAAAATATCGATATTTTAGTACTCTGGGGTAATTTTGTAGTTTTTCCCCATTAAAAGGAACGCAGTGGAAAGAAACTATATCATTTGGATCATCTAAATTGGAAGGAACTACTTCCTCTTCCGCCTTTCATAGTCATATGCAAAACACAGTTGTGTAAATGTGTCCAGCCCCTGGCGTGCGCACTCACAACAATGGCTGAGCGTAAACGGAGTCCTGTGTGGACGTATTTTACCTCCGCAAACAGCCCAGACGCGGTTTGCGATACATGTGTCAAGACAGTGAGGTGTTGTGGCAACACCACTGACCTCATCAAACACGTCAGAGTAAATCATATCACAGAATATGATGAGCTTATGTTGAGGAGGACGGGGAAGGTGCTGCTGGGGCGAGACAGACGTCTCTCGCAGAGTCCTTTAGTGCTGCAGGCAGGCAACATGCTCAATTAGCGCACAACTTCAGATTTTTTTTTTATTTCTATATGATTATTCTGCATTATTAAGCAATGAGAACAAGTAGTCTGATGTCGTGTAATCACTATGAAGCTATATTATTACTACAATTAAATAATGCAATCTGTTCCCTACCATACTCATGGAGGATTTTACAGCTCCGAGTCAGCTTTGTAGCATCAAACACCCACCCATCTGGACTTAATGCAGGAGAGACTGTGTAACCCAGTAGAAAAAACATCTTTTTAATTTTATTTTCCTTTCATTTTCCTTCCTTCTTTCTTTCTTCCTTTTATTTTTATAAATGCATTTGCACTCTTTTACCTTGAAAAATATTTATTTTGAAATATTTTGCTGTTTTACAGTTTAGGACCTCATGCCTTTAAAAGGCCAAATCTGTAAATCTGTGCAAAAAAAAATCTGGATTCACTGTCATTTTCTGTCAGGTAAAGAAACTTTCCCCTCTTGAACGTTGTTCAGCTGCACAAGCAGGGTCTCTTGCAACACGCCATCACTGTTGGGATGGTGGGTTGCAGGAAGACAGTCATTTGGAATTTCTTAAATGATCCTGAGGGTTATGGAACGAAAAAGTCAAGTGGAAAATGTCACCTGACCTGAGCCGGAGGATCCAATTGGCTGTCCGCCAAGACACTGGACAATCCTCGACTCAGATTAAGGCAGTTACTGTAGCTGCAGCCCCATAACCATCAGATGGCATCTGAGACTGAAGGGCTTCAAAAACAAAGTCCTCGTCTTCTTGAACGCCACAGGAATGACAATTTGGAGTGTCTTCATCTGTAGGGATACTCGCGTTCTAAATATCTGGGGTTCCTACTAGACAATAAACTGGACTGTGAGCCAAACACCAACTAGGGCTGGGTATCATCACTGATAGAATCGATTCAATTCCAATTCACAAGGTCCCGAATCGATTCGATCCACAATTCGATTCAATTCGAATCGGGGAATTTTTGCCTCAGACAGTCAGAAATATTATAATTCAGATAATTTTATATCTATAAAAAGAAAGCTGACACTTGTGGGACTTTGTCAAAGGTGTGAGCATCAGAGCCGATGTCTGAGCATAAAACACAGAAAAACATGAAGGTGATTTCCTGGCCTGGGATTTTATAAAAACATTCTGCAGTAGATCAAAAACAAAAGAAAACCATTAATCAACATATGAACGTTACCTGATGCTGCTGACGTGAAGCAGAGCAAAGTTACAGGTTTTATTAGAGACACAGCGTTTTGCAATTTTGCATAATTTTAAAGTTTAAATTTGTTCAGTATTGAACAGCAGAAATGAGGCTTTCTTTTTGGAAGTAAGTAAAAGGGAAAAAACAGCGGCCAACAGCCTGTAAACAACGGTAGACTTGTGTGTAACAAGCAAGCGAATAATGCAGAAAACAGATTTTTAGACAGGAAACTGTTCTTGAAGAGAGAGAGCGAGCGAGAGAGAGAGAGAGAGCGAGAGAGAGAGCGAGAGAGAGAGCGAGCGAGAGAGAGCGAGCGCGAGAGAGAGAGAGAGAGAGCTGTGCATGAAGTGTGGTTTTATCCTGGTGGAAGCAAAACAATAAAAGTCAGACTGAATCCATAACGATGTTTATGTGAAGCCCAGTTTGGATCTTCTTTTGCTGCTGGTTCAGTCAATGTTGTTTGGAGAGAGATCAAACTAACAGCTTTAGAATCAGCGCAAAAAGGGCGTGAACACAAAGCGCCGACCCGCCGAAACATCAGAATCAGCGAGCTGTCGGCTTTCAGCCCCGACCGTGAGAAAGTTGCATCTCACTGATTCTGATCTGTCGGCGGGTCGGCGCTTTGTGTTTACGTCTCTGTGCAGAATCCGTGTTCCTGCTCTCATTACTGTCTTAGCGGTTGTTGAAATTTTGTGAGGTTTAACCTGAGATTCTGGCATTTTGGCTAAAATACATTTATATTAAAAATCATTTCAGGATTGTAATCGATTGATATCACCTTATCCAAGCCAGAATCGATTTTAATCGATAAACCGATAATCAAAACCCACCCCTAACACCAACCTTCTCTACAGGAAGGACCTCCCTATGGAGGCTTGTATCTTAACATCTGCTGGAGTGAGTTTAACAGTCGATGGTTCCCAGTATGCTTCTCTATGTGGTGCTGGGGGTGCTGTTTCAAAAAGAACATTCACAGACTAAATAAAATAATCAAAAAGGCTCAATTGTTGGTGAACTTGGACCCTCAGGAGGAAGTGTGTTCTTATTTTGAATTATTGTTAATGAATATATTTTGTATTCGTTATTGGATCAACTCATTATAGAGTGACTGTTGCCTTTTATTGAGTGCGGGAGCAGCTGACCACATGTATGAATTTCCTTAGGGATTAATAGTTTTCTGAAGTGCAAAAGAAATGAAACATCACCATTAGCTGATGATCAAGAATCAGCACATACTGCTTAGTGCAGTGGTCCCCAACCCCCGAGCCACGGACCGCTATCGGTCCATGAGTCGTTTAGTACCGGGCCGCGAAAGTTGAGGCTCGGGTGTGAAATTTATGGTTTTCAGGGTTTTTATTGTTAACTCGGTTTCCCTGGGTCTTTTCCCACGTGTTATGAATAAATCTTCTCTTTTGTTACCGGTACTGGTTTTATTTTGTTGTATTTGTCTCTGACACCTTAAAGGCCAGTCTGTGAAAATACTGTCGGACATGAACCAGTCCGTGGTGGGTTGGGGACCACCGGCTTAGAGGACTTTTTGCTAGCAAATCAGTCCTGTTATTAACTGAGAGCAGGGATAAACCTGAGCAAAAACGAACAGGATTATGTTAAAATCAAAATGTCATCATTACATTACCCTAATCAAACAATTTCCCTCACCCCAGCCCTCTCCCTTCTCACCCCTTCATCCTTTTCCAGTTCTAGCCCTGTCTTCTGGAGGTTTTCCTCAAACTCATCCCGTTTAAAGCGCTTGTCATCCTCATGATAGTCAGTCTGATGCTCCTGTGCGGCAACCTCTGGGTCTTCTTTTGGTTGTAGCGGAGCTCGGCTGCTTCTCTTGCTCAGGCTGCGCCGAAGTCGTCGTATGAAGCTGTTA
Organism: Aulonocara stuartgranti; assembly: GCF_965226115.1. Lineage (NCBI taxonomy): Eukaryota > Metazoa > Chordata > Actinopteri > Cichliformes > Cichlidae > Aulonocara > Aulonocara stuartgranti. The sequence goes on from NC_138939.1 coordinate 41,658,892, forward strand.
TCCCCAAACTTCGATGACTGTCTTCGTGTGCTGCCAGACTTTTGGATATGGTAAGTCAGAACATAGTCCACACGTCGCTTCCCATCAGAGAAGTACAGGCCAAGCACTTTGTCTGAGCATAGATCCTTCATTGGCTGGAAGCAAGACAGAGATTCAAAACATTTCCATTAAATTGTATTTATATAGCATTATATAGGACCAAAGCATTTTATACTGTAAGGTGAAGCCCCTAAAATAATACAAAAAAAATCCCCAACAATTACACCCCCCTTCCTCCCTTGAGCAAGTGGTTTAGTGACAGTGGGAGAGAAAACCTCCCTTTTAACAGGAAACCTGCAGCAGAACAGGAAGGGCCATAGAGCTGTAACTGGCTGAGGGGAGGAAGACAAATCGCCCACTGTGGAAGGGAACCAGAGAATAATAACAACTGATGATTAAATGCAAAGTCTTGTTTAAACTACTTTACACTTACAGGGAGTATCATTGATCGTCACTGATTATGTATGCAATAAAATCAGAGGAAAAATATACGACATTCTTGATATGATTTTTCTTCTCTTCTGTATTTTTAATGCAAGTCAGGCACATTGAGCAGTTTTAACCTTCAATGTTGAAAACCTCACTGATATTATTATTTAAACAGGACCAATGTTGATATACTAAACAGTACAGGTAGCTGTTGGGAGTCATGTTTACACACGAGCTACATGAGCTTTGAAGAGGCCTTGTGTGAAGTTAAGCTTTTTTACATGTAGCACACAACAGATGATTCTTTGTCAAAGGCAATGTCACTGAAATAATTCATTTGGTTTCAAGAATGGATGGCATCTGCACATTTGTTTTTCTGACACTATCTCAATATACGGTAATATAAAACTGATACAATGCAGCTTCAATTATGCTGCAAAAAGCACCTGGATATCCTGAATGGACAGACCAAATTAACCTTTTAAAATGCTTCATATTAACAATAACTATAGTATTCTACAAAAGTGTTGAGCCACCCTAATTTATTTATAACATCTTCCACCCAAATTGAATTTAGGTGTTCACCATGCATGCAGACTGCATCTACAAACATTTGTGAATGAATGGGTCACTCAGCTGGTACTCCGTTAATTCCAGCTTGGTACAGTGACAGAATGCCACTTGTGCAGCAAGTCTAGTCATGGAGTTTCCTCGCTACAAAACTTTACACAGTCAACTGTTAATGGTATTATAACAAAGTGTAAGCAATTAGGAACGACATCAACTCAGTCACAAAATAGTAGGCCAAGTAAAATCACAGAGCGGAGGCGCATAGTGCACAGAGGTCGCCAACTTCCTGTAGAGTCATGGAGTTATTCACTAAAGACTCCAAACTTCGCTGTAACGCGGTTCACCTTTCGCGGCCTCGTTGTTTTGCAGATTTGTTTGTGCAATTTTGCACGCTTTTCTTTTTCTTTAAACAGCGCATTGTGTTCTGCATCCTGATTGGCTGGAGACCATTGTCGATCAGTATTGTGCCGTGCCGTACAGAATGCATTCAGCTTGTTGAATTGACATAAATCTTCGATCGCTAGCAGTGTGACTCTGAAATGCTGTACTTTATGTTTGTACGTTTTCTCCCCAACAAACAACAATGTCGACGAAACGTTTTGCACCGTCAAACCCATATGGAAAAGATATTTATAAATCTTATAAAGCTTGTATCTGTCTTGTGTGAAACTTGTATGAAAAGCATACAAGAGTAAAAACAGATATAATATCCCTTGAAAAATTATATAAATGAAACTTGTATGTTTTGGATACTTACTAAATATATGAAAGTAATGAGAAAGTGGCCACTTTCATGAGTAAATCATGTAAGTTTTTACTATTTCTTTTCCATATGGGAAGGCACCTGCAGTAGCACCCAAAAGGCAGAGGAAGATGCTAACCATCGCACAAAAAGTTGGACTTTGGACATAAATGAAGTAAATGAAGGTAGAAGATACTGTATTTTTTGGGCCATAAGACACACCAGATTATAAGGCGCATTAAGCAGACACAGCAGCAAGTTGAGGAGAAATTTTGAATGGTGCTTCTTCCCTGTGATTGTCTTTATGCCACGGCCACATTAAAATTTGAATTTTGATGTAATGCAGTCCAGCAGAGACAGACCAGAGAGAACTCCATTTGAATCCACCAATTAGAAGCATTTTATTCCTGATTTAATATGTTCTCAATGAAGGACCCTGGAATAACTTTGCCCGGTAAGGACATCCAGTCAAAAACTTGATAAAAAGGGCTAAAGCAGTAAGTTTGTGTGCGCGTGTCTAACACTAAAAATAACAATGAAATTAGTTCCTTCACTTCTGTTTTAACTCGAGAAGAGTGAAATCAACAATGGAGTGAACAGGAGAGGTGGAAGGAACTTTTGATAGTTATAGCCTCCCATTTTAAATTCTGTAAGTCACTATGTTTTAGAAAGGTCATTGTGTGGAAGCACAGAAAAATGTATGGGCAGAAATCTGTGCCATCAGAAACTGAAGTTGAATAAGTTAAATTTGAATTTGAATTGCTCGGATCGAATCTGAATTGTAACTTGAATAAATGTTTTTAAAAACTGAATTTGAATTAGCCCAATTTGAAATTCAATTTATTGGTTTGAAAATGATCACTAAATCGATCACTAAATTGAAATTGAATTTTATATTTTGAAATTGAATTCATTTGCTTTGAAACTGCATTTTATCCTTTAAAAATTCAGCTCTCGAATAATTTCAGATTCACTTCTCACCATTCAGTTTCAGTTCTACAGTTCAGCTTTTTGGGACTTAAATCCGGTTAGAGTGTGATTAGTGCAGATTAATAGAACTACGTTTTACTAGCGGACCGAAAGTGTTACTGACGGGAATCTACAGCGTCTTGAGCTGAATTAAGACTTCAGAAGTCATTCGTCATGTCGAATGACCAGCGGATAAACTCTCAGGTTGGTAATAAATGTATTACATGTATAAGAACAAGCGTCATGTTAACAAATGATAGCCGTACAGTAACTGTTATGCTTATTGTAGCTGCTAGCTAAAAACGCTAATTTAGCGTAGTTTGCTCTGGATTCAGTTTCGACAAACAAATATGATCGACTGTTTCTAGTAGAATTCCAAAGTTGTCATCTTGGACCCTCTCAGAGTGCCCCCTCTGTATGCTTGCAGAGACTACAGTAGGGAAACATGCAAAACGGTGTCCAAACCTTTGTGTTTTAGCTTTATTTATGCCTTACACAGCATCCCAACTCTTTAGCTAACTTAATAACTTTAGCTAAAGTGAATAGTGACGATAACACATGCACTGTGGGGGGAGGAGGAGGAAATGCAAACAAAGATGGAGACTGATAGATGTGGTGAGTACTGAGAAGGGAGGGTAAAGTAGATAACAGACAGTCCTGTTGGAAAATTATTCAAGCATACTTAAAGTCTTAAATCTTACAATATAAAGCACCCTGAGCTAACTGTTGTTGTGGTTTGGTACTATATAAATAAAAATACAATTTCATGAAAATCTGTCTGAGAACTTTTAATTTTTCAGCAAGACAATGATCACAAACACACCATTAAATCAAATATGGTCAGCAAAAAAAAAAAAAAAAAAGACGAAGTCTGGGACCCGCCTGACAGAGAACAGAACCAAAGGCAGAAACACCCAAAGAAGTCCTTCAAGACGGCTGTCCTATTCCCAAAGACTGCTTAAAGAGATCAGAAGAAAACTGCCTCAGAGTTCAGGCTGCGTTGAAGAATAAATGTAGTCATACCTGATTTTAATTCAAGCTTGTTAAAATCTGTGTTGCCTTATATACTATATTTACATGTATATTTTCACATTTTTCGATAAATCTGTGCATCTATTTCCAATTTTTCTATCAACGTATAAAGAGAGTGGTGGCTCAAGACTTTTGCATATTACTAGATAAAACAGTGTAGAATAGAACTAGGTTACACAGATTAGTCAAATGTCAAAATCCAGGTGAATACATGTGAATTCTCTTCATAACTGTAGGTCAACAATGAATCATAAAACTCACAATGATTTAGCTTTTGTGAGCATTTTTTTTTTGAGCACAGTGGAGTGTGCAGCCACTCCACTGTGCAGCAATCGTGTGTGTGTGTCTGCGATAGGAAGCATTACAGGAGCACACACACACACGCGCTGATTAAGCACACACACTCTGGTTCACCCCCTCTTAAAAGGAAGTAGTCATAGCTGCATAGGTCAGAGGTTGCTTCTCTGAGGGCCCATGAGGATGTAGTAGTCCATGCATCACAGACCAAAAGGATCTCTTTTCTCACCAAGCCACCAGGAAATGTGGTTCTCCTCTCCTCCAGGGCTTCAGCATACTCAAAGGTGGAAGAGGAGAATAGAAGTGCAGCTGTTAAACAGCACTGCATTACGCTGAATCCTTCCTTTTTATTCTGCTGACTTGTGCACACAGACACTGACAGACTCTTCTGCATATAGGTTAGCAATAACTGGCTGTTGGTCATCTGAAATGTAACATATGTTGCGAGCCTACTGTTGACTTAAAGAAGCCCAGTTGCCATCTGTTTTCTTTAGACCGTTGAGGTAATCACTGGCTGCTCTAAGTTTGTGAAAACATTTCATGTCTCAGCCAAGAGGCTTCTTCAGTTCTAAAAACAAAAGCTGGATAGTCACAGGTGTGGAGAGGTGGTGCGAGTCGTCACATTAGCCATGGGTTGTTACCATCACCTATCATGTGACCTACTGAGGTCACCTGAAGCACTTCAGGAGGGATCTCAAGATTATTGTAGAGTCTTTACCTTACAGTAGAGGACCCAATTTCAGGCAAGCTTTAGCTGTCAGACCGATGCTTCATATTTGACTCTAGAATACTTTTAGATGTATTTTATGAATACGTGTACAGGATTCAACTTAAAACTAGAGCTGGGCGATAGAACGATAACGATATGTATCGCGATATAACTTTTTCTCGATAGAAAAATTAAACTATCGCGATAGACCTCGCCGATCTTGTCCTCTTTAAAAAAAAAAAAAAAAAGAACAGCCAATCCAAATTACGTAGCGCAGAGCCGAACCAATCACAGCCGCAGCATCACGTCACGTGACTTGTTACGTGCAGCACAAGTGCCAAGCCGCACATGTGTATTTGTTTGGGAAGCAGCCAGCGACCGTACCGCCCGGGTAATGGAGGAAATGAGTGTGCCGACTAGAAAAATCAACCGAGCGTGACCGAAGAGAAAACAGATGATGGTTCCAATGCCGGAGAGATTGTCGAACGGAAGAGCCATAGAAGTTCCGTAGTGTGAAGGTATTTCGGCTATTTCAAGTCTGACAAAAAACAGAGTAGCGTGCACTGTAAATTGTGCCGAAAGCAAGTCTGGAAATACAATAAACTGGAGCATGCGTCACACTGTGCGCCACGTTATTGTTTCGGTGAAATGAATTTCTACAATACTGTTAATTCTACTCTCTGCAGTGTTTAAATGCTTACATATACACACAGTTACTGTCCGTCCACACATACGACTCGGTTCTGCTTCTATGCCCCAGCTTTGTTTACTTTTTCCCACCGAGGCTTCTGATTGGCCAACATTTCTGCACGGTTAGGAATCTAGCTCCACCTGCTGCTTTGGCATGTTCATAGCAGCGTTTTCTTTCATTTCTGCCTTTATGTGTGGACGGGATTCTTTTTTAAAACGAAAACGGAAAATCTCCGTTTTCAAAAATACCCGTGTACGTGTGGACGTAGCCTCAGTCTCTGACTGGAAGCGCTAATTCGTCATTCGGCTTTTGTCAGACTAAAGTAACTGTTAAAACTGTTTGAAAAGCTCAGCTATACAACAAGGAGAGATTGAGAATTTCCTTTTAGTTCTCAGTTTATTTGATATTGACAAGTTAGTCAGTTTTGTCTGTTCTTCTGTAAAACAAACTAAGATTTATTTTTAGAATTAATATTTTGTTTCTAAGTGGAATTGACAATTTAGTCTGTTTCGTTTGTTCTATTTTGAAACTTAAACGCTTTAGCGGCTGCCTTTTGTGTAGTTTGCAATATTTGCCTTTATTTACCTGAAAAAGTCTCATGTTCCTTAAGTACATCTACCCTGTTGAACTTATTATGGGAAATAAATATTTAAATAAAAACAAGCTGCTGATTATTTCACATTTTACTTGTGAGCAACGGCACATTTAAATCTTACAAATATAGTTATTTGGCTTATATCGTGATAGATATCGTTATCGCCTGAAATGAAAAAAACATATCGTGATATGAAAAAATCTTATATCGCCCAGCTCTACTTAAAACTAGGAGAATCTTGACAATAGGGCTGCCACAAACAATTATTTTGATAGTTGACTAGTCACCGATTATTTTTGCGATTAGTCGACTAATCAGATCATCATCCATTGGACGTAAAACGTTCAGCTTATTGCACCAGCAGCATCTGCTCTTATATAACTATCACTAGCTTACAGCTTTAAGTGTTTAAGGTCTGTGCTAACTAACAATAAAGACAAGATGATAGTTTATTAAATTTTAATGAAATTTGCAGATTGTTTCGGTGAAGTTTAATAAACTCCTTGCTATCTAAAATATAACAGGACACCGGAGTAAATTCTCGAGCATCTCACACTTCTGATAATCAGCTGTCTGCTTGACGTTTATTCAGCTGTGTAAAAACTATAACTTTAATCTCAGCCAAACCGATTTACTCAGGAACAAATAAAATACTAAAAAAGCCAAACAATAACATGTTTAAGTTATCTAAGTGACTTATATATCATGTTTAACCTGAGTAGCGAAAGACGGCGGTGGGTTTGGAAACGATCTGCCGGGAGTCCGGTGTTCTCACGGCGCTAGTTAGCCTAGCCCCCGGCTCGCTATCGAGCTAGTGGGTAACAGACGTCTCCGAAAACGTCGGAGCGCTTTTGAAAATATGTGGTGTCCTGATAAACTGAGCAGATATTTGAGGTTTGCACAGCTACATTCTCGCCTGAAAATATGTTAAACGTTTATTTTGTGACCCAGAAAGAATAATAAGAGTAATATTAAAACTAACTAGCTGCCCCCATTGTTGGAAACTGAGCTGCGCTATGAATTCTGGGACACAGCTACTTCGTCTTCTTCGGGGTTTAACGGCAGCTGGCATCCTTGTACATGCAGTGCTGCCATCTTCTGTTTCAGTCCGTTATTACACTCTTAAATCCTGCTACTTATTCCTGCGTCTTTTGGGATCTTGCAAAGCTTCAAACGATGCGTCGACTATCAGTCGTCGACGATTTTGATAGTCGACGTAATCGTGACTAGTCGACTAATCGTGGCAGCCCTACTCGACAGTGAGAAATAATAATCAAGCTCCAAGGCATCTTATTTTAGTGCATAATAATACTGACTACATTTTTCGACTCTTTTATTGTGAAGAGTGTCTGTGTAGCATTAATTGGTAACACTGGGTGGAGTAAAAAAAAGCTCGACTGATTTCATGGACATGAATTAAGAAAAAGATATTGACTCTAGTAACTGTCGAGCCTGGGATGCTACGATTGCATTAAAATTTGAGTTCCAGGCCTTTTTAAATTTTTGTTCTTGTGTCTACTTGTTCCGTTTTAGTTTCATCTGATTTTTTTATTTGTTTTTTTTCTATTTCATTTGTTTTCTGTTCTTTGGAAATTTTTGATAATTGATTTTTTTTCTTTATCAATTTACTGCAAACATCAGTCATCCCTTCATTATTATTATTATTGCAAATGATGCATCAGGTCAAACATCTACGTCCAAACGACTCCAATCAGTCTTTGGTACAGTTAATTCAAGCTTTTGCTGCTGACAACCTGAGTGTGTGATTTGGCCTTGTCTTGCTGAAAGGAGAAGTCCCATCTTATCTCAAAGACCTCATAGTCTGAGAGCGCTTCACTCCTGGTTCCTAGAATATTTAGAAGTACAATGGGAGGCAGAGCCTTCAGCTTTCAGGGCCCTTTCTGTGGAGAGACAGACACTAGCTCTCCTTGTAAGATTAGGCTTCAAACTTTCGTTTTTACTACAGCATATAGTTAGGACTGGATCAGGTGACCCTGAATCCTCCCTTAGTTATGCTGCAATAGCTCCAGGCTGCCGGGGATTCCCGTGATGCACTGAGTATTTCTTCTTCAGTTACCTCTTTTCACTCACTGCGTGTTACACCTCCCTGCATTTACGGGATAGGGTGCTATAAATTTGCAATTGCATAGCAGTTGCAAACACATTCCTGCAGCCACCCCCTTCACATCATACAGTTTCTATGTATTTCTGAGACCTGTGGAAACCTTTATAGCAGATACCTACTATAGACTCATTGTTCTTTGCCCTGGTGACAAAATCCACGTCCAGGTTCTTCTCCTCACTACAGACCGGCTCATAATCAGCACTCATAATTGTAGGATGCGTCTGCTGCAGGCTGCTTGAGTGCTCACAAGATGATAGGGGGCTAGAATCTGAGGAGGAAATCAGAAATGCATTTAGAGCTTTTTAAAATACAAATCATGTTTCTGCTGAACATTTCACTTTTGATGAATCCTGAAAAAGAAAGTCCTGTTAAATCTGCCTCAGTAAACAATAAGAATACAATGGCGCAGCTCTATTAGTACCACTAATTCAAGTTACTGAATTTTGTAGATTTTTCAAACTGTCTCAGGAAATCTTGCCTTTGTTGTCTCACCGCAGGTTGTGGTATTGCACACCGCTGATTTTGACCTCTATTCTCTGATATTTCACTAAAACTGTTGAAAATGAACATAATGTGATAATCAGCAGTGTTGACACCATCTTTTGAAATGAAACCACTTTCCCAAGAAACTGCTCATATCATTTACACTGAGAAGCATTCAAATAATCCAACCTGTCATGGTGGCTCATCAGCAGACCCTGACATCTGCTTGGTTGCCTTGCTATATCCCTGATAACGGAACGAAGCATCCTGGAGTGCATTTAGAATCAATTGTCTCAATTGTGTAAAGCTTTGAAAGTTACTGTGCTATAAAATAAAAAAAATCTTAAGTGTAAGGTGCAATCTTCGAATATTTGGTATTGAGGATTCATCAAAGCTAAAGCCCTGAAACCCCCCTACAGACAGACACGTCTCACTGAGTTATATCCTCTGTTTATCCCCCATTTAGGTGATATCTAATGGTAAGTGGACTGATTCTAATATAGCGGTTTTCTACTCTCCCGGAGCACTCAAAGCACTCAATCCAACATGCCACATTCACCCAAGCACTTTCTTATAAATTTCTTAGTGCTTCCTAGCTAACATTCATACACATTTACACTCCGATAGATGCATCAGAGAGCAACTTGGGGTTAGTATCTTGCCATACAGCCTCGAGGAGCCAGGGTCGAACCACTGACCTTCCAATCAGTAGATGACTTGCTTTACCTCCTGAGCAACAGCCACTCCCATGGGTGATGCTGACACTGTCTTTGGATATCCAAAACAGCGATACCAGGCCTATTCCAGAAAAGGTTCTTAATATTTATTCAACAGTATTCTACACACCAGCCGTCTCTTATAAATTCTCTGAGTCTACTAGAACAAAAAGATGATAAGAAAAATATGTTTTTCTCTTTAATGAGCAATGGTAATTATGAATACATGTATAATGTTTTTAAATATGATATGCAGAGCAGTCTGTTGATCAATAAGTAATATTCAGTTGAATATACTAGTGTTCAGTTCTTTACCACGTTCATAAAGGGCTCTCTGTAGCCCACCAACGTGCTTATACAAATCTATATACATTTCAAAAGAACACCGGTAATTCGATCGATGTTTTTAATCTATGATGTATTTTTATTTCATTATTATGAGCACATCACAGATATATGCACCCCATGTTTGGCTTTTTGAAGAAAGAACTTGAAATTCAAGAAGAGGGTTGCCACTCTCACAGTGCTGTGTTAAACATGGAGCTGGAGTCAAAGTTTTCGGAAACCAGAGACTATTTATGGCTATGTCCACAATAATGCGTTTTCATTTGGAAACGCATCTTTTTCTCTCCGTTTTGGCCTCCCGTCCATGCTGCGTTTTCACTGATGGAAAACGCAGCATTTTGAAAACGGTGCTTTCGCGTCGCAGTGTGGACAGCGAAAGTGCAAACTTTCCAAAACGATGACACATGTTAGTCATATGATGCAGTCATGTGACCAATCAAACTAAGATAGCGGAGGGCATTATACAGCAGTTGTTTTGTTTGCTCTCAGGTTTGACAGCCCTATTAAAGATTAACATCAGTCTGCACGCGCTCCTGAGAGCTTTTCTTCAAATTCTTTAACTCTCACTGGCTTTTGCAACTTTGTACTTTTGTGTTACTCGCAGCAACAACTCCAGCTCATTGTGAGTCCATTTAAAAAACTCGGTGCTTTTCCTTGACATTTTGCCGCGACGTTTCAACGAGCTGGAAAGTAAATTAACGGCAGACAGAAATGAGGCAGGCCGAATCTTCTTGGTTTCACGCATGCGCAGGACTGGAACGTGAGCATTTTCAGACGTTTCAATGTGGACGCACAACTCTGAAAATGACTGAAAACCCTAGTGATGTACCTCATCTAAAAGTATTCTGAAGTACTCTCTCTGACAGAAATATAAAGAACCTCGTGTCTTAAGAGGTTGTGTCCATTTACGGCAAAGAGCGAGGACATACTCTTTGCTATGGACGTACGTATTAGGGAGTTTTCCCTCTTTGTCAGTTTCTATTAGCGAAAATTTACTAATACTGATACAATAAGATATAAGTGGCAGAATGCCGAGCCATTTCAAAATGACCACCTTTCTACAATTCTGTATAAAACACGCGTACTTCAAAACCCAGTTAGTTCAAAATTTGTTTGTTTTATTAAGGATTTAACTTTTTTTTTTTTTTTTAACTTTCCTTGACCTTACCTGGCCTGCCCACACAGACACACCTCGAGTAATGTGTGCAGTAACCATAAGAGAACAAATATTGCCTGTTTATACTCAGGAGCCTGAAATGCCAGAGGTGAAACTGGTGTTGCTTGTATGGCATGGTGGATTGGTCATTGTGTGCTACATCAGGAATTCCTGAGCAGTGTATACCACACGCGTGCAGCTTCACATCAACAGCTTTCTTTGGAAATTTCTATAATTAAAATGTTAAAATTAAATGCATATTTTTATGTTAATATGTGGAAATACATTTGTTACATTACATTCATTTACTGCACAAAACAGTGTTGAAATCTACATTTTTGAGAACATCTCATTCAGTGAGGATGAAAACAATGTGCTCCTCGAGATTGACATTAAACTTTTTGATGCGGTCTGTTCTGGTTCACAGATTTCACACAACCTAATTGAACCTACCAATAAGCTGTGACATGCCACAGCACTCTACCCGACCTCACAGACAAAAGGAAAGATCAACAGGTGAGCCCAGTGCAGCCTTCAGTAGCTGAAGATCCAGGCAGTTTTCTCAGGAGCTAACAGGGACCAAGACAAAGTAGGACACTGTGTCAACGCAACGTTGTGTATGTGGTCACGCTCTGGTCCGTAGAAACATGCAAAGCAAGTATTCAGTATTCTGTGATTTAGCCCCAGAGGACCTGCGGGCTAAATCAGAGAAGCCATTCAAATGAAAATGGCACGTTGTTTATTAGCTCTACTACAAAATCTGAACTAGCCGTTTAAAGGTCAAGGCTGGTAAAGTAATAGGAGTTCACTTCGGTACTAGTAGGCCTGCGTGCAAGTTAAATGGGCATCAAGTCTACGGCACTCAAAGCCATCAGCATCTTAATGTAGCAACATGATTAGAGACTATGGCGCAGCACTACAGCCCCATCGACTCTGTATCAGTGCGCCTATGTGCCCAGCTACAGCCACAATACAGCGAAAGCTACTGAAATGGCTTAAAGGTCTTCCCCGGATGACAAAAATAGAGCTTTATTTCATCATCATCAAACTCATTCCAGCGAAAATGTTAAACCTCTTACCGAGCTCCAATGCGCTATCATTTTGGTCCAAGCTATCCGCCCGCTTCCTCTGACGGTCCATCGGAAATATGAAGGCGCTCAGGGTTCCACAGATACCCTACCAAATCTACAGAAACATGGCCCTCTGCTGCATCATCTATTCCTCACAGCCGCCCGCGCTGTTGCATGGAAACGCTGGACGGAGAGCTGCCACCTACCGATCCTTTGGACAGCTCGGAGACTAAAAGCAACTGTTTCCAAAGAAACTGCACCAGAGACGCGACTGTGTGACTGCGATGAAAAGTGGAGGTCCTTCAGAATTTAATTAGCCCCGTCTACATGAAATGTGTCAAAATGACCATGCCCGTGTGTGCGAACACGTCTTTTGGATACAAACAGCACAGCATTAACGCGCGGGCGCTCAGCGAAAGATCGTGCTGAAAAAAAGCCCCACAAGCATGTTGCATTCATTTCCATGATAAAAACAGGGAAACGTTTCACTCGCGGTTGGGAATCGTAAATATCTCCGAAAAGGAAAAGCTTCATTAACATACATTATTAGTAGCAGTAATATATATAATAATCAACAATCATATGACCCCCTATGAGCAAGCTGTTTGGCAACAGTGGGAAGGATAAACTCCCTTTTAAGAGGACGAAACCTCGGGCAGAACCAGTCTCAAGGAGGGGAGAGGAGGAGGACATTTACATGTCATTTACAAGCTGAGAGGGCGTGTACAAGACATGACTGTTCATTTAAAAGCACAAGACAAGTACTAATTAAATATGAACGTTGATTTATGGCAGTGAGACGGTCATTTATAAGACAGCTAAGCAGGTGAGATTCAAGATTTCTATTTGCATTTTGCGCACAGGACCAACAGTCCATGCACATTGGAATTCTTGTGCAGAGGTCAAGTTACATCCATGCTGTCATTACATTAAAAGACAGCATGTGGACATAGAAACCCGACCTTGTCCCACAGCCCTCCATTTTGGTGGATGTAAGATTAGAGATCTGCTGTACAAACAGCTGTGATGACAAATATTTAAAATGTGCACTAGCAAATTAGTAAAGGAATGCAATGGGAGCTCAGGAATTGCTTCAACTGTAGAGCTTATGATTTCCTGTCAGATGTGAATGCCGCATTTTTGTCGAGCCTGAGCATCACTGAGTCAACTGGTGCCGCCTACTCGAGCTGGGGTCTTTTCCAGTGGGTGCGAGGTGAGCGTAAAGTGGCAATCAGGAACAGACTGATCCAAGCCCGCAGAAAGCAGCTATGGACGTCTATAAACGCCGCCGCAGTCTGAGATATCGGTCTGCTCTAAAGAACTCTGTCAGTTTAGGACATTTTCTACCCAGACCAGAAAGAAATGCTTCTTCTCTCCATGTTAGACTGCAGTGTGTCTGCTCTCCGTGCCCACAGGGGGAATGCTCGCCAGCCTTCAGTGTGACTGTCACACTGTGACACCTTCTGGAGAGTTAATCGCGAATATTGAGGTCTAAACTCTCGGAGACTGGAAACGACGCGAATGAACCGCGACCGATCCATTTTGTAATTCATGAAGCAAACAACTGTAAGCGCGTCTCCTTCCGCGGGCCAGCACAAACACGACTCTCGAAGATTTAAATGAACGCGCATAGGCAAACGCGTATCGCGTCGTTTGACGCAAAACAGACAATAAATGCATGTTTTTAAAGTCAATCAAAGAGAGAGAGATCAGCTATCACACACCATATAGACAAATGACATAAAAACAAACAGGCTGAGCTGCATTCTGCAAAAAGCATAAAGAAAGCAGGAGACAGCAAGTGCAACTTTCCTACCAGTTTAAAGGAAAACTGTCTCGTTGATAGTAATGAATATTTACCTGTTTTTCCGGAGTTGCAGAGCAAAGTTTAGTAGAAGGTAAATGCAAGTACTGACAAGCTAATACTTCCCTCTCACCTGTACAGAGAGGGTGGAGGAGGAAGTGCCTCTGGTCTTCTCAGGTAAAGACTCTCCTCCCACAACAATTAAGTAATTGGTGGGTTGTGTGATGTGGCACTGTACAAGCATGGGACTGAATGGTGCGAAGCCCACAGAGTACATATCCAAAAGCAAATAAAACATGCATGCTGTGACTGTCAGGCTGATAGATGTGATAGCATGAATTTCTTTATTAAGGATGGATGGACAGAGGCAAGGCAATATCACAAATGCAGACAGGGAGGCAACTCAGAAACAGTCATTCCCATACAGGCATGTTCAGACTTGCTCCTGCTAGTTTTCCAGTTCTGAAACACACACACACATCCTCTGAAGTCGTGTTTAAGGACAGAGCAAATTTTTTAAAGAACAGACAAACTGCATATATGTAGGAAACTGTCTTGTTTTGTTGACAGCAACCAGGCAATGTACAATGCGTTGCAGAGAAAAACGAACAACAATCGGGAACCCTTCTTAAATGTTTTCCTACCAAATGTTTCAGCAGCATGTGTATTTCCCTATTCAAAGTGCAACTTTGTGTGCAGAGGTTTCCTGTTTAGAAAAGGAAGAGCTAGTAGTAAAAAATCCACTAAAAAATGAATGCATGTCTTGTGCATTGCTGGTCTAGAACAAGTGATCTAGATCCTTTTCTGTGGGTCCAAACCATGCAAAGATAGTGTCCTGTTACTCCATCCTGATCGTAATACCTCATACTGACTATAGAACGGGTGTGGTGCATCACTAAAGATAGCTTTGTCTTAAGCAGTGTGGACAAGCATTATCATATTATTTGCCATTCTAAACCATGCACTTTATCCTGTCGTATTTCCATCTATTCTACATTTAGTCCTTCGACCTCCTGCTTCCTTTAATGGGAACAACAACAAATGCAGTTGTAGTAGCAGTATTAGCAGCAAAAGTAGAAAAAGCAGCAGCAGTAACAGCAGTTGCAATAATTACAGAAACACCTTATGAATGGTTGAACTGTAAACTTTTGCCCCTACAAAATAAAAGCACATTCAGTTTACTATTTGCAAAGAGCTGCAGTGGGAGGAGCAGATGTGGTGGTGTGGAATTTTACATCTACTCGCTGTCAAGAGGAAGCTCTTTCATCTG
Organism: Aulonocara stuartgranti; assembly: GCF_965226115.1. Lineage (NCBI taxonomy): Eukaryota > Metazoa > Chordata > Actinopteri > Cichliformes > Cichlidae > Aulonocara > Aulonocara stuartgranti. The sequence continues at coordinate 41,673,934 of NC_138939.1, forward strand.
TAGAGCAGAACTGGGTGCCGCTGCTTACGTGCATACATCAGGACTAAATGCACATATGCATGCAAATTCATGTATACACTGTTGGTGAATGCACAGTTCCTTAATGCAACAGTGAAAGCAATCAAACCTGACCTGTGTGGGGTATAGCCTGATGTCAGACTATAGCATCTGTGCTTTTAACCCTACAACAGCTGCTTCAAATCAAACCAGGGACTGCTGTTTGCAAAGAATTTGCCACATTTTCATCATGACTGTCAGTATGGACACTGGTGCTGAAACTCAAGCCTTCACAGTGGTAATTTCAGAACAGGCTATGCTAGAAGGGAAAAGAGGTGTGCATTTTAATGAGCTTAGTCTACCTACTGTTTCTCTCAATAATAAAAAGACTTTCGTTGCCCTGGGTGTTGCTTTAAAGAGCCCACACCCAAGTTTTTCTTAAGACTTCTCTGGGGAGACACCACTGCAGTCATGGTGGATGGTTGCAGAGTTTCTTCATTCAACCATCCCCCAGTGTGTAGTCCATGTATGTTAAATATGTCTGTTTTTGTTGGCTTATTTTGGGGTTTCTGGTTATTATTGTCCCTGTCCCTGTGTGTTAGCCCTGTAACAGACTGGCGACCTGTCCAGGGTGTACCCCGCCTCTCGCCCTATGACAGCTGGGATAGGCTCCAGCGCCCCCCGCGACCCTGAAAAGGATAAGCGGAAGCGAATGGATGGATGGTTATTATTGACCATTCGAAATTAGTTTTGTTGCTATGACAATTAGTTCTCGTTATTATTGTAAATGGAGTTTTGTTATTGTTTTCATGATTATTTTAGCATTTCTGGGTTCTGTTAGAACTGTCATTTTGTTTTCAGTTTACTCCTGCTGGTATTGGGCTAGTTTCTACAGTGCGTTGATGCCAAGTCCCTATTATTTTTAGTTGCTTTCTGTTTTATTTTGGTACTTCCTTTTGTCTTGTCATGTGTGAAATTGGTCCCAAAATCAGGACTCATAACACAAAGGGATAAACAAAAAGAAGGAGCTTTATTGCTATGAAAAATTCAAACAATACAAACAAAACGAAACCTAAACTAGAACCTAGGAACAGTAAACTAAGAAACTGGGAACTAGAAACTAGGAGCAGGGAGTAGCAATAAGGGACACACAGCAATAAGGGACAACACGACAACAGAGGACTTCAAAACACAGGATCACGAGAGAACAGGAAACAGGAGGGAAAACATCTTGAAATCTAAGGAGCGTGAAAAGAAAAGTGTCTGGGCTTCTTTAGTTTCCTTGAAGACGTTTCAGTTCTTCAGAACTGAAAAAGCTTCTCAGATGAGAGGGGAAATATCTTTAACCGCCTAACACCCAAACTCTTCCATGACATTCATCTAAATTTCTCTTTGATATTTGGACTGATTGGCACCTGATGAATGTAAAAACAAAGAATTACCAGATTTTTTTTTTTTTTTTACATAATTTTTGTTTCTGAGAAAAATGAGATCCACATATGAGGATATTTGTTTAAAATTTCAATAGAACAGTGGCAGTTTAATGTCCTCGTAAGTGGATATCAGGCCCTTGTAGAGCAAAACGTAATACAGCGTGTTAGGAAGGAAGGAAGGCTCAGGGCTTAAGTAATCAGCATCATGAGCTCATCCGATTAGAATAAGAATAAGCAGTCATCTAATCATTCACAGGGGTCTCCTTTTATTCTCCAAATCAATAAAGCAAAGAAGGAAGGAAAGACACACATGGACTGCCAATGCTGAAAGAAAACAGATTTAAGTTACTCATTACTTTAAACAATACATAAAATAAAAACCCCCAAACAGAACCTCACCTCTGCTGCCGCCCCGTGTGGGAGTGAAGAAAGAGTGAGCCAAAAGTGAATGCAGTCCTTATATAATGTGTGACAGGTGAGTGCAATTAAGGACAAGCACCACACCCAATCAAAGGGGAGAGAAGTAAACAAGGTGCATCTGGTGAAGTGAGTGGGTGTGCTGGGATGTGCTAAAACGTGGGTCTTTACAACACAGTGGAACCCCGGCTTACGAAGACCCCGTTTAACGAAAAATTAAAGTTACGAAGGCACTTAAAAGCAATATGTCTGCCCGAGGTACGGCAAAATGCCCGCGTAACGAAATAGAAAAAATAGAAAATTAGAAAAAATGAAATGAAATTCCATGTTATGTACATGCACATGTACGTATGTATGCATGCATACGTATGCTTTCTTCAACCTCCGCCACCTCCACCAAGAACTTCGTCTTCAGCCAGCATCGCCTCACTCAAAAGGCGATGGAAAAAGGTGCTTCGACTTACGAAAATTTTGACTTACGACAGACCGTCTTGAACGAATTAATTTCGTAAGTCGGGGTTCCACTGTATTTTGGTGTAGACAACCCAAAATCTGATGTCCACATATGTGGACATCAGGTCCTAGGAGGTTAAGGAAACTAGAGATGGCACGATACCACTTTTTTATGTCCGATACTGATACCGATATCATAAATTTGGATATCTGCCGATACCGATATGAATCCGATATAGTGTTTTTTAATAAACAAAACTGTTTTTAAAATATCTTGCTGCATTTTGTATAAGTTCATACTCAAGTTTAAAACAACAACTACACTAAAGCTATTCTGTTATACCTGTATGCAAAAAAGAATATTTCATAGTTCAGCAATACTGATCAATCTAATAAACTTAAACCTACACCATCCTCCCTATTCTGGTATTTTAAAGAGTACTTAGCATAAATATTAAGCAACCTAACTAATAGGGTTCCAACTCCCAGCAACAACAAAAATAAATAAATAAAAAATAGGGAACCACCCCTCACGCTCCACCTCATGATGCTTAATCGACGTAATCAACCTTAATTTGATGCAGTGTGAAAATTTTTTTTCAAGAAATATTAAATAGATTCAACATATTTCTTCAACAGAGCTGCAGACTGCACAGATGGTACCTTCCCAAAGGAAAAAGTACTATAGCTTACTAGGTTATAATAGACTTAATAGTTACTATATGCAGTAATGGACTTCTATTCATTTTGCATCAAATTAAAACTTTGGGTGTCAGATAATTATTTATTAAAAGCTAGACATTTTAAATGAGAATAAGAAAGAAAAGTATGTCTTTGTGCCCCCTTTTCCCTGTTAATGCCCTATTCAAATTCAAAATTCAAATTCAAATTCAAATTTTATTTGTCACGTACACAGTCATACACAGTACGATATGTAGTGAAATGCTTGGACAACTGCTCGTGACCTAAAGAAAATAAAAAAGGAAAAGGCTATGAATAAGATAGGAAATAAATATGAAAAATTAAAAAGGGTAAATTTAACTATCGGCCCCCCTGGCTAAACTTTGCTAGATCCGCCCCTGCACAGTTACCAGCATCAGCTGTAGAAAAAGATCCTGGTGTAGAAAGTAATATTAAATACATTCTAACAACAGCTGATCAAGCTTAAACGTGCTGCTGTTGTTCAGCCGCTGGTTTCCTCTTTCTGGTGCAAAGTGGGCCAAAAACAAACCAGAGACACGGACTCGCGACAGAAAAGCCGATCAGCTGATCGTTAAGCAGTTTCATGATTGAAGTAGCAGCAAGAAGAGGCAGTCGCTCCATATATCGCTTGTTAAGCTTAACGCAGGAATGCTTTACATTCAGAGATGGACTTACACACTTGCTTTACTTCTCTCGGGGATAACTTTGTCGGAGATGAAATGCCAGGTTGCTAGCGAAGCTCCACATGCTATCCAGACCACCGACAGGTCCCGCATGCCACAGCCGCTCTATCACGTGATGCATACTGCTCCGACGTGCTAACGTTCTGAGGTGAGTTACGGCGTGTTGCAAGTTTTGTGAGGTGCTTTCGTGATATTTAATGGATCGGATTACATTTTTTATTTTTCTCCGATATCCGATCCAGTAATTTAGGTCAGTATCGGACCGATACCGATACGTAATATCGGATCGGTCCATCTCTAAAGGAAACTTAAAGAAATTCAGACACTTTTCTTTCCAAGCTTCTTAGACAATGACCTGGATGACTGGGAACCTTCACAGACACATCTTGAAGTAATCAGACACAATTGGGCAGGGAGGAAGCAAAACTGAACACAGGACGAGAGGCTTTCAAAATAAAACAAGAAACACACTGAGATGCAGACTAAAAGATAAAATCTTGACACTGGGACTTGGGGGAGAGAGACATGGGAACAATCAGACTGAGGAGACGGAGAGGGCGAGAGACACGACAGGCTGGGAGAACACAGACCAAGAGAGCCAGAATATGTGTTAATCTGTGTTATACAGATTACATGAACAAGAACCTAAGAGCTAGAAATATAACACAAATTCAACTCATTTTAATTAAACTAGAAAACACACACTGGGCCACAGACCCAGGGCTAAGCCCATTTACGGTTACTTTCCCCTTGTCTTTTTAGCTGGATTCTGATCAGCTGTGGCTCACTTTCAGAGCTGATCCCAAAAGCTTCATCTGGACGTAACGTTTTCAGTGGGAGAAACATTTCGTCACTCATCCAGAGTCGGCTGACTGCAGGTTTCCCCAACCTTATAAACCTGGGGTATCAAGCATAAATGAGCTGTTGGCCACTGTTGCCACTGTCACCTCAGTGGAGAGCCACTTTAGTGTTGTTCAAGTAGTACAAAAAAAATCAAACAAACAAGAAAACACCCAGAAATATATCCAAAAATGTAACGTTTTGTTTGTTTTTTAGACAAAACTGCAAATGTGAGTGCAGATCTTTTGTGTTTTCCTCACTCTTAACTGACTGAAGCCTTTCATTGAACTACCAGAACCACTACCACATTAGCACAACTTCACAACTTCAAGGGCCAAATTGCATTATATTTATTTTAGTGCTGTCAGCGTTAATCTGAAAAAAATGATGTTAACGTGGCAAATCTCCGTTAGCGAGTTAACGCGGATCATCCCATGGTTGGGGCTGGACGGTGCTAAGGTGCTAACGTGTTGACGCCGTGCCCCACGCGCAGGGCGATCCGTGTTAACTCGCTAACAGAGATTTGCTGCGTTAATGCGATTATGGCGTTAACGTCATTTTAATGAGATTAACACTGACAGCACTAATTTCTTTACGTAAATATACAGGCCGTAAGTAGGGGTGACGTGGGCCGCAAGTGGCCCCCAGGCCGCAAGTTTGAACCCCTGTGTTATAAACAGTACATTTGTATAACGACTGAAACGACCACCACTGGTGAAGAATGGGCTGTGATGGGAGTTTTTTGATCATTAATATGCAAATTGTCATGACCACTGATCAGCAACCACTGACCAATGGCCATGAGTCCCATTCACAGAGAGTTGGGGAATGGCTGCAATCACAGCAGTGTAAGATGGTGACAGATGTACCCTTAGGCCCCTCCTCCATTCAGAGATGGTCTTTCCCTTTTCATATAAGTGGCCTCCTTGACTCTCTGCTCAAACCAGCGTTCCTGCTTGTCCAGGATGTTACATCCTCATCATTGAAAGAGTCTAAGTATTTCAGAGGCTTAGTAAATATCACTATAAATATAAGTTAGACGAGCCTGATAAAATCTATCTTATCCCTTTAGTAATTATTTGAGTTTGATAAGTTGAAATAAATGTCTAAAATGTTAACATATATGTTTGTGTTAAATTAAGGTTGTTATCTCAGACAAAAAATTCAGTATGTGCTTCACAGAATACCTTCTTTGCATGTGCTTAATATTTTTGTTTAAAATTGAATCAAAATATTTGAGAAATAGGTATCTATACTCATCAGTATCTTGGACTAAAATCATAAACAAGTAAAACACAATAACGTAGAGTAATTGAGTACCATGAGCCTTTTTCCTTGTTTTGTTCATTTTGTTTTTTAAATACTCTGAGCGTTTGTGTTTGCTCTCCTGGTTTGACATTCATCCTGCAAGTATGTGAGGCTTTGAGCTAAAAGGGGAGAGGCTCTTGTCTTTTTAGTGCTTGTTTATTTCAAGTTATCGCCATGTTTATGAGAATAAAATTTTTATTTGGAAAAATGTTTAAGATGTGGTCGTTTTTCATGCATGTATTATGAAACACACAACTACATATTAGTTTGGTTTTTTAGCCTTAAACTACCAGTGAAATACAATAACATTCATGTTTGAATGTCAGGGGGCGATCGTGGCTCAGGAGTTGGCAGGTACTCTTGTAATCGGAAGGTTGCCGGTTCGAGCCCCGGCACAGTCTCAGTCGCCTAGCCTGCTCTGTCAGTGCCCCCCAGGGCAGCTGTGGCTGCAACGTAGCTGCCGTCACCAGTGTGTGTGAGTGGGTGGATGACTGGATGTAGTGTAAAGCACTTTGGGGTCCATAGGGACTGAGTAAAGCGACATACAAATACTATTTATTAGTACAATTTTGATCACGTTCAGTTTACAATATTAAGCAAATGGAACAAAAGTTTGGATTAACTGACATCTATATTTCAGTTACATGACCAAGCATGTCAGTGTTATTTACTCAATTTTTTCATGTTTCTGTAACAACTACAATTATTCATTTCAACTTAATATGTTCAAGCTTTAGTTCAAGCTTTAGTTATGCAATTGATCAAGTATATTGAACAGATTTGACTGGTTTCCAATCTACTCAATATTTTTAAGTGTAAAGGCATTGCCTCAAAAATGTTAAGTAAATATCAGTTTTCGTTTTTAGAGCGCACTGGTCTGTAGGTGTCCATCTGCGCTTGCGCTTGGTGATTTAAAAAATGTTTTTATGCTTCATTTAAATTTGCTGCTAAGTCTATTTTCATTGTTTCTGTCCATACAGGGCGCTGCTCTTGTGACCAGCAGGTTGTCTGTCAGTGTCAGTTTGTTTCATTGACCATTTTACACTGTTGCAATGGCAGCTACCAGAACACACCAAGAATGCCTGTTCAATCTGTCACATTAAAAATACTTTTTTCTGTGACAAACAGAAGTGATTTTAATGTCTCCTTTACTAGGCTGTGGAACAGTAAGCTTTAACGTTGTGTTGACAAGCCATTATATTAGGTACGCCTGTTAAGCATTCAGCTGCCATTAACAAAAATATATACAGCAACTGTAGAGTTAGGCATGCAGACCTGGATAAGACAATGTGCTGAAGTTGAAAACGAGCATTAGAGTGGGGAAAAGTGATTTAAATGACTCTAAATGTCATGAAACATACCGGGCAGAACGCACGGAGGCACAGAGTTGCGGTGAAACAATTTATTTACAGTGAAGGGGATGCATTTTCAGGGACAGTGTATATACAATAAAATGTGAACGCGGAGCCGGGACATGCGGGTGAGGAGATGCACACTGGCACTCGATCTGAGGAGAGAGGAACAGGAGAATTAGGAGGGTCTTGCCCGAAACCGAGAAAACTATAAAAGAGACTTTACCGAGAGTTGGAGAACTTACTTAGTACTGTTTGCCAAAAACCTCCGAAAGGGAAACAAACCAAACGAGGCGATCCGGAGAAAAAGGGAGACAAAAATCCTGGTGAGGAAACAAAACTTCGTACAGTCACCAGCGAAAATAATCCACAGGTTCCAGTAGTGGTGTGCGGATCGATATTGAAATCTCAGTTCCTCCGATACCAGCAATTTATGTTCTAGAATTGATTCTCACATTAAAATATCGATATTTTAGTACTCTGGGGTAAATTTGTAGTTTTTCATTAACGGGAATACAGTGGAAAGAAACTACATCATTGGGATCGTCTAAATTTGAAGGAACTACTTCCTCTTACGCCTTTCATAGACATAAATGTGTCCAGCCCCTGGCGTGGGCACTCACAACAATGGCTGAGCGTAAACAGAGTCATGTGCGGTCATATTTTACCTCCACAAACAGCCCAGACGCGGTTTGTGATACATGTGGAAAGACAGTGAGGTGTTGTGGCAACACCACTGACCTCGTCAAACACCTCAGAGTAAATCATATCACAGAGTATGATGAGCTTATGTTGAGACGAACTGAAGAGGAGGAGAGGGACGGGTGCTGCTGGGGCGAGACAGACGTCTCTCGTCCTTTAGTGCTGCAGGTCTCGATGCATTCTCAATCATCCAGGAAAGTAAATCTGGAAAGTGCTGCAGGCAGGCAACATGCTCAGATAGTGCACAACTTCAGGTTTTTTATTTCTATATGATTATACTGTGTTATTAAGCAATGGGAACAAGTAGTCTGATGTCCTGTAAGGATTATGAAGCTATATTATTATTACAATTACATAATACAATTGTATATTGTATTATGAAATACAATGAAATATAAGTTTTTGTACAGAGCATCGGTATCGGATCAGTATTGTTGATAGGCAGAGCATAATTGTGATTATGACACTTTATCTTTATCATACAAAAATGTTTGCAATTTAAAGAAAAAGAGAAAGGGAGGCTATTACATGTGTGTCTACACTGTATGTGTTCTTCCTGCTGTGGAAAATACATGAACGGACAACTCCAGGCTTCCTTTTTTGTTGTCACCGATATCAGACAACATTGACTGCAGATGACATGTGGCACACGCTAGTTGATATTAGAACTGTACAATTTCCTCTCTGACTTTAATCACACTGTGTGGAACTAAACACACAAAAGAAAAGAAGAGTTCGGACACTTCCCCTGTATGGTGGTGGTTCCCTACGGGATTTATTTAAGTTATGAGATGCTTGTCAGAGAATTATGTGTGACGTCAGTGTAACGGACATCTAGCTTAAATTTTTGTCTTCTTTGTGTCTTGATCTTGCATTTTTCTTTTTGCAATAACATGCAGTCACAACTTATATTAATTCTTTGCTGCCATATTTAGCATCAGTGTGAACAGGACTAAGGTCAAGAAGCCCTCCTCACACCACCATCCTCTGCAGAAATAGCTCTATTAACTATTTCCCATCATCATTCTCTCCACCGCTGTTCCCCAGACTCCTCCAAACACACTCTCTATTTCTTTCTCTCTCCCCCCTCACTCTGTCACTCTCTCTCACACACACACACATACAAACACACAGATAAACTTCCTGTCATGACAAGGCTGAAATTAAAATGGCCTGTTAGTTTAAACCCGTTCACAGCACACGCTGATGTTGGGATATTTTCTCAGTCTTATGCAGATAGAGGCAGTCAGTAGTGCTGGGGTACAACTTGCAAACATTCTGTATGTAGGTTTGTGTGTGTGTGTAAATGGTAAATGAAATTGTCCTCGTGTAGAGCTTTTCTACTGTGCTTTCTACAGCTCGTCTCATCCACACTTTCATACAGGCCTAAGTGTGCCTTTCAATCTAACAAACAAAACAAGCTGTTTTTATTGGAGAGCATTAACTTTCATTCATTTCAGATATTTTGTCTTCAGTCATCTTAATAAGATATTGGAACTTGTTACTGTGATTTTATTACTGACTCAGAGTAATGCACAGTGAAAGTGAAATTAGCACATCTAAAAGCTGTTTGCTCAACAATGACAAGCACAAAACAGCTCTGTTAGCTCTCAGGGGGATAGCAGGCAGTGTAACAGAAACTAGCAATGATCCCGTTGAGTCACTTTGTGCTTCATGTTACTTCGGTCAGTTTTTAGTGCTGGAGTATTGCAAGTATAGCTGAAATAACATATAAAACATTATTCTGAAGACACTAAGTTTAAGACCAAATCTTATATCCAGACTGTGGCCTATGATCTGCTCCATTAGAGGGGCTTTTTTATTGGTAGTGCTGTACACTCAATTCTTTGGAATTTCAGGTTGACACAACCACCAGCACTTTATACAGCCTCTGTAGAATTATCCACATATCTCACTTATCTTAACTGCACTACTGTATAGTTCTGTGTAAATAATCATTCTGTACATACGATAATTTTTAATCCTACAACTGTTTACAACCTGCATAGTTCACATTTCTGTATAGCTGTATATCTCAGATTCTGTATAGTTTTTCATATTTATATCCTGTTCATAGCCTGTACATAGCTTGTACTCACTACAGCCTGTACATACTTATAGTTATAGAATATTCACAACATACTTCATACCGTGTACATTATAACATACCATAATAGACCCATTTCTGTAATATACTCACATATCTATATTATTGCTAATCCATCCATCCATCCATTTTCATCCGCTTTGTCCGGGGCCGGGTCGCGGGGGCAGCAGCCTAAGCAAAGAGGCCCAGACCTCCCTCTCCCCAGCCACCTCCTCCAGCTTATCCGGGGGAATACCAAGGCGTTCCCAGGCCAGCCGAGAGATATAATCTCTCCAGCGTGTCCTGGGTCTGCCCCGGGGCCTCCTCCCGGTGGGACATGCCTGGAACACCTCACCCAGGAGGCGCCCAGGGGGCATCCTTGTCAGATGCCCGAACCACCTCAGCTGGCTCCTTTCGATGTGGAGCAGCAGCTGCTCTACTCTGAGCCCCTCCCGGATGGCCGAACTTCTCACCCTATCTCTAAGGGAGAGGCCAGCCACCCTTCAGAGGAAGCTCATTTCTGCCGCTTGTATCCGCGATCTCGTTCTTTCGGTCACTACCCACAGCTCGTGGCCATAGGTGAGGGTAGGGACGTAGATCGACCGGTAAATTGAGAGCTTCGCTTTTGCACTCAGCTCCCTCTTCACCACGACGGACCGGTGCAGTGTCCGCATTACTGCAGCTGCAGCCCCAATCCGTCTGTCGATCTCCGGCTCCCTTCTCCCATCACTCGCAAACAAGACCCCGAGATACTTGAACTCCTCCACTTGGGGCAGGAACTCATCCCCGACCCGGAGTGGGCACTCCACCCTTTTTCGGCTGAGAACCATGGCCTCAGATTTGGAGGTGCTGATCCTCATTCCCGCTGCTTCACACTCGGCTGCGAACTGCTCCAGTGCGAGCTGGAGGCCCTCACCCGATGAAGCCAACAGAACCACATCATCTGCAAAAATCAGAGATGAGATTCTGAGGCCACCAAAGCGAAAGCCCTCCGCCACTTGGCTGCGCCTAGAAATCCTGTCCATAAAAATTATGAACAGACAAAGGGCAGCCCTGGCGGAGCCCATCACCCACCGGGAACGAGTCCGACTTATTGCCAGCAATGCGAACCAAACTCTTGCAACGGTTGTATAGGGATCGAATGGCCCGTAGCAATGGGCCAGACACCCCATATTCCCGCAACACCTCCCACAGGACACCCCGAGGGACACGGTCGAATGCCTTCTCCAAGTCCACAAAACACATGTAGACTGGTTGGGCAAACTCCCATGCACCCTCAAGTATCCTGGAGAGGATAAAGAGCTGGTCCAGTGTTCCGCGACCAGGACGAAAACCGCATTGTTCCTCCTGTATCCGAGGTTCGACTAACGGACGAACTCTCCTTTCCAGCACCCTGGCATAGACTTTCCCAGGGAGGCTGAGGAGTGTGATCCCCCTGTAGTTGGAACACACCCTCCGGTCCCCTTTCTTGAAGATGGGGACCACCACCCCGGTCTGCCAGTCCACAGGTACTGCCCCTGATCTCCACGCAACATTGCAGAGGCGTGTCAACCAGGACAGCCCTACAACGTCCAGAGCCTTAAGGAACTCGGGGCGGACCTCATCAACACCAGGGGCTCTGCCACCAAGGAGTTGTTTAACTGCCTCAGTGACCTCGCCCCCGGAAATTGGCGGGTCATTCCCCTCATCCCCAGACTCTGCTTCCTCCTCGGAAGACGTGTCAGTGGGATTAAGGAGGTCCTCGAAGTATTCCTTCCACCGCCCGACAATTTTCTCAGTCGACGTCAGCAGCGCTCCACCAGCACTATACACAGTGCAGGTAGAGCACCGCTTTCCCCTCCTGAGACGTCTGACGGTTTGCCAGAATCTCTTCGAGGCAGCCCGAAAGTCTTTTTCCATGGCCTCTCCGAACTCCTCCCACACCCGAGTTTTTGCTTCAGCCACTGCCCGAGCCGCATTCCGCTTGGCCTGTCGATACCTGTCGGCTGCCTCCGGAGTCCCACAGGCTAACCAAGCCCGATAGGACTCCTTCTTCAGCCTGGTGGCTCCCTTCACCTCTGGTGTCCACCATTTGGTTCGAGGATTACCACCACGGCAGGCACCAACCACCTTGCGGCCGCAGCTCAATGCAGCAGCTCCCTCGGAATGCTGTTGAAGCTCTGCCGGAGGTGTGCGTTGAAGATCTCGCGGACTGGGGCCTCTGCTAGACGTTCCCAGCACACCCTCACTACGCGTTTAGGTGCACCAGGTCTGTCCAGCGTCTTCCCCCGCCACCTGATCCAACTCACCACCGGGTAGTGATCAGTTGACAGCTCAGCCCCTCTCTTTACCCGAGTGTCCAGAACATATGGTCGCAGGTCTGCTGATACGATTACAAAATCGATCATCGACCTACGGCCTAGAGCATCCTGGTGCCACGTGCACTTATGGACACTCTTATGTTCGAACAGGGTGTTCGTTATGGCCAAACTGTGATTAGCACAGAAGTCCAATAACAGAGCACCGCTCAGGTTCAGATCAGGGAGGCCGTTCCTCCCAATCACGCCCCTCCAGGTCTCGCTGTCGTTACCCACGTGAGCATTGAAGTCTCCCAGCAGGACAACAGAGTCTCCAGGTGGAGCACCCTCCAGCACCCCCCCCAGGGACTCTAAGAAGGCTGGGTACTCTGAACTGCCACTCGGCGCATAAGCGCAGATGACAGTCAGGACCCGTTCCCCGACCCTAAGGCGCAGGGAAGAAACCCTCTCGTCCACCGGGAAAAACCCCAACGTACCGGCAGCAAGCCGAGGGGATATTAGCATACCCACCCCAGCCCGCCGCCTCTCACCAGCCCAAGCCATGCATAGAGGTGAGCCCGACTATATCTAGCCGGTATCTCTCAACCTCACGCACTAACTCAGGCTCCTTCCCCACCAGAGAGGTGACATTCCATGTCCCTATTGCCAGTCTTGGCAGCCGGGGGTCAGTCCGCCAGGGCCTCCGCTCCTGGCCGCCACCCGGCACACAATGCACCCGACCCCTATGGCGCCTCCTGCGGGTGGTGGGCCTGCGGGAGGATGGGCCCATGTCTCCTCTTCGGGCTGTGCCCAGCCGGGCCCCATGGACTAAGGCCCGGCCACCAGACGCTCGCCCTCGGGCACCCTCCCCAGGCCTGGCTCCAGGGCGGGGCCCCAGTAACCCTATCCCGGGCAGGGTAAACTGTTCCCTCGATGTCCTTTTCATAAGGGTCTTATGAATCGCTCTTTGTCTGGTCCCTCACCCAGGGCCAATTTGCCATGGGAGACCCTACCAGGGGGCAAAAGCCCCCAGACAACATAGCCCCTGGGATCCCTGTGACACACAAACCCCTCCACCACGATGAGGTAGCGATTCAATATATATTGCTAATATATATTGTAATATATCTATATTACTAAAGCACTTCTGGATGGATGCAAACTGCATTTCGTTGCCCTGTACCTGTGCATGTGCAATGACAATAAAGTTGAATTCTATTCTATTCTATTCAAAGTAATTTGTTTGCAACCTCTCAGAACCACCATATTACGGAGAAAATGTTTTCTACATTTTCTGCGGGATTAATTATGCTTTAGAATAGAATAGAATAGAATAGAATAGAATAGAATAGAAGGCACAGAAGAGTGCCTTTCATTTTCTTTATTCCTTCGTCGGCCTCATTTTCTCGGGAGAGCACGCGCTTAAGGACGCAGACAATAGGGATGACATCAGATGCAGATGAGGATGATGCGCTTACCTCCTTTGTTAACTCCTCAAAGGGAGCTAAAGCTCTCAGGACCTTTTCCAGTAACCCCCACTGCTGTGCACTAAGTGTGGCAGGCAGATCATACTCTGCAGAATATGCACACACGGCTCGCTTCTGTTCTGTGAGGGTCTTGATCATATAATATGTGCTATTCCATCTTGTTCGCACATCTTGTATCAGACGTTTGGGTGACATGTTCAGCTCCATTTGAATGTCCTCCAAATGCGAATATGCCTGTGGTGAGTGTTTGAAGTGACCCACTATTTTTCTGCCCACTGTCACAGCATCACATACACCACGTTGTGCAAGCAGTCCCTCATTCACCACAAGTTGCAAAGTGTGCGCGAAGCATCCCAAACTTGCAACACCTAGCCGGTCCAGTGTTTTGAAAATGACAGTCTTCACTACAAAGCTTTCTTCGTTATGAATTAGCATACACGTTTTTATTGAACATTTGAAGAACTAGCAAAGAACACAGAAACTCTTGTAGAGGACATAAAGTCAGAGATAGAAACGACAAGGGGCAGGTGCATCTAGCACAGGTAGAGCTGCTGCAAAACCCCACAGAGCCCAGCAGCCAGCAACAAATTCTGGATCCTTTGCTTTTAGTTAGCAGTTAGCATTAGCAGCACATCCTGTGTCCAGACTTTTATGCTGCGCACTGTGACTCACAGCAATGGTCCCGGGTCAGCCGTGACTTTGTATTAAACTAATCCTAAAGTAATAATGGTATTTCTAACTGAAACTGTATGACCCTTCAAGGACCTGCAGTTCAAAAAAGCTCCCCTCCGACAGCCAAACCCATCTGTTCTCTGATTGGATTGTTACATTTGTGATTAACATGATGAAAGGAAGAAAAATAGGGTCAAAATTCGTACTTGTAACTTGCAGAGATTCACGTTTTTTTTTGGCTAAGTCCACACACAAATCTTTTTTACGCACACACAAATTATTTTTACACATACAAATCCTGATTTACAAGTACAAACTATTTATGACCACATTTTGAGCCCATACCAGCAGAGTGAAACTGAAAAATGGATTGAAACTGAAAAAAGAAATTGTAAGCGAAAACAAAAAAATTACAGTTTCAATTAATTTTTTTTCACTAACCATTTTTTTTACAGTGTCAATACAAGATTTTTCAGTACATTTATTTTAGTTACAATAATTTTTTTTCGGTTTCATTTCAAGGTGGCATCGTTCTGATCCCATAGTTCCCAAGATTTTTTTGCTAGGCCCCCCTTCCCCTTTGTTTTACAAGAAAAATGTTCGCAGCCCCCCCCCCCCCCCCCCCCCCCCCCACGCGCACACACACACACCCTCCAACCACACGCGCCCATATTTTGCTCCATTGCTGTTTATTTCACACCTCAAACATTTAGTAAACAGTTAAGCAAATACAAGTAAACAGCAATAAATTACAGGTAGTAATAAAATAAACTACTAACTCTTTCACGCTGCGTCCGCACCTACACGGGTGATTTTGAACACGCAGCTGTTTCGTCCACGTAAACGGCGTTTCGAATCTCCGAAAACGGAGATTTTTTAAAACTCCTTTTTTGCGTTTCCGTGTGGACGAGGAATACAGAGTTGGTCACGCAGCGTCAAAGGTATATGCCTTTTTCACGTCACGCTGTGGCCACGTTATTGTTTACATGAGATGAACTGCAGAATGATAGAGACGAAATACTGTTAATCTGACTGTCTGCAGGTTTTACACACAGTTACTGTCCCTCTGTTTACAAAGGCAGAGGCGTCACGGTGTCATTATTTTACATGTAGTTGTTTTTTCCTGTGTAATAATGTTCAACATTGCATCAATACATTTTTCAAAAAATGCCTCTCTGTGCAACATGGGTTCAAAAACATAAACAGCTGTTGGATCCTGTTTGTCTGTGATTTAAACAGCCCAGCGCTGCTCCTGATGCAGGGAAAACCAACCCTGCAGGGAGACCTACCTCTGCACCTGTGCAGGTGAAGCCAAAGGGCAGATTTGCTTCACCAGATTTTCTAGTCTTTGGCTTAGAATGAAGTTGGTTTGGAAACATATTCAGCGACGCTTCATCTCCTGCTTTGCGTTTGTGTGGGCGCCCCGTGCTAGCAGTGTCCAAGCATTTTTTCCCTTTTCATACCGCGCCCCCCCTGCAATGGCCTTGCCCCACACTTTGGGAAGGTCTGTTTTGGGGGAAGCAATAGCTGCAGAGGTGACGAGGGCTGTATCCCAATTCAGGGTCTGCAGCCTTAAAGGCTGCATTTTAAGGCCGATTACATCAATTTGAAGCCCTCAAATGCGTCCTTCATTCCCCTGAATTTTAAGGATGTGGCGGTGTAGACTTTGTGGCCCAACATATCCCAGAATGCATAGCGCGGCGTTGGGTGTGGATAATTTAGCCGGGCAGAAGGGGAGCGGCGGAAGAGTGAACTGTCAAAAGTAAGTACTGAATATTATGTCACTTATTTATCTGCAAATGTTTAATAATGAAGAACATTAAAACATTCCTGTTGGCCACATGTTAGCAAAGTTATGTGACATTAGTGACGTTTGTACTAACTTGGTTTTAAAGCCTTTACTTCAAAATATACGCCGTTCAATAGCTGAGCTTAATCTCACAGAGATTGTGATGATTTTGTGGATAATTAAAGTCAGTCATATATCCACAAACACGACAAGCTGAAAGTCAGTGATGCTGCTCGGTTTGCAGTCCTGAATATCACGGCACAAGCAGGATTCACTGCACTGTTAATGTGAGCTGTGTTATATTGCTGCCTCTGCTCGGTGGTGTCGAGCCAAACGGACTTTAACGTGTGTTTGAACGAGCTGACGGTTCACTCGTTAAGCTGAAAGAAAGATGCTTTAATCACAGCAGTCACACATGTGTCCACTGCACCATCTGGAACTCTTCTTGTGTAGCACTCGTAATAACACAAACACTAAATCCTGCTTCTCTGGTGCTGTTTTGTAGCAGTGTGTACACCTGAGACTGTCACCTGTCTGTCTGTCCTGCACTCTCTCTCTGTTTCTTTCTCTCTGATTGTGGAATAAAAGTATGAACATGTGTTTATAAGTTACACTTGTGTCTGAATCCTGCAGCTTATCACACATTTGATTTCCATGTGTGACGACTGCAAGTGTCCAGAGTGAGGACAGACTGAGGGAGCCACTGCTGCACATCATCTGTGAGGCTTTGCACCCCTGATGATCCACCAGGACAAACTCAGCAGTGTGTGAGGAAGAGGAGGAGGAAGAGCCAGCAGCAGCTGACAGATGGAGAGAATAGACAGATTGTCTCCTTTTTGTGAAGGACTGCTAGGAAAGTTTAACATAACTGTCTGTGCTGAATCAGTCTTATTAGGTAATGTTCAAATAATGTGATCATCCCAGTGTTTCCAGTGTGGGAGAAAGTACTCAGGGCCTTCAAGTTACACACCATGAAAGGCAGCAACAAGTTTAATGTTCAGAAACCTAAAGTCTGTATCAGCAGCAGAATGGAGCTAAAATAAATGTTGGTTTCAGTTCTATGAAGCTTTGAGTATTTTGGATCAGTAGCACTGCTGTGTGTGTTGCATCATATTGCTGTAATTGTTTATATGCTTTATATATTCTGAGCTAAGTTGATCTATAGTGTTACATCATATTCTATAAGGATGTTATGTGTTTGTAGACTTTCTGCCCAGTTTGACCCATTTAGCAGACGTCAGCCTGTTTAAGGCTCTGATGTCTATTCTGTGTGACTTACAGCAGTTATGACATGGTCTGATTTTCTCACCCAATAAAGGAATATTTCATATATCAGTCTACTCTTCATTCTATCAGACACAGTTACCACAGCTCGTACATTTGCTTTTTACACATATATGTAAGCATTGAGCCACATTTAGCAATGCCAGCATATTAAAAGAACAATATTTGTCTCTTATATGTAATGCATCTATAGATACACTGTCAAAGATACTCGTCTTTGAGTGAAGATTTAAGGTGATAGGAAATATAAATAAATGCAACTTGAACCTTTGACACAGAGTTCAAGCTCACTGCTGTAATATATCCTGTAATGTACAGGGTGGGGCATTTATATGGATAAACCGTAATAACATGGGAATGGTTGGTGGTATTAAAGTCCTGTTTGTGGCACATTAGTATATGTGAGGGGCAAACTCCTCAAGATGGGTGGTGACCATGGTGGCCATTTAGAAGTCGGCCATCTTGGATACAACTTTTGTTTTTTCAGTAGGAAGAGGGCCATGTGACACATCAAACTTATTGGTAATGTCACAAGAAAAACAATGGTGTGCTTGGTTTCAACATAACTTTATTCTTTCATGAGTTATTTACAAGTTTCTCTTTGTTCACAGCCATTGACATGTCGAACAGGACTTTAATATCACCAACCATTCCCATTTTATTACGGTGTATCCATATAAATGGCCCACCCTGTATATATATCATAATAATCTGACAATAACTATAATATTGGCCATATTATATTTACATTACCAGAGTGAGATGATTTTAGTCTCATGAACAACATGAGCTAATTGTTATTTCCTAACTAATCTTAAATGAGTGTTCAGCACAGAAATGAAGCCCAACAATCATGTTTACAGTCCTGTGGTCTCAGCCTCAGATACTCAATTAATCAAAGTGATGTCATAAAAAAATGAATGACCAAAAAACCATTTTCTCCTTCATTTCTGTCACACAAAGCTGTATGTAACATTTCTCGCGGTTAGTATCATGGTTGCTAGGCAACCTGAGCAGCGCGACGAAGGCTACCCATATGGAAAAGATATATATAAATCTTATAAAGTTTGTATCTGTCTTGTGTGAAACTTGTATGAAAAGCATACAAGAGTGAAAACAGAGATAAGATCCCTTGAAAAATTCTATAATGAAACTTGTATGTTTTGGATACTTACTAAATATATGAAAGTAATGAGAAAGTGGCCACTTTCACGACTAAATCACATAAGTTTTTACTATTTCTTTTCCATATGGGTAGACCGTCCCATTTCACAAGCCTCTCACTTCCGCGTACTCAGTGCGCGTACTGCACGTACTCCGAAGCATGCGGTCGCTGGATTGGGACACAGCCCAGCTCTTGTGGTTTGTGTGCTTTTGCTGCATTATCCTAAGTTGCACTACATTTGAACTTTTAGGGCCACCGAACAATAAGGTTAAATGTTAAACGGTTTAATGTTAAAGTTAAACATTTAGTGCAGCACTAGAGTAAGCATGATTTTTGGGGGGAATAATATACATAAAATTGAATTTGATGCATAGTGCTGAAGTTTACAAACAAATGAAATGCACACTTTGTTGATATGCCATACAGGACATACATCAGCTACATCAAGAGTCATTGCCCATAGCTCAGAGCTAAATCTGGCCAATACCAATCATCATCTTAGAAAATATAGCCATGGTTAAGTTTGTGGAAAATATTAACTCTGATGTCTACAAGAGTGCACACTAGTATAATGACTGCTTTCTGTGTAACTACTTTGTACATTTTCATTACTGACAGTAGGGAGATCTTTTCACAAATTCTAGATGTATGCATATTCTTGCAACTGAAAGACTACTGAAAAGAACCATTAGAGTGCCCAGATTAGAGTTTTAAGTTTGAAATGTCAAATGAAGCTAAACATTTAGTACTTTTAGTCATGTAATCAACTCTATTCATTAAACTCCAGATCTATTTTCAAAATAGAAAAAAGAAAATGTTTCTACTGCTATCTTTTCAGCTTGATGTGGTTCCAATGCCTCATTCATATATACACACCTTTACTCTTTACATTTGTTCTGTCCCTCTGTGAGTCTTTTTTTTCCATCTTTTTAGTGCAGAAAGTTTTGAAAAGAGGACTTTTGTGTTTGCAGTAGACTCACGTTATACATGAACTGTTGTCACATTTGCAGGGGCCTGTTTTGTCTTGCAAGTATGTTTTTTACTGTGACGCTAATAGCTTATAGAATGGGAAACTACCAGCTCCTCAGGATACACACTGTTTTACTCAGGCCGTTCACTCGGATGTGGCTGATAAAAAACCTGACTGACTGGTTTTAGTTTTGTAGTACACGGTAGTGCTGGGTGTGGTGATGAGTGAGGGCTCAACACTTCATTACACAACTCCACATGTTACTCGCTGACTCGCTGTTCCATCCCTCTGAATAAATATGAGTGCTAGAAAACGTTTCAACATCGCCATCATGTGGAGCTTGCAGGCAGTGTTGGGAAGGTTACTTTTAAAATGTATTCCACTACAGATTACAGATTACATGCCCCAAAATACATTTTGTAATGTATTCCGATACGTTACTCAATGAGAGTAACGTATTCTGAATACTTTGGATTACTTAATATATTATCATGCTTTTTACAACTACATGAATGTAGTATTCATGTGATTTGTTACTATTATTGTAACAAAATACTAAAAATGTTACTATTATTGGTACTATTATTGTCTTTTCCAGGTCTTTAGGCTACTGTCATGGTCCTGGGTGTTTTGGATTAACCCGGGTTCTCGCGGTTTGTCCTGCCCGTGGGTCTGTCTTACATTATAAGAGTGCCTGGGACTTGTAAAGAGTTATTCATCGTGCACTTTGTAAATAAATTCACTGTTCATTATAGGAGTCCTGCATTTGGGTCCTACTTCTCACCTGCAGCTCCACGGTCTGACAGACCTTCACAGAATAATCCAGCCACAAATGGACCCAGGACTGTGACGTTTTTAGTGACTCACAAAGATGGACAAGTGCACAGTTTTGTGTTTAACTGTCTGTTAGCTTGCCTGAAAGCATTGTGCCCTGTTGAATGAACAACTCTTTTGTTTTTAGTTATAAGGTAGAGTTTTCATATCAAACTGCTCAGAAATAGAATTAAATACATATTAAGATATTGAATTACATGTAAATAACTGTAGTGGCAAATTTCTGTCCCAAGCTTCGAAAAAATAATTCTTCCACTTCTTAATGTGAGCTGTTCAGATTTATTTCGGACTCGTACATACAAACAAAAGATGTCACGGTCAAAAAACTATTTGCTGCTACAGCGCACATTTCCATTGCCGTCCTGGCTCACTCTAACCTGCTACCCAGAGCGTTCTGCTACCACACATGCGCTGTAATGTTTTCTTACCCGACACAAATTAAACGCGCAGCATTTATTCTCTAACAACATATCATACAAAATTAAACATGTAACATAATAACTGAAACAGTATCAAAAATATTTCTCTATAGATTGGCTCTAACAATAACACAATGCTATCTGAGAAGGTATAGTCTTTAACCCTTTTTAAATATATTCTGTGGGTCAAATATATTTGATCCACATAGCATAAATTTGCCAAATGATAATTATAAATGATTTCAACAAGCTTGTGTGTATTTCAGCTAGATTTCAGCTCAAGTTTTTCTTATTTTGCGAAGCTTTAATTTACAAAGATTTACACTGTGACGTTATGCCTCGATGCATGCTCAATCATCCAGGCAGGGAAATCCCAAAAAGTTGATTCTGTTCATCTGGACGTAGCGTCTTCAATGGGAGAAACATTTTGTCACTTCAGCCTGAAGAATTCACTTGGATGAGTTTTGAAACTTTTCTCCCACTGAAAACACTGCGTCCAGATGAACTGAATCAACTTTTTGATACAGTCCATGCAATACAATAGTATTCAAATATTCATTAAAAATCATCCTTGATAGTTGATGTCAAACTTTCAAAATATTTCTCCTCTAGTCCACTTACTGTAGCTCTGGGCAACGTTTCATCTCTATTGACTGCAATATTCCAGAAAAAATAATATATGGCTTTTGCTCATGTTTGATGCAATACAATGGCATCGTATTCAAAAATTCATTAACAATCATCCTTGATAGTTGAGGTCATACTTTTAACACATTCCTCCTCTGGCCCACCGACTCTACGTCTGGGCCAAGTTTCATCTCAAACTACTTTCATACTCGCAAGAAATTAAAGGACAATTCTGCTCAAATTTACAAAACTTTAAAGGAATGTGATAACATCATGTTACAAATGTATTAAAATCATCTGTGATAGTTGACATGAATTTCTCAACAGATTCCTCTTCTTGGACACCCACACTGTATGTGTGCACAGAAATTAAAGGACTTTTCTGGTCAATTTTCAACATGCTCGATCGATTATATCATCACATAAAAAATTAAAAATCATCTGAAATTGTTGACATGAAATTGTCAGATGTGCTGGAAAACATTATATTCAAATGATGAAACACCGCAGAACTAGAACGTGAATAACTACATAAAACCAAAGGAAATTATGAACCCACAAAACTCGAAACGCTATTAATTCTCTACAGTACAAATACCTCTTACAGGTTACTCTGGCCCGTTAAAACTAACAGACCCTTAGGGCTGTTTTCCAAGCCACTAAATTTAGCCCAGTTAGTTACTGTAGCAGTCTCATGAGGTGCTATGATTCAGTGACAACTCCAGATATTATTCCACTGCGAACTTTAATCCATCCAAGCACATGTACACATAATGGCCAATGCCAAAAACGTAACCCCCCACGTACTGGATTAGCCAACACAGGTACGGTAGCTCATATGAGACAAATGGTGCAGAGTGATCATTTAACCAAATAATCTACAGTTACCAAGTGCACTGAGCTACAGGGAAGATGCTGCAAAACTACCTACATTTCAGTTTGCATCAGAGAGGGCAGCCCCAGAGAGCTTTTGAGGCAGGGAAGGGTTACAACTGGGCGAGTCCTCTCATACGTCGGCTTAATCTAAGCTCTGCACTGTTTGCCGGCTAAAACCAATCAGAGATTTGGACTCTTTAAACAGACAGCCAATCCATGTTATACTGGGGTACTCAACACCACTTTCCTGTCTGTCTTGACTTCACTATCCAGTAAAGGCAAAAAAGAGAAATATAGCAGTAGTTGGATCCAAAACTTTGCAGATATTTTGTGTGAGTGCAGAGATGATGCATTTGTGGAGACTTTCATGTCAACTATCAACTATGTCAAGATGACTTTTTTTGTAAGGTTTTGTTTATTAAAATAACCTTGTTGAATGTGAGTAGAAATGTCCTTTAATTTCTCTGGAATCATGCAGCATTTTGTGATGAAGGTTGACACGCATGCAGAAAAGGTAACGAAGAGGAGTCAAATGACATTTTCATGTCAACAATCACAGAGGATTTTTTTGTTATTATTCTTTATGTGATATAATCGATTGAGCATGTTGAATTTGACCATAAAAGACCTTTAATTTCCCCAGAATTATGCAGTGGATTGAGATGAAACTGTGCGTGAAAAACTGATGAAACTAGTGTGGGTGTCCAAGAAAAGGAATCTGTGAGGAATTCAGCTATCACAGATGATTTTTAATAGATTTCTCACAGGACATCATCACATTCCTCTGAAGCTTTTGAATTTGAGGAGACTTGTCCTTTGATTTCTTGGGAGCATGAAAGCAGTTTGGGACGAAGCTTGGCCCAGATAAGAAAAAATCTGTTAAAAGTTTAATGTCAACTATCAAGGGTGATTTGTAATGAATTTGTGAATATGATGCAACCAGGCTGTCCCAGTGCAACGCGTGCGCTGGCGTGTGAGTGTGAGCGTGCATTTGTGCGCGCGCGCGATCAGGAACGAACGAGAGCATGCGCTGACATAAAGGCTGGTGTTGAAGCGCAAGATAATTTATAGGGTGGATCAGAAGCGGCTGGCTTCATCGCGGCGCACAAATGACGGCTCACTTGACCGCGGTAGTAAAAAAACAAAACGCCATCACTAACATCACTTCAAGCGGGCCTTGGGGCAAGTGTCCTGCTTTGACAATGATGGTTCGTACGGAGTATCTGAACTGTGGAAGAACACAAAGTAAAACAGATAAATACTCCTCTGTGGGCAGGTTTCTGGGCGAGTATCTCCATCTGTGGGATTTCTGTGAGGCGTGTCTACGGACTGCTGGTCCCGTCGCTACGATACTTCCGTATCACTTCCGTGTGCTTCTGTTGAAAGGCGGGTTTCCACAGACTAGGTAACCGTGACTTTCTTGGTTGTACGAGGTCAAGTTAGCGTTGAACATTCAAATATCTCAAATCTCGTCCATCTCCGCGCGGACACGAGGTTTGGCTCCATGGCTGACGGCCGAGGGGGGCAGAATCCGGAGCAGGAGCCGAGGGGCGCCGCGGGTGGAGACGGTAGGTGGAGACATTTTTGGTTCAGCCGCTGAAGTTAAAAGCTAAACGGAGGCAAAAGTATAACGAGTCCGAACCGGAATAAAAAGTTAGGATGAAAGAATTGCTTCGAACTACTTTTAGTAGTTAGAGGGGCTGGTGTGTTGGAGATCACCTTGGTTGCTGTCACTAAACCCGAGTCTGGTTCAGCTCAGCCCGGAGAACAGCGGCTGTACCGACTCCATGCGGGACTTGCCCCGACACAGTGTGTGCTTTACAGCCTCAACAGGCCGCTGTCGGCCTGCTAGTTTTCACCAGGAAGCCTGTGTGGACTATGCTACACCTCTGATAATTATGGCCACTCATGACGTCGTCGTGACGTCACACGAAGACAAAGTTTAACAGCCCAACTTTAATGTAGTTAACTGATAATGCGACTATTAGAGACTGTGGGCTGGTGGAGTGAACGTGAATAATGTTTTCTTTATATCTGCTTTAACCAGAATTCTGCGATTCTTCACTGCTTTGTCGCAAACAGCTGTTCCACAGGACACATTACAGCTGGAAACAGGGATCTTGGCGAAAGTGAAAGCAAGCTCAAAGTACCTCTTAAGAAACAAACCACCATGTTCTTTGATTCAGTCTTTGTCAAGTAATGATGACATAAGTTGGTTGGCAGTTTTTAAAAACTTCATTGTGTTTTGTACTGTTGGCATTGCTTTGCTACTGATTGTAAAGGTTTTGTTTTATGCCCCTTCCCCCCACCTTGAATAAAAATATGAGTAAATAGTCTATTAATTATCTGCTTGCTCTTCCAGATGTCGTTGATGATTCCATCCTCGAAGAAGGTGCGGTTGTCTTTAGAGGGTGAGTCTCAGCATTGCTGTTGGGTACGGTCATACCCATGTGTTTGACCATAAAAATCTTACATTTTAAACTGAGGATGGATACAGAAAGTTGATTCTGTTCATCTGGATGTAGTGTTTTCAGTGCGAGAAGCATTTCATCACTCTTCCAAGTGAAATGTTCACTCTCATCTGACTGCAGGTTTGCCCAACGTGATAAACAGTGCATTTGAACAATGGCTGAAACTAGCACGACTGACTAACAGTGGGCCTTGAGCTCAGTTTCAGGATAGCTATTAAGCAAACTGACATCTCCATTGATCAGTATCCATGAGTACTATTCACAGGCAGAAGGGGAATGGCTGCAATCACAGAGCTGTAGATGGTGAAAGATGTAGTCTTAAGTCTCCATCCATTAACTCTCTTGCAATTCAATTTAATTCAATGTCTTTATACAGCGCCAAATCACAACAACAGTTGCCTCAAGGTGCTTTATATTGTAAGGTAAAGACTCTACAATAACACAGAGATAACCACCTGTGAACTAGTGGTTTGGTGACAGTGGGAAGGTAAAACGGCCTTTTTAACCACGAAGAAACCTCTGGCAGATTAAGGCTCAGGGAGGGGCAGCCTTCTCCGGCAAACAGTTGGGGGTGATGGGAGAGGAAGACAGGTCAGGCACTGTGGAAGAGTGCCAGAGATTGCCTATTGTTGTCAGGGTTGCAGGGGGCTGGAGCCTAGAGCAGGGCGATATGACCAAAAATATTTATCATGATATACATTTGAAAATTTGTGATAATGATATAACTGACGATATAATTGACACTAGACAAAATACTTTACAACTCCACAACTTTATTAGTGCAAAAAAAAAATCAATGTATTTTCACTTAAACAAGCAGCTGTTTTTTATGTGCATTAAAGTTATATAAACATGTAACAGTGCAAATGCAAATTCCTCGCTGACAGTTTAACCAAAAGGTATTTCCAGTGGAAACTGGCCGACATATCCTCAGCATAACCAAGTATAACATCCACAAAACTTAAAAAGAGGTTATACACACAATACGGTAATATCATGTTGAAGCACAGTACGTATCACTCCGCAAGGCTCCGCCTACGATAGCCGTAATGCTCCAACAATCCATCAAGCGGTGCGGCTTCGTAGCTTAGCAGAGTCGTAGTAAAACATTTGACAGATTTTCGAGCGCCGTGCACATAAAATCGTTTCGAGGTCAGTAAACACAACCAGAGTTCATACATAAGGCACACGGGGTTATAAGGGGCTCTGTCGACTTTCAGAAAAATCAAAGGATTGATTTTAAGTGCGCCGTATTTTCCAAACAACACGGTAATAACAACGGCCCGCTAGCATGCGCTACCAAAAATAGTGCTTTGTTGTGTATCTGACGGACGAAAGCTAAACCAGTTCCACACCAGTGAAGTTGCAGCATTTTTACAAACCAGTTCTGGTTCATCTGTTTCATTCAACGATCCGCTTTCGCTCTTCTCATTCTGCGTCGCCGCCGTGCTTTTTCCGCCATGTGCATATGAAAACAAAGGCACTGCACATGCGCGTTTTACCCATATTCTATCGCAATATTTGATTTTCTTATCGTTGCCCAACATTATACCGGTATTGCCGTGAACGATGTGATATGGCCGAGCCCTACTGGAGCCTATCCCAGCTACCATAAGATGAGAGGCAGGGTACACACTGGACAGGTTGCCAGTCTGTCTAACACCAATGCATAGAGAGAGACAACCATTTACACTCACATTTACATCTATGGGCAATTTAGAATTACCAATTAACCCAGGGGTACACCTGAATAAAATGATTAGTTCATTACCAGACCTCTGGAGAACTTTAAGATAGTTTGAGGAGGTCATTTATCCATTTAAATCAGCTGTGTTGGATCAAGGACCCACCTAAAACCTGCAGGACACCGGCTTTCGAGGCCTGGAGTTCCCTACCCCTGAATTAACCCAATCCCATTAACTGCATGTCTTTGGACTGTGGGAGGAAGCCGGAGTACCTGGAGAGAACCCATGTAAAACAAATTTTGCATGAATAGAAGAAAGCAGTTCTTCGTACTTCTTAAAATATGTGCATTGAAGGACATGTGCTGGTCAAAAACAACTCCAAGATTCCTTACAGTGTTATTGGAGCCCAGAATAAGCATTTGGTTAGATACCATATTTCTATGATTTTTAGGGTCGAGTACAATAGCTTCAGTTTTATCTGAATTTAGAATCAGGAAATTACAGGTCATCCAGGTCTTTATGTCTTTAAGACATTCCTGCAGTTTAACTCATTGGTGTGTGTTATCTGGCTTCATGGACAGATAGAGCTGGGTGTCATCTGCATAGCAGTGTAAATGTATGCTATGTCTTCTAATGATGCTGCCTAAGGGAAGCATGTATAATGTAAACAGAATTGGTCCTAGCACTGAACCCTGTGGAACTCCATAATTAACCTCAGTGTGTGAAGAGGACTCTCCATTTACATGCACAAACTGGAGTCTATTAGGTTGCAAGACAGCTAGGGACCCAGTGGGCGAGCAGTCATTCCTGTTATACTCCTTTGAAGTCCGTGCGTCTTTGCCTGCTCAAATCAGCATTACCTTTTCAGGATGTGCACTGTACGTGTAAATAGACTGCAGAGTACTGGGTACTGGGCTGACAATGTAGCAGAGTTGTTTGGTCTGAACTAAAATCACAACACTGATCATAGGTAGGTTTTACATCGAGCTTGTAGTTTATTTTGCAGACAAAACTTTAAAAAAAAAAATGATCATGGTACTTTCTCTATATAAATCTGCATGTCCAGCTGGTCACAGCAGATGCTAGATGACAAACGAATTGGCTTTTCTTTTCCACCTGAGCACTCAGTGATTCATACAAGCACTTTTTATAATGCTGACGTGCTTTCTAACAACAACTTGGGGTTAGGTGTCTTGCCCAAGGATATTTGTACGCAGAGTGGAACAGCCAAGGATTGAACCACCAACCATCTGATTAGTAAATGACTGAGGTCACATGATTTGGACTCGAGTCATTAATTTTATGACTTTAGACTTGACTTGAAAAAATGTTCTAAGACTTGTGACTTGACTTGGACTTTTACACCAATGACCTGGGACTTGAATTGGACTTGAACCGGTTTACTTGAAAAGACTTGATATCCATCCATCCATCCATTCGTGTCCGCTTATCCTTTTCAGGGTCGTGGGGGCGCTGGAGCCTATCCCAGCTGTCATAGGGCGAGAGGCGGGGTACACCCTGGACAGGTCGCCAGTCTGTCGCAGGGCCAACACACAGGGACAGACAACCATTCACACTCACATTCACTCACACATTCACACCTATGGGCAATTTGGATTAACCAATTAACCTATCCCCACTAACTGCATGTCTTTGGACAGTGGGAGGAAGCCGGAGTACCCGGAGAGAACCCACGCAAACACGGGGAGAACATGCAAACTCCCAAAAGACTTGATATTTCACCACAAATAGGGCTGCTCAATTAATCGAATTTTAATCACGATTACGATCTGGGCTTTCAACGATCATTAAAAATGACTGAGCTGATTATTAGCCCCTCCCTCGTGCTTTACTCTCGCTCTGCTCCGTGTGGCAAATCGAGGGCACCTCTCTGCATTTCGAACATACGTCACAACAATTAAGAGCAGCGATCTCCAACCTTTTTTGCGCCACGGACAGTTTATGCCCGACAATATTTTCACGGACCGGCCTTTAAGGTGTCGCGGATAAATACAACAAAATAAAACTAGTACCGGTACCGAAAAAAAGAAAATTTATTCATGACACACGTGAAAAGACCCAGGAAAACCGAGTAAACGATAACAAAATAACGCTGAAAACCGATTAAAAACCCTGAAAACCATACATTTCACACCTGAGCCTCAACGCTCGCGGCCCGGTACCAAACGACTCACGGACCGATACCGGTCCGAGGCCCGGGGGTTGGGGACCGCTGATTAGAGGACCCGAGGGAAGCTCGGAAAGCTCAGCAGAAGTTATATGGAGAGGAGAGTGACTGCTGTTGGTTGAAAAGAGAGGTAAAAAACCTTCAGTGGTGTGGAAACATTATGGGTTCAGTCAGACGTGGATCAAGTAGACACAGTGGGTAAACTTTGCTACAGTGTAGCTGCACCACAGAGCAACACTGCAAAGCTCACTAAACACAGATGTTTACATTTTTCATTTATTTTTTATATTGCAAACATTTGCACTGTTATCAGTATTTGCACACTATTTTATATTATTTTTTGACAAACTTTAAAGTCATTATTCAACACATTGTTATTGTTAAATAAATATCGTCAAATAATCGAGATCTCAACTTCAGTGAAAATAATCGTGATTATCATTTTTGCCATAATTGAGCAGCCCTAACCCCAAATATAAAATTTAACACGCATATTATATAGAAAGTGTGCACCGTTAATTCAATTCATTTATTCAAACCACACTCTGTACGTATGTGTGCGTGAGCTGTAGCACAGCCAATCAAATTAACCAGATTTTTTTTTAAAAAGAAAAGAAAAAAAAATGCTGTAAGGAGTTATTTTTTTTCAGGTACATAAACTATGAAGTAGTCAACAAAAAAACGAAATGCAATATGCAAAACATGCAAGAAGAGAATCACAGACAGAGATGGAACAACTTCCAACTTTGTCCGACAGTTGAAGTTGCATAAAGAACGGTAGGTTCTCTCTTGCTACGATGAGATCATGGGCCCGTTCTTCGTACGTCGCTTACTACATCCAAGATCAAATCATCGCGCTAACCGTGAGCTCGCTAATCCGGTTCCCCGAACACACCTGCTGTTGACGATTACTACAGCTGGACGCAGGAATGTGAGATCACTGGGTGTCGTAAAAGGGGCTACGCATCGATAGTAGAAACATTGATCGGCAACCCGCTGATTGGTCGGCGAAAATGTCGAAGGGGCGTGCTCGGTATTTTCCGGCAGCAGAGCAAGAACTCATGAGTGAGGGATTACAGGAGTTTCAGAGTTTAATTAAAACGCAAGAGAACACTGCAAAGGCTGCAAAAGCAAGGAGAGAGGGCTGGCAGAAAGTTGCTGACAAATCAAACTCGTAGGTAATTTAATAATAATAATAATAATGGATTGGATTTATATAGCGCTTTCCAAGGCACCCAAAGCGCTTTACGATACCACTATTCATTCACTCCCACATTCACACACTGGTGGAGGCAGCTACGGTTGTAGCCAGGCTGCCATATCGCGCCATCGGCCCCTCTGGCCAACACCAGTAGGCGGTAGGGTAGATCTATCATATGACACTATATTGTCCAATATCATATGGCATTATATTATATTATAATATGTTATATTATATCCCCTTTCACATTAGAGCCACAACAGGACCCACAAGAACATGGGAACAAGTAAAAGTGGAATACAGGAGTATTCTACAGAATGGTAATATTTATCTCTTAGATTGCTTTGCGTCTCTTGGCAAGGTAATACTGGCCTGTAATACTCTGTTAGTTTGTTCATAACAGCAACCAAGAAAAGGGCAGAGGAAAAAAAGACAGGTGGTGGTCCTGCACCCCCTCGTCAACAAGTTGGTTAAGTAAATAATATCCTCACGGGAAAATCGATATCTCTCTATGAGCACACTGTCGCGCTGAGCTAAAGGATCCTGTCTGTCCCGCAATATACGCTGAATTCTGAGGACTCTCCTTATCAATCTTGCACCTTCCGCAATGGGTTGCTCGCGTATACGGACAGGACATGGCTGCGACAGGCTTCCCAAATCCACCTTCGCTTTTATAGCCGTGGTCTCTCATCTTGATTACACGAAGTAATTTACAATTACTACTCTGAACTGTGAATTACATCTGTAATAATCACATACATGTAATAGAATGTTAATAGTACATTTCCCTTTTTTAGGAAATGACCTGTATGTATCTGTGTGACATCAATAAAAGGATCAGGTGCTGCATTATCTTTAGTTACATTGATAATATTTATTTATGGTGAAACAGTGGAAAAATATCGCTGTTGCTTTCGTATAAATGAAGCGGACATACCTGCGTGGCCGCGATCTAATCCTGTTTACATAAAGTAAACCTGCTCCCGAGCAGGTTTACGCTTACGGCTCTGTTGCTATGACAGCAAGTCCCGGATGAGCTTCGGGGAACCGACTGATCCAGGATCACGCGAAATCGTCAACAATCTAATCCGGCTAACCTACTTAGCGAGGTACGAAGAACGGGCCCCATGACTTCATCTAACTTTGTGATGTCAACTAACTTTAATGTGTATGATATTTTTGTCATGTGATTTTAAAGCCGGCCCTACAACCGCATCCAAGAATAACATGCAGCTTATCTCAGAACTGTCGGTGAAAATTATTCTTGGAGCTAAGTTTAATTGAGCTGCATTTTAAAGAGGTGCAATTTCACAATTTGTGTATATTTTCTAAGTTCACTATTTCGACATGTGTTGAGAAAAACACAGAATTAAAAATCACATGGTCTAATATTTACATTTAGCATAACTGCAACATGCTTTTTTCTTTTTTTTTGTTTAAAGACTCGAAAGGACTTGAAATTCAAAGTTTCAGACTTGTGACTTGACTCGGACTTTTACACCAGTGACTTGAGACTCGACTCTGACTGCCATTACTTGAGACTTGACTTGAGACTTGAGGATAAAGACTTGAGACTTACTTGAGACTTGCAAAACAATGACTTGGTCACACCTCTGGTAAATGACCTGCTCTACTTCCTGTGATGCAGTTCCCCTAATAGATAGCTGCCCCTCCCTGAGCCTGGTTCTGCTGGAGGGTTCTCCATGTTAAAGGGGATTTTTTTTTTTTTTTTTGCTTGCTCATAGTGGATCTTCTGATTGTTGGGGTTTTCTGTTTTTTCTGTATTATTGCAGGGTCCTACAATATAAAGCGCCTTGAGGTGACCGCTGCTGTGATTTGGTGTTGTTTGAAGTTTACTGAGGAGAATCTTTGTATAATAAAATTGTGGGTGTTTTTTTTGTCTGCTACAGGTATGTGATTGCACATATAAACACAGAGGAGCCCAGTCGACACGTGACTTCTGAGGATTTGGGAGGAAGGCCAGATGAACAACAGGATCCACAAGTCAAAGAAGTGGTAGAACAGCTGCGCAAGATAGCCGACAGTTTAAACCGCAATGCTGAGCTTCAGAGGTGACTGCATCAGCTGTTTCAGCAGATTCTTTGAATACCAATTACCAATATGCTCTTTCCACATCATGCTGACACAACTATTGGCAGATTTACAATGCAAAACCTCACTTTCTTTTCATCTTTTCAAAGTTCAATGTGTTTAAAGCAATTGTTTACATATTATGTAAATATAAGGCAAACTTTTGAATGTGACTGGTGACATTAAAATGCAGGATTTCATCACCCATCTCCTAATATCCCGGTGCGATGTCCTAACTCATGTCAGTTAAAGTTCACTCTATACTTCCAGTGTAACGATGAAAAACACAAACTGGAACGTGTCATTTCTTGAGCTTGACCATGGCTCTTTCCATGATGCTATCTCGTAGCACAGTGGTACTGACTGGAGAATTGGCTCCACCTACTGCTGCTCTCTAGCAGTGAATTAAAATATTGAGTCACTTTCTTTAACCCAGGGGTGGGGAACTCCAGGCCTCGAGGGCTGGTGTCCTGCAGGTTTTAGATGTGTCCTTGATCCATCACAGCTGATTTAAATGTCTTGAAGTTCTCCAGAGGCCTGGTAATGAACTAATCATGTGATTCAGGTGTGCTGACCCAGGGTGACATCTAAAACCTGCAGGACACCGGCCCTCGAGGCCTGGAGTTCCCCACCCCTGCTTTAACTCCTCAGCTGTAAAAGGCCGATGTGGCATTGTGGTCACCGTGCTGGGTGAACGGACAGCATGGGTGCTCAAGTTTGTGAATGCGATAACTTAAGAATTTTGCCATTAATCTAATGGGTGCAGCTACTAAAAACCTCTGTCGAGTTCGGATCTCAGTGACCTCAACCTCGGGGTCAGAGGTCATGTCTTCTGAAAATCTTGTGGACACATTAAAGACAAAGAGGTCACCTGAGGTTTTCAAAATGATACCAGGAGGCTGAGGGGTAGCGCTTTTGTGGAAACTCAGATTGTTTGTGTTGCACTTGCATGACAAGTCGGTATACGATTAAACTGCTGAGCGAGCAGATCTGAACTATGAACAGTACTAGCAAGAAGAATTTGGGTCAGTAAATCAGTTCAGCCAAATCATTCTCATATTTGAATGTGTCCATTTCCTCCCATCAGACTGATAAACCAGGTTCAGGGGAACTGCGTTCAAGATGTCTTCATGGCAGTTGCAAGAAACATCTTTGCTGATGGCATCAACTGGGGTCGAGTAGTGGCTCTCTTCCATCTGGCCTGTAAACTTATACACAAGGTACACCATCTGCCACAGCTGGTATTCTGTGATCCCTGCCTGTCAGAATCTTTCTCCTCATGCTGGATATAGGAAAGGAATTCCCCAGCGTGGCTTTTTCTCACACCCACCAAACGTACAAACATAATGGGTGTGAGAAAAAGCCCCCACAAAAGGGCCGCAATTGCTGTGGCACAAACGTGTTGCAGCCACTGGGCTTAACAGCTCTTCTGGTGGAATCTCTGCACTGTAAGTAATGTTTCCTCACTGAGGTTCCAGTACGTTCAGCATTCTGTCAAAATTCCTCACATTAATTAAAGAAATACAGACTTGTAGTAAGTGTGCATACAGGGCTAACAATGCCTGCAGGAGGGTCTCATGCACATTTGACAGCAGGGTTCCTACGACTTATGTTAATGGCTTTGTTCCATATCTGTTTCTCCTTTAAAGGCTATTACCGCCAATCACTTAGAGAACATCCAAATGATCATCAGCTGGGTCCTCCAGGTCATCAGGGAGCAGGTCTACAGCTGGCTTGTGGCACAAGGGGGCTGGGTAAGTGAGTAAACGTTCATAAAGCTCATTGCGGTCTTCTGTTTGGACGCCTCAGGTACATCCACAGCTCCTAATATTGATCTGTTGATCTTGCAGGAGGGGGTGATCCGTGGTTTCTCTCGATGGAGGACAGCAGCCATGGTAGCATCAGTAGTATTGGTGGTAGCCTTTGTTTACTACCGGAAAGTACGATAAAAACATCGGACCTCACAACCAAGACTGCAGTGCCTTCATCTGGATACAGACGGCTTGTTAGGAAATCAGTCACTCCTCAGCCTCCATCTCATTAACAAGAGGAGGTAAAGTACTGTGCTTACAGGGACGGATCTTCTCTTTTCTCAGGTTTCAAAGAACAAAAGCGCTTTTGCTGCCAGATGTCCAGTGAGCATCTCAGCCTTTCTTCACTAGCAGGTGATCAGTGGCTGCCGTGGATTTCTGAGCTGCTGTATCTAACACTGGAGGCTCTCAGCTGTCAGCCGATGCTGCTGTTGCACCCGATCTTACCTGAACCACACCTGAGGGAGTTTACAACAACATAATTATCTTAATTAAGCCATAGTTTCACCGTAGCTGGTGTCTGAAATTTGAATTATGTTGTATTCTGTCTCAGACAGTCTTGTCTCTTTAAAGTCTTTTTATATACTTGTTTAGGTTTCTAGTATCAAAGGACGTCAAATCACACTGTAAAAAAATGCAAATGTTCCTTTTATGGATTTTAAAAACTGGACAAGAATCCTCAAAGTGAGTTTTTCTGAAAGACTTCTTCACTGAACTGTTTCAACAAATAATTTGAAATTACAAAGGGGAAATGTGTTGGTTAAATAAGCTTTTATCAAGAAAACAATGTTTTAACAAAGTGCAATGGTTTGGAATAAATGTAAACCCTATTTAATTAAAACTGTAAAAAGAAATCATAAATATTTAGTGTTTGTTTGTTTTCTATGCAAATTTAAATAAAAAAGAAGGGCAACGAAAGACCTGAAATGTTGTTTACAAACATGTTGGGGGAAACGCAGAAATGCTGCTGCTCCTGAATTCACTAATAATGAAAAACCATCATCTCTAGTTGGACCAAAGAAAAAGTGAAACACAGACGTTCCATCCTCCAGGGCACAAAGAGGAGGCGAGACCGTGTAGCTTTATATCATCTCTGTCATGAGTATTTTACACACCTGTACAGCACCATTAATGATCAAAGATCTACAGGCACCAGCCACTAACACAGCTAATTATGTGGTAGCAGCTCCACGTAGACATGGTCAAGTTCAAAATGAGCATCACAAAAGACAAAGTATCCGGGTCGATTCTGTATCAGGGAGACTCAAGGACTCATCTTCTCGAGTTCCTGAAGTTTTTCTCAGACTGTTGTTTTTGAAAAAAATAATAAATAAAGACAGCATCTTTT
This sequence comes from Aulonocara stuartgranti, assembly GCF_965226115.1. Lineage (NCBI taxonomy): Eukaryota > Metazoa > Chordata > Actinopteri > Cichliformes > Cichlidae > Aulonocara > Aulonocara stuartgranti. The sequence goes on from NC_138939.1 coordinate 41,709,101, forward strand.
GAAATGCATTTCCAGCATTAAATCCAAAATGAACAATTAGTAATAACTCAGTCTGTGTGTGTTCTGTCATGTCTTGTTCATTCGACCCACTTAACAATTGGCAGCTCTATTTGAAAGTAAATAGGAAGAGGTTATCTTAAGTTTGGGGTCTGCAAATCTCATAAACCCATATTTAATTCACAAACGAACATAGAAAACGTTTAAACTGGGAACTATTTCAAGAAAAATATGAGCTCATTTTGAATTCGATGGCAGCAACATCTCTCAAAAGATTTGGGCCATGGATAAGTTTCCCACTGTGTAGCATCCTATTCTTTAATATCGGCAGGTAAGGTCTGGGAACTGAGGATGTTCTCCAGATGTTCTCAGCTGGGGAAAGGTCGAGTCGACTGCAGGCAGCCCAGTTCAGCACCCAAACTCTTCTGCTAAACACACATGCTGCTGGAATAGCTGCAGGTTATTATTATCCACTCCAGATGAGAAGAAAAGCTACATTTTCCAACATCTGTGGGATATTGCCCAAAAAAAATAGACTGTACGTGATGACCTCCAGCAAGATAATTTAGCCTCCCGAGAGACTGCAGATGCAAATTAGTTGTAAGCCATGTCTGGCAGCATTTCTATGAATCGTCTGAGCCGTTGTCTCTTTCTGGAGAAAATGACTCAAAATTCCTAAGACGACCTGGTGTGGACCTGTGTTCTGTGACAAAACATGCTTCTTCTAAGCTCAAAATAAAAATGAATTAACTGCTCCAATTACACTACACGTTGTCTCCATTTCAAACATTTTCTTTTTAAGCCTTTGGCAACGTTTGAGGGGAAAAACATAATATAAGAATTGTCTCAGAATTTTGTCACTAGGAATAAGTCATTGTACCATGAAACTTTGTGAATATGGGGTAAGATCTTTAAAAGTTCAATACAAGGACTGAAGCGGTGCACAGAAAGGGAACATTTAGCATCTGGAAACGCTTTGGCGAACAGTTTTCAGCATGTACACGGATTGTCGGTAACTTGTGATGTGCTAAGAGCCCAGTGTCTTCACAAGAATGGAAAGGAGCAATGACAACAGTTTTTCTGAAGGTTTCACAAAATACTGAAATAACAAACCTCTGCAGCTGGTTTCTTAATTTGAAACGGGGGGAAAGGGGCAGCAAAACACTAACTGAAGTAGATGGAGAAAGGTTTTGTTGGAAATAGTTGTACAGTGCCACTTTTAATTAGGAAATCCGAAGTGTCTGGGACATCTGGGAGTTCATTGTAAAGCAAACAAACTGTAGCAGTGGTAGATGGCTTACCTCATCAAGCTTTTATTTACACCGTTCATTATCTTTGAATTATTTAGTTTTACAAAAGAAAGAAAATCAATGTAGTAAACATTTTACTGCTAATCTGAACTGTCGGGGGTTTCAAACTGAAATGAGCTGTGGGCCACTGCTGGGATGTCATCTCATTGGAGGGCCACGTCAGTGTTCAGGCAGTACAAAACAAACAAACAAATAAGAAAAGACCCACAAATTTATCAGAACATTTTGTGCCTTTTTCTTTTTCCCTTCGAATATTGTGTAAAAAGACCAAACTGCAAACGTGAGTGAAAACTATTTATTAAACAAATAAACATAACAATTTTTTTTACCCCAAATAATACATGTTCAAAGCAACACAACGGCGGCCCAATATCAGACAGAACTCCACTCTGCAGAGTCATAATGAAGCAGCTCGTTTTATTTTGTAGCTTCAAGCTGCTCTTCATATTTTGGCCACCAGATGTCAGCAGAGAGGACTGTGTTGAAATGCTTCGAGTAATGAACCGTATTTCAACACAAGCTTCAAAGCTTCATTTGGCCATCAGCACCTGTAATCCAGGCAAGGCAGGCTTAGAGTGCTGGAGCTGTGCTGGGCTTTATACAGCAATCTATCGCACACACATACTGTCACACTGATGAAAGTGTCTGTGACAAACTGGTGTACAGTGTCGAGCTTAAGGTGCAAACCGCTGGATGAGCCACTCCTACATCCTTACATGTAACAGGAATATTAAGTAAATATGAAGGTACAACGATTAAACAGGAATGACACTGATATTTAACAACTAAAGCACTTGCTGTAGTTTTACAGTACAAACTACACTTTATACTGTAGTCGTGAAGTTCTTCAGACATTACCGGACAGAGCTCAGTGTGGAAACATGATGTCCAAACAGGTACTGCCTCCTCCTTTGTGCTGATCTTATTCCACACATCATCTTCAGTTCAGACAGATAGTCTACCCTCAGTCACCACTTGCCTTCTTTCCTACAGAGGCCAGTTCAACATATCCATATTATCCCCATCTGTACATCTGTATGGGGTAAGTTCAGTCTGTATCTGTGACTGAACTTACCCCACTACTAACATCAGGCTAAGCAATATTAAAAAGGTTGTATTAAGAAGTGTTTAGTTTATAGGGTGGCTGTAGCTCAGGTGGCAGAGCAGGTCAGCCACTAATCAGAAGGTCGGTGGTTCGATCCCAGGCTGCCTCCTGGCTGCACGCCAAAGATACTAACCCCATGTTTGCCTACTGGTGGTGGTCAGAGGGCCCGGTGGCGCCGGCAGCCTCTGTCAGTGCGCCCCAGGGCAGCTGTGGCTACAATGTAGCTGCCATCACCTGTGTGTGAATGACTGAATGTAGTGTGAAGCGCTTTGGGGACCTTAGGGACTAGAAAAGCGCTATACAAATACAGACCATTTACCATATAGCGTTAAGCATTCTGAGTGGTCTGTAAAAAGCTGGGAAAAATTAAATTAGGATGAAATTAAATAATTAAATAAAAAAATCCAGTTGTGTGTCAACTTATCAGCATCACTGCTACATCCTGTATACATAAGAGGGTAAAAAAAATCCATTGATGGTTTTCAGGAAAAGTCTTTAAAAGTGTTCACAAACCAGAAACCCTCTCATTGCCTGCACCAAGGTTTTGTATCTGTTGATTGCTTATGTTGAACACTATCTGCTCCAGAGCATAATTTACTGTGGCGATGTGAAAAGAGCACCTCGTTGACAGTAAAACCCAAGGCTAAAGCAGAGGTTACCTCACTACGCCTAAATCCTGCTTCATATTTCAGGAATACGTCGGACTCTTTCTTTAGTGTTACAGCATTTACGGCGCTCCTTCTCAGTCAGCCTGACTAATTCCTTTTCCTGCATGTGTTTGTGTTGCTTTTTGTTTGCCTGTGGTCAGTGAGCACCCTCACCTTGTCGTACCAGTGTCCTGGAGAGCACACTACACCTGTCCTCCACTCCGTTGGATCTGCTCTTGTAGTCTTTTGGGTCACTTGGAGTCTTTTGGACTTAACAGTGTGGGCAGGTACTTTCCCCGGTACAGGAATGCTGCACCGAGTCGCTGGTTTTACAACACTCGGAGAATAATGCACAGACACGCCTTGGCACATGCATTAGCAGGTGTCTTAGAGCTGCAGGCTCATCTCTTATGGAAGCTGGGGCTGTCAATGATCTGAGAGAACTTTCCAAATGAATCTATTGTGTCCACAGGTTCTTCTGTTTTTGCTTCTTTCATGTGGTCACCGATTTTTGCCCCAGGGGAAGGGATTTGATTCAGAGTGCTGATCCTGGGGAGGAACTGGGCCAGGGCTGGATCTCCTCGGTCTAAGCCCTGCAGTCTTTGCCGGTGGTTTCCCAGACTGAGCAGGACTCCATGTCTGTCAGAGATATAGATGTTGTACCCATCTGGCAAGATCTGCTCTCTGAAGATGCAGTCCTCTCTGCTGCAGGCATGCTGGAAAAGTTCACATTACATTCACATGCATCACTCTCCACATTCTACAATATACTTTATTGTATCCTTTATTTGAAATAAGTAAAAACAATATGGCTTTTTGGCATTTGTTTCCACTCAAAATGCATTTGTTTGCTGATCCTATATACATGTTGTACAAAGAGGGGTAAGGGTTAACAGGGACTATTAACAAAAACACACACACACACACAAAACATACGTAAATGGCACTGCAAGTTCTTCGATGGCTGTTTGCTTTGACCAAAGATACCCAGCCAGAGGCCAAGGTTGTTGTTGGTGCTGCTGGGTCTTTTCATTCAGCTTTTTCCACTTTGCAAACACATCCTGCCCTGCACCACACTGAACAAAGGTTGATGAACTGGTCGACTATTTGAATGAATGACTCTGCTGCTTGCAGTGAATATGGAGACGATTAACAACATATCACAAGCACGGCAGACCTTGCGTCACTTGTGTCTACAGAAACCTTTCTAGAATAGCCGCTGAAGAAGTTTGCAGTTAAAACGTACTTCTACTTTCTTTATGGAATAACAGTTCCCCACTTAGAGTTCAAATGTCAGCTTGACACCAAGTGAAACTAAAGTATTTATTGAAGTAAAAGTGCTGTATCAGAATATAAAGTTTAAACCAGTAATAATCGCATTTCAGTCGAACTGTGCAGATTATGAAATAGAGAAAGATTAATTATTAATCAATCAGATTAATCAGTTAAAACTTTTTTCCAACAGGTTTTTGCTATTTTACAAAGAGCACAAAGATGAAGAAGAAGCTTATTTCGCCTCTATTTTACTTGTCATGTGTGTCTCCTCATATGAAGAGAAGAAAACACGACACTGCGGAGAAAAGCTCCTTTTTAGACGACCTGAGGTCATCATGGTTTCACTGTGATTGTCTGTGTGAGGTAAAGCGTATTAGCAATTGCTGGATGAGATGCAACTGCAGTTGGTATTGTAACTATTATAGCTGCTGCAGTACATAAATATAACATAGTTGCGTCACAGGCAGAAAGGATCAGGAATATTCACATGGCTGTGCAATCCTGTGAAAGCTTAAATGCACCTGTACTGCTTCCATAGGAATTAAGAGGAGAAGCAGCAGCCAGGTGCTCCACAAACGCAGGACTTTAGGCACTTTGCAGGTCTGTGTTAACGTGTCTCAGTCTTCCCAGGTGTGGATGATCCAGTAAATTAGCCCCAAGGTCAGACTGTGCAATGCTCAGATAAACTGCCAAAAGACCCGAGACCTGCATCTCTAACTCGATAGGCCTCAGTTTGTATGTTAGACGTTAAAATTCATCACAGCAAATTTAGAAAAAGACTGAACAAGTTGCTTCTTCTCTCTGAAAAGAACATGACGGCAACAACAAACAAACCACAAAACATCTGGAACACAGTCCAAGTAGAGATGTCTGGCCATGATGTACAGCACGAGTTTGGAGAAAACCGAGCACAGTATATGAACACAAATATCTCAAAGCAACTGTGAGCACTGTGCTGGAGCGCTGATCTATGTGTGGGGTCACATATTCTTACTTTCATGTTGGGTAGTTTGCTTGGTAATACAGAACAAACTCTCCAGTGCTGGGATTTCACAGACATTTCCAAAACGAGCATTTACTTTTGCTTGGAGCTGCTTTCTGAATCTGTTTGGGCTCTAGGACTCGCTGAAAGGTGAGGAGGAAGAAGCATGACTCCATCGTGAGATGTAACATTTAGAAAAAATGTTAGCTACCACGAAAACACCCCCCTCCCTCACAACTTTTATCATTTGGAACTGAAACAATGACTGAATTAATTGATAACATTTTTTAAAAATTGTATTCTTAACTGTAAAAACATGTAATAACTGACAGATATTAGTAATAATATTCAGTAATAATTAGTTTTTTCATTTGTTTATGTTGCCATTTTTCTATTTTGTTTGTTCTATTTACACTCTGAGCTTAAACATTGCATGTGTCACTTTTACTACACATGTATGCTTTACTGTTTGATATCAGCATCACTCAATCTGCACACAACACAAGTGTGTGACATTTGTCGTGTTTTTAATGAACTGCATGTGTCACTTAATTAGATATGCTAAAGTTATTTCTTGTCCTTCTACATTGTATTTTAGTCTTTTTTGTGTGATTTTGGAAAGAATTTTGTATCTCTCGTTTTGATAAGTGATATAAATAAAAACATGTATTCTTCTCCTTTTGTTAGTATTATTATTATGCTCACCGATGAGTACAGTGTGCCGTCGTCTTCTATGCAGAGAAACCTTGCGGTTGCCACCCCTCTGATGGCAACACGGCCTGGACCCACTGGACGAATCTCCATTAGGCCTAAAATGGAAATGTTCCCCACGGCGAAGCACACTGCAGTTAGTAACAAACACTGCAGTTTGCAGCCTTTTGACTCTGCGCTTCAAAGTGTTCCACTTACTGTGCAGAGTCTGGACGGCAGAACCACGGATCTGTCCACCCTCACTGATCAGCAGGTGCATTCCTGGCCTGGTGGCGTAAAGGTGCCTGAGCCGCACCACCTGGGCCCAGCCGTGGGCGATGTGGGGCCCGTTGTCTGACAGGGGCATGCAAACCATTCCAACACCAAACAGCACATTGACCGTGGATACGATGAGGAGCAGCAGCATGATTCGCATGTTGTGGCTCCCTCCAGCTGGTAGTGAAGTAAGTGGACCTCTTCCTGCGCAGCCTTTTAAACGTGGCTCTTATCAGCTGCAGATAACCCCTTTTCCCAGAAACAAACCACAACACACCCCTGCACAACATCCAACTGAATCATGGCTCGCCGCTGGCCCCAGCCGAGCCCAAGTCATGTTAGAGTCAAAGATCAGCTGAATGTGCCGTCATATACGGACTGTCGTGCAGACTGTAAATACAGTCATATAGGTTTTTCTTTATGAACAATATATGATGTTAAGAACAGTTAAGTTGGATGTTAATCGCCAATATTGTCGTTCACAGTCGCTGCTGAATGAATACGAAGTATTTCACACTCAAAATGTGAAGGACATATACAAATGCAACACAGCACTGTGGATTAAGACTGCATTTCATTTTTTAAACAAAAAAATCAGGAAAAAAAACTCTTTTCTTACTTTTACTATAAAAACCTCCGCAGTAATATACACAATATCATAAATACCATAAGCCATCATAATCCAAGGAAATCTCGGCTCACACCTATAGCCTCGGTATCTATTATATTAATGATGTGTTGCATAATTACATTACATAAACTGTCATATTGCACATTATTTGAGGATAGGGTAAAGTCTACACATTGGTCAGAATCCATGCAAAGTTGTGAGACTGGGTCACTCTACACTAAAATAACAGACTTCTTTCCGCTCTTATCACATTCTGGCCGGTGCTTCCGCTGTTCTGTGTTGCATTTACATACAAGTTAAACTGTAATCAGAGTAAATATCACCATTCACTAAAATGAAACCCGAGGCCCAGATCTGACAAACCTCCATAACCTTTGCAAATTAATTCCTTCTGACTGCAGATTGTGTTAATGTCCGTTTGGGCTATGGCAGTTTTTCCAGCTGATTAAAAATGTAAAATTCATTTAAAATGTAAAGGTATGCAAAAGTTTCAGCCTCTGTTAGTGTTCAGTGACCTCCTTGGCCTGCAGAGTCTCAGTCTTGCACCATTTTTAAGATCCCTGCAGATTTCGAGGAACTCTAAAGATTTTAATTTGTGTTTGTAGGAATAGTTGCTGCATTTTAAGGTTTTACTGGGATCATTGTCCTGTAGAAGCTCTTCTCTCTTTCATATTCTTAACTTGCTGTTTGACATTTGCAACAAGAATTTATTTTTTCATGGAGTCTCTTCTTACTTCTGATTATGCAGTATTTCCACTTGCTCTGGTTGCCATATAAAAAACAGGAAAGGTAAACACTTTGATGATTGTGGATAAAGAAATCATTTTTAACATCAACATTTTTCAGAAGCTTTGAGCATTACTGAAGACAGGCCTGAAGAGTCTGAAATGTTATCAAGCTTACTTCATGAGCCAATGATTGCTGAATTTTAAATATCATTACAATAACAATATTACATCCTCATTTATCCAAATACCATCTAATTCCTGTCTATTTGTTGCCTAGTTAATAAGATAACATAACATGAACTGCACGTCTATGCAGGCAGGCTCTATCTCTATCACTGAATCTGTCTACACAGCTTCTGTCACTAGATGGCAGACTAGAATATGAACTCTTCTCTTTAAAGCATGCAGGGGACACTGGGATTTATGCACTCAGGAAGTCACAAAAACGTTTGCATTGTTATCATTCCAATTTTAACATTATGGAGTGTCTGAGTACAGACCTTGTGATTGTGTGGGTGGTGCGAGGCCTTTAAATTTTGTCAGTGAAAACAAACGTGTGATTTATGCTGCTGTTTTTCAAGATGTGCCTTCATTGCTGATATGGGCAAGTATTCCATTAAAACCATAAACAATTTATCATCATGATTAACTGCCATTTACTACATCACTTATTCGATTTAGCATCACAGGGTTATTTATGGTCAATTGAGTTATGAAATAAATAAACTGTGCTAAGTGAAATGAAAACAACAACAAAAGTCTAAATAGAAAAACTGTTTATAAGAAAGCATCTATCAAAGAAAAGTGCCAAAATGCACCAAAGTATAACGATATGCTCGACAGTATCAGTACCTTTCTCTCTCAGTGCATTTATATGCCATTGCTGCATGTAAATGAGTGTCTTCCCTCTCCTTCAGTTTGTACTTTTTGTGTGCATTTGTCGTCTCTTTATACTTTTCTTTTGTCTTTTCCACCTCAGCCCTGATCATTCCTGTCAAACAGTTGGTAACCCGATCTGGTTCTTAGGGAATCATCTTCCTTTTTCTTTAAATAAACGTCTTTTGCTATATAAATCTTCTTCTGATGAGTATTTCTGTGATTTAAATAAATTAAACTGGTTTAAAGTGAACTAATTCGAACAGATTTGCAGTGCTCCCAGGCCTGAAAAGGTTCTCAGCAGTATTCTGATTACTGTCCTGGCATAAATCTGTGTGTATTTCTGTGGCATAAAAAAGAAAAGAAAAGAAAAACCCATTCAACGGATCCACTAAGTTCCCTAAATGTTCCCTAGAATGTTAGCTTTTAAAGGAAAAAATTGTTGGTGAATATTGGTTTGCTTGTTAACAGGCAATGGAAAGCGGCTTTACATTACAGAGTAATGTAGTGGGTTGACTGGGGGACATTGGAGAAGTATGGCTACTGATGGTGCTGCTTGTTTTGCTGAAAGAAACCTCAGGACGATAAGCCATGTCTGCACCCCAAGGAGCTCTGGCCAAACACATCCACACTTTCAAAATAGAAAGGGACAGAAAATCCTCTTCAGAGAGAAAATGCATAATAGACAATTCTACTCATCTCATTCAAAACTGGAAGTGAAGTTGATTAGATTATGACTTTGAATACATGCACAAGCAACATGTGCAGTCATAATCTTGTATCTTCTCATACATGTATTCAAAGTAGCGCTGAGTCAGTAAAAATGTTTTAGTGCCTTTTCACTTACACTGCTACATGAGTGGAACAGGATTGGATCTTAATCTGCTTTACAAAAAGTACATTTTATTACCTGTAAGAAATGCATCGAACTCTTGAATCAAAGCTAAACCATCAACAGCTGTGTAAAGGACCCAACACACCGTGTTTCCGTTTTGCTTTTATTGCATGCACAGTTATATTTTTCTCCTGGCTCAACACACACAGCAGCCGACTTTCCAGTCAGACGGTTTTTTAAGATGTTTTTTTTAACAGTGTGGCTCAACTACAGCCAGCTTGAAGGCCTGTGGTAGATAGCTGATTATTAGAGAGAGGTTGATCATATTTAAGACTGAATGTTACTGTGACTGAAGTTAACTTAAAAGATCAATTGGAGAAAAAGACTAATATCCAGTCAGCTGTGCACTCTCCTTGTAACAACTGGAGACTAACAACTGTAACTGTAACTGATTAGCTGCATTATCCATTATCACCACATATGTAACACTGACACTGTAAGGCTTGACATATCGTATTTTTGGATGTTCCAAAAGAAAAAGAAAAAAAAGAGCTCAGCTGAAGACAACATTTTAATCCAGAGCAAAAGCTGCATGTAAGGCTTACTACTAAGCTTACTAGTGGATAATTAAAAGCTGTAATTAACCCTGTTAAGTGTCTTTATTTCCTTCATGTATCACAAATTTGGCAATCAGACCTGCCTAATATTGTGTTGGTCCTCTTGCTGCCAAAACACCCCTAACCTGTCGAGACACGGCCTCCATTAGACCCTTGAAGATATGCTGTGGTATCCGGCACCAAGATGTTAGCAACAGATTCTACAAGTCAAGTAAGTTGCGATGTGGGGCCTCCATAGATCAGACTTGTTTGTCCAGCATATCGCACAGATGTTCAGTTGGATTGAGACCTTGGAGGCCTTTGGGCAGAGGCCTCACTCTTTGGGTGGCGTGTTGCCCTAAAACACGTAAAAAATATCTCTAAACGCTTTTTCAGTTCAGAGTCAGAGTTAAACTAACTTCAAAACAAATACGGATGAAGACATATTGAAAACCCTAAAACTGGCTTTGGAAAGTCCAGTCTGCTCCTGAGTTTCACAAACGATACTTTCGACCCAGAGCAGTCTGCCACGATAGGTGTGGACTTGCAATCGATGGAAATAAAGCTAAGCTCGCCGTATGGGACACAGCTGGACAAGAATGGTTTTGCACTCCGAAAGAAGCCTCATGTTTGTGGTGGGTGTTTTAAATTAACCACATGGAGTATGAGTGTCAGGGCTCTGTGTGCGGGCAGGCAGAGATGAGGATCCAAATGCAGGACTCGAACACAGAATTGAAACTCAAAAACCTCAGCTTTATTGCTGGCAGGAAAACAAACATGAAGTGATGATGGAACACAGACCAAGGACACACAGGCACAATCTGATGGTACGACGCGACACCGAGCATGGGAAAACACAGGGCTTATATACACAGGGTAGTAACGGGGGAATCGGCAACAGGAGGGAGACACAGCTGGGAGAGATCAGGGCTAACGAGACAGGGGGAACAAAGCTGCACATACTAACATCAGACAGGAACAAGAACCTTCAAAGTAAAACAGGAAACAAAACACACTTTACTAAGACACAGACTAGACAGAGACAGACTTGACACTGACCAAAGGCTACTAAATGATAATCATAATCACAACAGTATCAGATCATAAATCATAATATAGAAAAACACCAAGATAACTGAAACACCAAGTACCAGAGAAACATAAAGGAAAATCCATGATGCAAAAGTACCAAAACATAATGAACTCAAAATACTGGGTCCAACGGACCCAGAACCGTGACAGTACCCCCCCCTCTAAGGGCTGACTCCCGACAGCCCCAAACAAACAAAAAAAAAGCACAACAAAGCACCAGGCCAGGGCGGGCGGAGGGGGTCCAGGATGGAGGGACAGAGCCCAAACAAAAAACAAGGAGCACCAGAGTCCAAAAAACGCAGGAAAGCATATCAAAAACAAAACGAAACCAGAGCTCACCAAGAGTCCACAAAAAGTTCAGGGGGCCGACCGTGCACACGGCAACGGCGGCGACGGGCGAACAGTCCCGGAGGCCGACCACTTGGAAGGCAGTGGCGGCCACTGAGCAGGTTCGGAGGGCGGCTGCGATGCCAGCAGCGGCGACAAACCCTTTCCGGAGGCCGTCCCCGAAGGCCATGATGCCACCTTAGAGGCCCGGAAAACGGCCGGCAGAGGTGAGGCGGAACGGGTCGAGCTGGCTCTGACGGCGGCGTGGCAACCACAGGACCAGACGAGGCAGGACCAGGCGTGGATGAAGACACGGAGGCCGGACCAGGCGTGGATGAAGACACGGAGGCGGAACCTGACGGCAGCGGGACGGCTGCGGAACCTGAGGGCAGCGGGACGGCTGCAGGCGGTGATGTGGAAGTCGCGGGGGATGAGTCAGCAGGTGACGGCTGAACAGACCTCCCCGGACTGTCAGCAGATGTGAGGATGTGCTGGCTGGGTCCTCCAGGACCCTCAGCTAACGAGGCGTGGTGCTGGGTGGGCTCCTCGGGCCCTCCAGCAGACGTGGCATGAGGCCGGACGGGCTCCTCGGGCCCTCCAGCAGACGTGGCATGAGGCCGGACGGGCTCCTCGGGCCCTCCAGCTGATGAAGCATGACACCGGCTGGGTTCTCCCAAACCCCCAGCTGATGAGGCATGACACCGGCTGGGTTCACCCGAACCCCCAGCAGACGAAACATGAGGCCGGCTGGGTTCACCCGAACCCCCAGCAGACGAAACATGAGGCCGGCTGGGTTCACCCGAACCCCCAGCAGACGAAACCTGAGGCCGGCTGGGTTCACCCGAACCCCCAGCAGACGAAACTTGAGGCTGGACGGGCTCCTCGGGCCCTCCAGCTGGAGTAGATGCAGGGCCAGAGGCAATAGGGACCCCTGACTGAGGGTGGAGATGAGAGGCTGATTTAGCAGAAGACAAAGCTAACGATTCCTGCACTAGCTGCGCTACTGACTGGGCCATGGACCGTAATAAAGTCTGCAAAAAGTCTGATTGAGGTAGCGACTGAGCCATGGATAACTGAACTTGAGGTGATAGTGGTGGTGGTGGAGTTGGTGACTGGGCTACAGACGGCTGCTGACCAGGTGACACGGAAAACTGAGCTGAAGGTGGCTGCTGATCGGAAAACTGAGCTGAAGGTGGCTGCTGATCGGAAAACTGAGCTGAAGGTGGCTGCTGATCGGAAAACTGAGCTGGGAACTGCCATAAAGGTTGTAGTGATGGTGGTTGTGATGGTGACTGAGCTAATCCTCCTGAGCCTTCTGAACACGACAAAAACTGCTGGAAGGGCTCACCTGAGCCTCCAGCTGACACAGGAACGGGTGCCGGCACCAGCTGAACACCAAACCCTTCCACCCGAGGAACTGAAATGGGTGGAGGGGAACGCTGGGCCCGAGCTACCCTAGGAGCAGAAACAGGAGGAGCGAGAAGCTCAGGAATGGTCTCAAAATGCCCAATATTGCCAACTGGGTCTGGGCATATAGTCTTAGCAGAGTGGGCAACCTCAGAAACATTCAACCGGGACACAGAACAGTCCCTGGGAAGAGCCACGGTCTTAATAGACTGTAGAGAGGTGCAACTAGAGTCCTTAAATGTCCTTGGGGAACAGACAGCCCCTTCCTTCAGAGAGCCTGAGTTACAGCCTGCAATTTCTGTCCCTACCAACTGCCTGCGCCCTTGCTGAAAAGTACATGGTTGAAAGGCTGGCTTAGAAACATTAACCACCCCCCTTTCAGCTGACTTGAAAACAGAACTTGAAGCCTCCGGAAATTTCACAGCAGTTCGAACATTTCTCCCCCCAGATTTAAGTGGAGTAGTCTTATTCATTTTAACACTAGGTTCAGATTGGGCAGAATGAAAACAGGTTCTTAAATCCTCAGAGCAGGGGTTCACAGGGTTAACAAACACAGACTCAACTACCTTTAAGTTAGTGGATTTAGATTCACTTGAATGGCAGGTAGTCTTCAGAATCTTAGGGGTGGATTTATTGTTTGTTATGTTCATGAGTTCAGGAGGTGCATGAGATAGACAGTCTTTGTTGCTCACCACTGCTGACTGTCCAGAGGAAGCGGAGCGACGGCTGCGTGAGCGTCGCTCACTCTGGGAAGAGGGAGATAAGCCAGACTGCGAATCCTCCTGCAGACCGGGCCGAAAGTCTTTCAGTGGGCCGGGCTGGGACGAAGAGGCGGGAAGTTTGTGTAGCTCCGATCGTGGAAGTCCCAAAAACAAAGCAAAGGATTGCAGTGGAGTAAGCCCAGTGTCTTCCACCACATAATCCTTCTTTCGTCGCTGCTTGCCCCTCCTGCAGGGCCTGAATTCTGAGAGCAGCGGTGGAGTGACACCAGAAAACGGAGGAGCTACTGCCGTCGAGGGAGAGCGCTTGGCCCCTCGCATCCCTGACGGAACAGCTGATGGAACGGCGGTAGCCATCGCAGTTTGGAAGCTGCGGGGCCCACCCAGAGCCAAACGAGACCCATCGAATGGTGACTCGTGCTCCCAGGCACACCTAGCCCCCTGCCTCTCCCTCTCCTTGAGGAAGGTGGAGACTGCGGGTCGCCGATACCATACGGAGTCTGCTGGATCCATTACTGGTCGCGTCGTTCTGTCAGGGCTCTGTGTGCGGGTAGGCAGAGATGAGGATCCAAATGCAGGACTCGAACACAGAATTGAAACTCAAAAACCTTAGCTTTATTGCTGGCAGGAAAACAAACATGAAGTGATGATGGAACACTGAGACCAAGGACACACAGGCACAATCTGATGGTACGACGCGACACCGAGCATGGGAAAACACAGGGCTTATATACACAGGGTAGTAACGGGGGAATCGGCAACAGGAGGGAGACACAGCTGGGAGAGATCAGGGCTAACGAGACAGGGGGAACAAAGCTGCACATACTAACATCAGACAGGAACAAGAACCTTCAAAGTAAAACAGGAAACAAAACACACTTTACTAAGACACAGACTAGACAGAGACAGACTTGACACTGACCAAAGGCTACTAAATGATAATCATAATCACAACAGTATCAGATCATAAATCATAATATAGAAAAACACCAAGATAACTGAAACACCAAGTACCAGAGAAACATAAAGGAAAATCCATGATGCAAAAGTACCAAAACATAATGAACTCAAAATACTGGGTCCAACGGACCCAGAACCGTGACAATGAGTCTGTCATCTGAGCATGTGTGGTTTGAATTTATCAGTAGTGGCTCAGCTGTACTTTAACACTTCAGGTTCAGCATGGACCACCTTGTTGGTAAGAATTGTAGCCTCTCAAGTTTGAATCTAATAAATTAATTGAAGGCTCCTTAATCTTTTCTTACAGGCTGTAAAACTCACCCTTTATATAGCTGCAGAGCACAAAATACGCTGCTATACATATATTAGGATGCCGTATTAAACACATACTATAGCACTGGGATTGAGGATTATGGTGGAATACATCCAGGCTAATGCAGGTTTTCATTTCAATGCACACGAGAACACTGAATTCTCCAAAATATGACATTATACAATGACACCCCAACCCTCATCAGTTACTGACATCAGTTTGTCTTTTCTGTTCATTCATGTGTTGTCTGTTTTTCTATGATGCTGATTCTCTGCTTCAGATCATTTAGAGGTCTTGAAGCCAATTTCCCGTGTGTATTTCTCTTGACGAGAAAATGCGATAGAAAAGTTGTAAACTTTGTCTTGCAGGATTTCCTACAACTGAACCCATCTCTGCCTTTGCATTTGGATGGTAGCTTCCAGAGTTACGAGTGTAAAGTTTACAGTACCAAGCACTCTTGCAATAAAATGTATCGTTTTATGCACTTGAGCGCATAGTTTGTGTTTTTACTATTAAACTTTGGCCTCGTGAAGTAGTCAGACTCGAACGTCAAGGAAGGTGGTAGGGAAGCAGACTACACAGACATTTCAGATTTCCAGAGGTGAGCAATTTATTTACAGTTAATTTAATGTGTAACTTAACAAACTTCCCCCCAAATCAACTCAATTAACAAACCTCAACAGACCATGGATCTGGTAACGCAGCTCACCTCTCCTCTCTGCTGCATCTGGTGTCGTGGTTTTAGGCAAGGATTCAAGCGACCCCTTGTAGAGCACTCAAACTCCGACCTTTATTGTCTACTTCCTGTTTCAGAACCCCCTTTCACAATAAAACAGGTTATGCTCAAACAGATTACACCACATCCTCCTTTCGCTGAAAACATCAAACTTACAAGAACATTTACCGCATATATGAAAACTGTACTTTTTTTTTCTTAGAACCTTTCATAGAAACTTTTCTTTCTCTTCAACCTTTTTTTCCTTTACTTTTAAACCCATGTTTTTCTTCTTTGTTTTTTTTATTTTCACAAGTCCAGTCTTTGTGGTTTTTTGACAACCCTGCCAGCCCTAGTTCTGACAGGACCTGGGTCTTCTGTCTTAGGAGTCAGAGTTGTAGTCGCCGATAGGTTTGAAGCAGGCAGGGCGTTCTCTGTTGGACTGACAGGCGTAATTGGGGTTTGTAACTTTGGTGTGGCATCTGGCAATGGCTGGAGGTGATGCCTATTTCTCCTGATGGCTCCTGAAGGGGTCTCAACAATGTATGAGCGGGGTGTGGAGTGAGAGGAGATGACAGTCCCTTCACGCCTAGCGTCAGGGCCGTTGCTAGCCATTTGGGTGCCCTAAGCACAAATGCTTTATGGTGCCCCCCCCCCGCCACTGAAAAAAAAAAAAAAAAAAACATTAATACTTTTGAATTTCTCAGTGGAATTTGTTTAATTAAATAACAACAAACATGACAGTTAAACAAATAAATAAGGTTAAAGGAGGTTAAAAATACTGTTACAAATAAATACTGAAACAAAAATTGAACATTGGAACAAGAACAAAGAGCCTGGCAATAATGTGTAATTTTTTTTATAAAAAAATAATATATATAATATAATAGTATTATTATTAATATATTTACAAATAGTTTCACAATAGAATTTAAATAAGAAACTTAAATAAGAAAAATAAGAATTTGAACACAAAAGCCACATTCCTTAAGTAACTATGTTAAACATTTTTACAATTCGTTGTCAGAGTATGCCCTAGACTCTAGGGCATACTCTGACAACCAGAAAATGCAGGCGTGGTGTGCCTCTCTAGGGCCTAGAGAGGCACACGCCTGCATTTTCTGGTTGCAAAATCAGCTATAAGGTCATCATATGATAGCTTCTGAGCCACGTCACCATTGATGCTGATAACAGCCAGACCACTTAAACGTTCCTGCCCCATTGATGAACGCAGGTACGTTTTAATGAGTTTGAGCTTTGAAAAGCTTCGCTCAGCAGAGGCAACTGTGACAGGCAGGGTCAGTGCAATACGCAGAGCAATCCACAGATTGGGATATACCTCTTGAAGCTGATTGTCATGTAAAAATGACAGCATTTCCAAAGCAGACGTCTGTGGTGGCAGCTGAGGAAGGTTGATGATTTCCTGCATCATCTCAGGTCCATCAATGTCAGCTACTCCCTTATCTGTCAGTGTCTTCTGTACTTCAGTGCAGTGTTTTTTTAAATCCTCCTTGGACATCCCATTCACTTTGCTGAAATCAAGCAGCACTCCATATTTCTCCTTCACTTGATTCATGGTCTCAAACCTCTCCTGTAGGGAGATTAAAGCAGAGTCCACAACACAATTGAAAAATGTGACCTCAAGCTTTTTAAGGGCATCATGGAGGGGCTCATCAACAGCTTCATATGCAAACTGCCTTTTTGTGCTCCTGAGCCTTTTCTCTTTCAACTGTGGTTCTATGTTCAGGGCCTCACAGAGTTCTTTGGCAGCTGACACAGCCTCATCAAACCCAGACTGTCTGTATTTAGAGAGGTTACTTTTGGCAGTGTCAATGAGCCTGACAGCAACATCGAGCTGCATGGAGCTGGACTGTAGTAACTTGTTCACCTGGTTTGTGATTGTAAGAAGTTCACACCACACGATGGAGCAAATCAAAAATCGAAATGAGGCTACTTCCTCAGCAAGCACTTGAGCCTCCACCTTTGCGACTGCATCACTTACAGCTTCTCTGGCCTCCAGGAGAGCATCCCTCACTTCTTTTGTCTGACTCCGGACAGTAGTTACACTTTGAAGCCTGCTTTCCCATCTAACGTCACTCCAAGATTTAAGTGTCAATTTCACATGTTTTGTTAAAATGGCCCATCGCTGGGTGGCACTGGAAAAGAAATTGAACAACTTCTGCAAATACCCAAAGTAGCCAGTTGCATCTGGAGAGGACTTGGCAGCATCAGCTATGACCAGATTCATCGTGTGAGCTCCACAAGGCACAAACAATGCTCTCGGGTTTAATTGTAGCAGTCTGGCCTGAACACCTTGCTTCTTCCCCTTCATGTTGGCCCCATTGTCATAGGCCTGTCCTCGACAGTTTTCAAATGGAATGCCAAGCTCCTTCAACTTGTCAAGGACAACATTGGACAGGTTAAGGCCAGTTGTTTGCTCCACATTTATATAGCCAAGAAAGTATTCTTTAATATCTGGTTGTGCTTGGAAACAAACAATGCGTACTATGACTGACATTTGTTCAGTGTGACTCACATCTGGAGTACAGTCAAGAATGATGGAGAAGTATTTTGCCAACTGGATTTGCTTCACAATGGCGCGGAATGTTTCTGAAGAGATAATCTGAATTAGTTCGTTCTGTGTCTCAGGGCTGAGGTAATGTGTGTGGGAACCTTCATCTTTTATGTTGGCCAAGTGATTTGCCATTACAAGGTCATATGTTGCCATAAGCTCTACTTCCTTCAAGAAGTTGCCATTGTCCGGCTCATAAAGACAGTCAGAAGAGCCCCTAAAAGACAAATTTCCGGAAGCCAGTGAGAGAGTTATTGAGAGTAATCGTTTGAGAATCTCTCGCCACTTTTTCCTTTCTGCCTCTAGTAAGGTCAACTCCTGTTGATCTATTGCCATGCTTTTCTTTAGCCGTGTGTCCAGTTCTCTCCACTTAAGCATGCACTGTATGTGGTCTTGGCTACACTCATGACCCCTCAAACGGATGTTGATGTTCGACCAGTCACTGAAGCCCTCTGTACTCAGCTTTATATCCTTCACACTGAAAAGCTTACATGCAAAGCAGAACACAGCATTGTTCTGCGGTGAGTACACTAACCAGCTCCGGTGAACCTTTTCTCCATTGGGAAGAATTTTGAACTTAAGGCTAGTGTGAAATGCTCTTCCATCAGGCCCCTTTGGAAAATTAAAATCAGAGCTGACATTAAAAGGACCTCTCCGCACAATTTCAACACGATCAGCATCTACAATGTGAGCTGGCCAAAGAGCAGGATCGGTTGAAGGGGGCACACATGTCTCCACAGTGTCACTTTCTGATAGTCTCTCAGTGACAGGACTCTCAGTGGTACTTGTGTATGGAACTGTACCTGAACTGGTGGTTGATGGTTCTTGTTCTTCTTGGCTAGGGATTGTTGCAGGGTCTACAATGGCTGGTGGTTGATGTCCAGGGATGGCACTACTACTGGATGGTTCATCCTGTCCTTGAGATCCTCCTTGAACATATTTAAGCATTGACCCTGCATACAAGAGAAAATATTCAGGGATTTTACAGAAATACAATTTTGAATCTACAGTAGGCCTACGAAAGATTGCATTATAAGACTAATAAATTAAGTAAGTCACTGGTACATTTAAAAATTACTAACTATATTTTACATGTATAGATTTTCATAATGGCAAATGGCAATATAAACATGCTGTACATAATTTGATATAAATGCGCAAGTAGGAAATCTATATTACTGGAAGATATAGGTTTCATATTACAGTTTCACCAACAGATGTCGCCCTTGATCTATGAACCTAAAGAAAGACGAGAACTATTTATGTGTTCAGACGTCAATGGCATAAATAAGATATGCGTCTTTATAGATATCCTGAAATGCAGCAACATACAAAGTAATCTTGTCTAATCTGATAATAATACTTGACTGCATCACTGACCTATCCCAAAGTTAAGGTTAATCAGTAGCATGCATGACGTTAGCCAGCTAGCAACCTGAGGAGGGAAATGCTAGTCTCACGAATCACGATAACGTTAGCAATCGTGACTCACGATTGCTAACGTTATCTGAAAACCGTCAATTGAGTGACCATGATGAGTTGCTTTTAGTAGTCCATTCTATATTCATATCCACAACGTAAACAAACTACCCAACATCAATCATTTGCAACATTTGTTAACACAGTATGAACACTGCTAACAGGAGCTATCACAGAGTTGACGGACATGAGCGTGCAAGCAAGGGCTACAATAATGAACTTTTTTTATTATTATTATTTAAACATTGCCTTACCGGCAAGCGACGCCTGAGTTTCATCACGCTTCCTCTTCTTCTTTCTTTTCTCCGCTCCCGACTCCTGTTGCCGTTTCGAGGCCATGTTCAAACAGGTGTTTACCAATTATAGAACAGACCACTGGGAGTGGGGGGGCACCAGGAGGAGACTGGAGACAGGGCACAAAGCAGATTCACCCCTTTTCTCGGGAAAATTGTTTTATGTTGCTTTTGTATTGTTTAACCATATTAATGCATATGATATTTATAGTATTAATATGGTTTACTTTTTTTTTTTTACGACCCTGATTTTTTTGGTGCCCTACCGGCCATTTGGTGCCCTACGCAGTGTGCGTTATGTGCGTTTGCGGAGCTACGGCACTGCCTAGCGTCTGTAATCCACACTGGTTGTCCCGGTGAGAGTGGAGGAAGTTCTGTCACACGATGTCTCCTGTTGTACGCAACACTGTCCTTCATCACTCTCTCTCTCGCTTTTGTCAACACTGTAGCCTTGCTGGGCAGGCTGGGATTGAGCAAAGAAGGAAGCTGGGGAACTGACGTGCGCAGTCTTCGTCCCATTAGTAGTTGCGCAGGGCTATATCCATTAGCCAATGGGGTTGCTCTGTAAGCTAGAAGTGCAAGATATGGGTCTTTTGCTTTCTTTAGCAGACTTTGCACAGTTTGGACATGACGCTCAGCCTCACCATTGCTTTGTGCAAATCTTGGACTGCTTGTTACATGTCTGAACCTATAAGCTGCTGCAAAGTCTTTGAACTGTTGGCTTGAAAACTGAGGTCCATTGTCACTGCAGAGAAACTCTGGAATCCCATGTCTGGAAAAGATTGATTTTAGATGCACTATAACATCCTCCGATCTTGTGGGAGTAAGTTTGGCTATTTCCACAAATTTAGAGTAGTAGTCCACCAGAAGCACATAGTTGCTGTTGTTAAACGTAAAAAGGTCTGCTCCAACTTTTTGCCATGGTCTCTCAGGGAGTTGGCTTGGCATTAAAGGTTGCACTGGGTTGGTACGCTCTTTGATGCATATGGTGCAGCTTTTCACAAGTTCATTTATTTGCCCACTCAGACCAGGCCACCATACTGTCTCCCTGGCTCTCCCTCTGCATCTCGACATTCCCTGATGTCCCTCGTGTAGGGCAATGAGGACAGAGTGGCGCATAGCAGTAGGGATCACTAGTCTGGTGCCTTTCAGTAGCAGATTGTCGTGTACCGTTAAGGTGTGTCTGTGTGGCCAATATGCTTTAATTGGGCCTATGAGATGGCTGTATTCTGGCCAGCTGCTCTGACCAAAAGCCATGACATCTGAGCATATGCTGTCGGTTTTAAGCTGTTCCTTTAACTGTGTGACGTATGTCGAGGTAGCAGGCATGCATTTGACTATTTCATCCACATATATATTCGTGTCATCCAGTAGTTCAGCTGTACCCTTAGAATCGGGGTCTTGGTTAACGGGTGCATGTGACAGCGCATCTGCTGTGAGGAGTGCTTTGCCTGGAGTGTGTGAGATGGTGTAACTGTACCTCATGAGCCTTAGGCGGAACCGTTGGATTCTGGGTGGAAGCTCGGTTAGAGCTTGCTGTCCTAGCAGGCTGACGAGTGGCTTGTGGTCAGTCTCTAAGGAGAAGTGTCTCCCGATGAGAAAATCTTTGAATCTTTCACAACCCCATGTTAGTCCAAGCGCCTCCTTCTCCACCTGTGCATACCTCTGTTCTGTTTCCGTTAAAGAACGAGATGCATATGCAACAGGTCTCCATTGCTCTCCTTCTTTTTGAAATAGGACTGCTCCCAGGCCATAGGAGGAAGCATCTGCAGACAGTTTTAATTCTTTGTTTGGGTCATAGAGTGACTGGGTCAGAGAGACTGGCTTTAAATAGGGCCATCAATTTCTCTCCAATTGCCCAGCTAGTACCACTCACTCAAACTGAGGGATCTAAAACTCTACACAGATGATCTAAAAACACAAAACCTCTACACCAGGGGTGTCAAACTCAAATACACAGTGGGCCAAAATTCAAAACTGGAACAAAGTCGCGGGCTAACATTAATATTGATTGAAATATATTTATTCCTCCAGATATAAGAATGAATCTTTTCTTATGGACTCAAACAAGTTTTGCTGAAAAACTGAATATGGAACAAACAAAGCTTAATACTAAACAATATATATATATATTAGCTGTATAATACCAGTAGGCCAGCTCTAATAGTAATTTGGTATGGCTGTAAGTAGGCTGCGGGCCAAATTTGGCCCGCGGGCCATAGTTTGACACCTATGCTCTACACACTTCTAATATGCACATTTACACAACTAAATGGCAGTATTAATGAAAGGAAAAACATTCAACAAATCTCTCTAAAACTTAACACAAACAAAAGGAAGCATCTCTATGGAAAAAGAAACCCCTCCACTTGGTTTGACCTGCTGATGTCACATATGACATCAGCAGGACTTTAAAATGAGGAAATGCAGGGTGGGCGGTTCCCCACACCTGACCCTCATGAAGACTGAAAAGACAAACAAAGTAAGTATGAACAAATGACTTAATGTGTAACATAATAAAATATAAAGAAACATGTAACTGAGTATTTAGCTCAATTTGCAGAATGTTTGATTTGCTGGCAACAAAACGCTTACACAAACAAACCCGGGACAGTGAGTGAAGCAATGTTACTTGACAAATAGCAAATCATAGCAAATACATAGAAACAGAATAATGTGTACAATGTGCAAAAAAAGGTAAACACATATGGGACAAATGGAGAGCATTGCAACTGCTCCTCTGCTTTGTCCCCCCCCCCCCAAGGCACTCACTTCTCCATGGAACGCGACAGAAAATCGGCCACCACATTCTTGTGCCCTGGTCTATACTGGATCCTAAAGCGAAATGGCTGTAGGGACAGATACCATCTAGTGATTCTGGCATTAGAGTCTTTCATTCTGTTCATCATTGTAATGCACGATGGTCAGTTTCCAAAACAAACTCATCACCCATGAGATAGTACTTCAATGTATCCAGAGCCCATTTTATTGCCAGTGCCTCTTTCTCAATAGTGGAATATTTCATTTCCCTAGGAAAGAGCTTACGGCTTATATACACCACTGGTCGTTTATCCTCACCCTCACCCTGCAGCAACACTGCTCCAAGTCCTTCTCCGGAAGCATCCGTCTGCAAAGTGAATGGCTGGGTAAAATCCGGGCACTGCAAAACAGGTTCACTACACAAACAGTGTTTAAGATCAACAAAAGCAGCATCACACTTGGCAGTCCGTTTAACTTTTGTGGGGCTGGATTTACGAGTAAGGTCACTAAGGACCGCAGCTCTGGCAGAGAAGTTGGGAATGAAGCGGCGATACCACCCCGCCAGACCCAAAAACGATTTCACTTTCCGTTTGGTTGTAGGAGGTGAGTAGGCTCAATCAGTTCTTCTACTCTTGGCATCGGATAAGCATCAAAAGCAGAAACAGCATTGAGTTTAGAGAAATCCACACAAAATCTCTGTTTAGAGTCATTTTTCTTTGGCACTAGCACCACTGGACTACACCACTCACCTCTAGATGGCTCAATGACTCCCATGTCAAGCATGTCTTCCACCTCTTGTTTTAATGCTGGCATCAGCTTTGCAGGAACCCATGAGGTGGTGCCTCTAATAGGTTTTTGATTGGGACAGTGTCGTATCTCATGTTGGATGAGATTGGTGCAACCTGGTTTGGTGCTAAAAAGATCAGCAGGCATAATTGCTTTCAACTCTTTCTGTTTTTTTGAAATAAGATGACTCAAATCAGGAACTGGCTGTTGACCTGCTAAAGAAGGAAAGAACAGCTCCCGTGGTTCCTCCTCTTCGACCACGGCACGAGCCCAACACTCTAGCGAAGGCGCTGGCCAATCAAACCATTCTTTCAACAAATTTACATGAAATATTTGATGCTTCTTGCGACGCTCAGGCATGTACAGTTCATAGGTAACTGGACCCACTTTCCTACTGATCATATACGGTCCCTGCCACTTGGCAAGGAGACTGTTCTCAGATGATGGAAGAAGCAGCAAAACCTTTTGTCCCTCTTGAAAAATCCTCCTACGAGCTGCTTTGTCATAACTCTGCTTCTGACGTTGTTGGACACCAACCAGATGAGTATCCGGTTGTTCAGTGATGACATGACGAATCCTACTTCCGGGCCTAAAGTAGTCTGCGTTTAATATGGCTTTTGTGTTGTTAACATGTTTAATGTTTTGTATTTTCTTCTATTTGATCTCAAAAAGCTCCTAAAACAGTCAGCGATCACTGTTGACCTCCCTCTGCTTTTATTACCGCTAATCATTTATTTAAGCTCAGTTTTTAAAACCTTAGGATGTAACTACAGCCCAGCCCATGCAGCAGTATATGAATGACTAACCTCGTATTGTGGATGGATTATCTCAGTTGTTCTCCTGGCTGAAGTTTGGTCCTTTTACAGCATCCTGCCATGCAATTACATTTGTTCCTGACCACCGAGAACACTCACGTTAACTTTTATCGAGTGGAAAAAAAGTTAGCTTGTTTATATTATGCTAACATAGCTGTGTCGCTAGCGGTCACGTAGCACATCATTATATACCAGCTAGCCAAACTTCAGTAACCCTACAAACGTCCCTGCTGTTTAGTTTTCTGTCTTCATTTATGCTGGAAGTGATAACAGAGCTGTACGTTTTAATTTGTTTCCAAAACCCCGCAGTCAGGACATGCTATATTGTATTTAGATAGAAGCTAGCGAGCTAACTCCCTGCTAACTTCTAACTCCGTTAAATGTCATAAATTCCGTTTTCATGGATGCCTGGATGTTAAACTCAATTGTTACACCTGGTAGAGCAGAACGCTGATCATTTTATTAAAGATGAAAGACTTTAGGCAGTTTTTCAACTCTCAGTAATGCCATAGTGATCGTTTGATATATGGACCTGCAGCGGAGTTTAGGTCCAGACACGGCTAGTGACGTCAGCCTGAACAACCGGATTGGCCAGCTCTTGGAGCTCCTCAAGCTTATCTCTCATTTTCAGTACATATGAAAGAACATTGCATTGTTTTCTGGGATTTGGAGCCTCCCAAGCCTCTTTCAACACATCAATGGGACCCCGGACAGCGTGGCCATACAAGAGCTGGAAAGGAGAAAACCCTGTTGAAGCTTGAGGTACCTCTCTATAGGCAAAGAGCAAGAAAGGAAGACACTGGTCCCAATCCGCTCCTGTATCTTTCACAAACTTCCTCAACATAGCTTTAAGGGATTTTGTGAAACGTTCAACAAGGCCATCTGTTTGTGGGTGGTAGGGAGTTGTCTTGATACCTTTGATCCCCAGCAATCTATAGACTTCTCTCATGAAGTTAGATGTAAAGTTGGACCCTTGGTCAGTAATGATTTTTTTTGGGAGGCCTACCCTCAAGAACATTTGTATTAAGCAGTTGGCAATCTGACGAGCTTTAACCTTAAATAAGGGGAAAGCCTCAGGATATCTTGTAGCGTATTCACACACTACCAAAATACACCTGTGCCCTGCGCTGCTCCTCTCTAATGGGCCTATGATGTCCATCGCAACACGGGAGAATGGGATGTCTACAACTGGCATAGGGATCAGGGGAGCCCTCTCACCTTTCCTTCCTGGTGTTGTTAACTGACACTCGGGACAAGACTTGCACAGTGTCTGTAAACTGCTGTGGCCAGTAAAATCTAGTTGACATACGAGAGAAGGTTTTGGCTTGACCCAGGTGTCCTGCCCAAGGGACTGAGTGGGCCAACTGCACTACTGTGGATCTTAAACTCTTAGGCACAACCAACTGGTCTCCAACCCTACTGCGGCGATATAATAGCTCACCCTTTAGGAAAAATAGCTCTCTGCCTCTCTCAGTGACCTCTGTTGCGTTTGTGACACTTTTTGAAAACAGGGGAGCTAAAGATGGATCCTCTCTTTGAAGCTGAGCTATTTCACCAGGTACGACTGGTAATTCGTCACATTGTGTCACTGGAACTGGTTCAGTGAACTTTGTCCCCCTCACCTTACCCTGTCGCCTCTGGGCTCTGCTCTTTCTTATGTGACCCTGACTTGATCCTTCAAAATCAGGAACATCACTGTTAGCGAATGGAAATTCACCCCAACCTAAACCTTCTTCTGCGTGATGCTTATGTTTTGACCTGGTGACTTCTACCATGGACTCAGCTGCAACACTTGGGTTGATTTCCTCTCCCCTGACTATCAGACCTCGCAAAATGGGAAGATCACGGCCCAACAAACCTGATATGGCAGTTTACTCATAACTCCCACTGAAACTAAATACAGCTTGCCGTCAATCTGAATATTAATGTTGGCAATTGGGTAATCCACATCATTACCGTGAACACACCAAACTTTTACCTTGCCGCAAAACGTAGCATCCCTGGGAAGACATTCCTGCCTAACCAAGGTACGGCTACTTCCTGAATCCAGAAGAGCCACACATGGCTTTTCCTCAATAAAAACGCATGTGGTGCGCTCATGCTGAGAAGAGGGCGCTAAAGACTCAACTTCATCTTCCTGACCTTCGACACCCCTTGAAGAAAAACACATATATGTTTTACTAACAGTCTGACTTGGACAATCTGCCCTAAAGTGACCTGTTTGACCACAAGAGTGACACACTAAAGGCCCACGTTGCTTGGTTTCCCTAGCCCGACTACTAGTGGAATTATGGGAGCCCTGCCTGAAATTCCTAGTTTTTTGACTGTTCCCACTCTCCGTCCTACCTACTATTACTGGGGCTAATTGTTTGGGACTTGCATAGCTCTTTAGTGGCCGACGGGCTGCAAGAAAAGCGTCAGCCAGCTCTGCTGCTTGCTTAGACGTGGTTGGGTTATGCTCCTTTATCCACGTGCGCAGTTCAGGATTGAGAACTCTCAGGAACTGCTCTAAAACAATGACACCACCAATTTCATCTTTGGACTTGTCTTTTGGAACTATCCACTTATCATACAGTTCTTTCAAGCGTGTCCTTAACTCTTTAGGTGTCTCGCCATCGCCCAACGTAGTGGAGGGAAATCTGAGTCTGTAAGTCTCTGCACATATTTCAAACTTTTCAAGAACAGCTTTCTTCACCTTTACATTGTCCATAATCTCATCAATGTCCATGGCTACAAAAGCAGCTCGTGCCTTACCAGTGAGAAGTGGAGCAAGATGTAGTGCCCAATCCTCGTGTGGCCACTGGCACCCGCTTGCAATCCTCTCAAAAGTTGTTAGGTAATGCTCAATGTCTTTGTCCTCGTTATAAGGCTGCATTTTAGGCCCTTTCCAAGCTGGTGGTCTTGTTAAGGAGGCAGACTGAGTTGCTGTTGTGGCCTCCATGACGCTAGATTGTAGCTGAGGCATTGTTGGATGCTCCGCAGTAGGCCTCAAATGCGTCTCTGTGTCAGCTGTTGCACCTTCCAACAGCAGCTGGTGCTCTCGACGTTCTGATTGCACTTGGAGCTGAGTGAACTGGTGCTGAATTTTCCACCAGCGATCTTCCTGCCGCTGCTTCTCCAGTTCCCATCGGGCCTCTCTGTCACTTTGTTGCCTCATAAAACCACGCAGGAGGTTAGAAAGTTCAGCAAGGTTATGCGGTTCAATACCTTGCTCTACTTCCTCTAGCTGATTGAACACTGGAGGCTCCTCACTTGCAGAGTCCATTGGCACTTGGTGCTTTTTTGGTCTAGCTCCTTTCTGCATTGCTGCTACCTACTGGCCTGGAGCCACTGCTGCCACCATTTGTGAAGTAGTCAGACTCGAACGTCAAGGAAGGTGGTAGGGAAGCAGACTACACAGACATTTCAGATTTCCAGAGGTGAGCAATTTATTTACAGTGAACTTAATTTAATGTGTAACTTAACAGAACTTTCCCCCAAATCAACTCAATTAACAAAACTCAACAGACCATGGATCTGGTAACGCAGCTCACCTCTCCTCTCTGCTGCATCTGGTAGAGACTGGCTTTAAATAGGGCCATCAATTTCCCTCCAATTGCCCAGCTAGTACCACTCACACTGTATCACACTGCCCACACTATATTTTACCATAGTGTATCATGGTGCCAGGCACACACCCACCCTGGCCATCCATGTGATGTAAAAGAAAATGTGCTTTATCCGACAGGGCCACCTTGGATAGAGGTCTGACAGAGGTTAGCATGAACACCCTGACTGGTCTGCAGCTCTTTAGCCCCAATTGCAATAGACTGTGATACACTGTGTATTCTGACACCTTTCTGTCAGAACCGAAATGAACTGTTTTCAGCAATTTGAGCTACACTAGAAACACAGGAGCTAGCTATACTAGCTCATCTATTGGATCGGACCACAAGGGCCAGTCTTCATTGCCCACGTGCATTATCGAGCCTTGGCCATCCGTGACCCTGTTCCTGGTTGACCACCGTTCCATCCTTGGACCACTTTTGATAGATACTAACCACTGCAGACTGCAGTTGCGGGATCCAGTAGTCTAGACCAGCGGTCCCCAACCCCTGAGCCATTGGTACCGGGCCGCGAGAGTTGAGGCTCGGGTGTGAAATTTATGGTTTTCAGGGTTTTTATTATTAACTCGGTTTCCCTGGGTCTTTTCCCGTGTTACAGTTGTGTGTCTTATTTTGAAAGAAATATTTACATGTTACCATAGCGACCAGAGAGCATTGTGGGGCAGAGAGGAGGACGTTACGCTGAATGTTGTGGGTGCATTTCAGGAGGACGCTGCTAATAAAGTTACACAATTACACAGTGAATTCACGTTTATTATTATACTTACAAAATACCACAGTTTTTGTCTTGGTCGTATCATTTTATTTTGTTGTATTTATCTGTGACACGTTAAAGGCTGGTCTGTGAAAATATTGTCTGACATTAAACCGGTCTGTGGTGCAAAAAAGGTTGGGGACCGCTGGTCTAGACATCACAGTTTGGCCTTTTGTCAAACTTGCTCAAATCTTTACGCTTGCCCATTTTTTTTGTTTATAATACATCAACTTTGAGGACAAAATGCTCACTTGCTCCCTAATGAATCCCACCTACTAATATAGATGCTATGATGAAGCCTGTTAGAGGCCTTAATGCTATGCCTGATTGGTCTATATTAAATGTGTGTAAGGAGCGTGACTGAGACTGTCTCCATCACTTCTTAGATCTCAACTAGAGATGGACCGATACCACTTTTTTATGTCCGATACCGATATCATAAATTTGGATATCTGCCGATACCGATATGAATCCGATATAGTGTTTTTTAATCAACAAAACTGTTTTTTAAATATCTTTCTGCATTTTGTATAAGTTCATACTCAAGTTTAAAACAACAACTACACTAAAGCTATTCTGTTATACCTGTATGCAAAAAAAAAATTTCATAGTTCAGCAATACTGATCAATCTAATAAACTTAAACCTGCACCATCCTCCCTATTCTGGTATTTTAAAGAGTAAATATTAAGCAACCTAACTAATAGGGTTCCAACTCCCAGTAACAAAAAAAAAAAAAAAAAAATAGGGAACCACCCCTCACGCTCCACCTCATGATGCTTAATCGACGTAATCAACCTTAATTTGATGCAGTGTGAAAAAAAATGCACAGAAATAAATTATTTTTCAAGAAATATTAAATAGATTCAACATCTTTCTTCAACAGAACTGCAGACTGCACAGATGGTACCTTCCCAAAGGAAAAAGTACTATAGCTTACTAGGTTATAATAGACTTAATAGTTACTATATGCAGTAATGGACTTCTATTCATTTTGCATCAAATTAAAACTTTGGGTGTCAGATAATTATTTATTAAAAGCTCGACATTTTAAATGAGAATAAGAAAGAAAAGTATGTCTTTGTGCCCCCTTTTCCCTGTTCATGCCCTATCGGCCCCCCTGGCTAAACTTTGCTAGATCCGCCCCTGCACAGTTACCAGCGTCAGCTACGTAGAAAAAGATCCTCGAGTAGAAAGTAATAATAAATAAATTCTAACAACAGCTTATCAAGCTTAAACGTGCTGCTGTTGTTCAGCCGCTGGTTTCCTCTTTCTGGTGCAAAGTGGGCCAAAAACAAACAAGAGAGACGGACTCGCGACAGAAAAGCCGATCAGCTGATCATTAAGCAGTTTCATGATTGAAGTAGCAGCAAGAAGAGGCAGTCGCTCCATATATCGCTTGTTAAGCTTAACATGGGAATGCTTTACAAACATTCAGAGATGGACTTACACACTTGCTTTACTTCTCTCGGGATAACTCTGTCAGAGATGAAATGCCGGGTTGGTAGCGAAGCTCCAAATGCTATCCAGACCTGGCACGTCACAGCCGCTCTATCACGTGATGCATACTGCTTCGATGTGCTATGGTTATGAGGCGAATTACGCCGTGTCGCAAGTTTTGTGAGGTGCTTTCGTGATATTTAATGGATCGGATTACATTTTTTATTTCTCTCTGATATCTGATCCAGTAATTTAGGTCAGTATCGGACCGATACCGATACGTAATATCGGATCGGTCCATCTCTAATCTCAACTGGCCTTTTTTAGATGATCACTGGAAAAAGTGAGTTTCTATATTTCAGTAGGGCCATATAGTGTAGAGCAGGGGTGTCAAACATCCGGGGTAGTTTCATATGTCAGTTGTTAATGGCCCATCGGTATGTGGGAGCCGAATCTTCAGCCCTTCTGAGAATCCATGCAGGCAGGTGTGGCAC
Organism: Aulonocara stuartgranti; assembly: GCF_965226115.1. NCBI lineage: Eukaryota > Metazoa > Chordata > Actinopteri > Cichliformes > Cichlidae > Aulonocara > Aulonocara stuartgranti. Next base: position 41,739,579 of record NC_138939.1, read on the forward strand.
ACCATGCAGCCAATCACAGTTTTATTTTTCAGCCATTTGCCATTGTGGAGGACAAAAGGTTTCAAAACTTGTCCAGGCCTTAAACCCGATGTATGTAAGTTCAGTATTGAATATTACATACAATAAACTATATCCAAAGTGTCTTTGACTGGCAGAGATACAGAAATGTCTACATGTAGCACAGAACCATGGCTCAGTGTGAGTGAGTCTCACAGGCCTGAATGTGCACTTGAACCCATTTATAGTTCTTAACTTGTTTGATCTGGTGCTCACCACAAACAGGCACAAGCAGAAATGTTGGACTTTTACCTGTATTTTCACAAGTTTTACAGTTTTTCCTACTCATAAAAACCTCACGGTAATAAACAGTTATCCTGTTGATCCCCAATGCCTGAAAGGGAGAACATGTGGTTTACGTAATGTACCGCCAGATCTGTTAGTAAAAACATAGAATTGTGTGGTATCCACAGAAACGTCCAAAACTCTTATAAGACCACAAAACAATTTCAAGAACCACTAACGGCTAAAACTACAAATGATTAAAGAGCAGGTAAAAAAAATTCCACGAAGCATGGATCGTTCACCTGAGGGCACATACACGGACATACTGTCAAACGCTGAAAGCCGACATCTTACAGATTGTGAAACTGCAGGTTTCGTTACTCTTGGACCAAAACTCAACTTATTACACACCAGTCTACTGTTGTCGGCCTGTTTCTTTATTTTCATTTTTTAATTTTTTCCCCCAAAATGACCTCTGACAAGAAAGCCTAATTTCGGCTATGCAATACCGAAGAAATATCAACTGTCAAACATTTACCCCAAATTACAAAACGACCCTCTGTAACATTATGAAAAACCGAAACGTTTCTGTTTTTCACTTTCTGCTATAGAAATGTCTGTTTTTTATGACTAAGAAAAACAAACAAACTGGACAGTATGGATAATGAGCTACCAGGACTTTTTCTGTAATTTTACACATTTATTTCTTACAATTTACGTCCAAAGGGTCGTGCTGACAGATTTCTTCCTTTGTCACAGTTAAATATGTAACTTCTTTACACTGACAGAAAGGAGAGTTTCACTGCTGCCGCCTGCTTAAGATCAAAGTGGGCTGTGGGTCTGCGATTTAAAATCAGTTTGACACCCTGGTGTAGAGCTTTTAACACCTCTAGAAACAAATAGGATTTCGATAATATTAACAAAAAGGCAGAAATTGCCTGGAAAGTAGAAATTAATTCCTGTATTTTACCGAGGTCTGCAGTTTAATTCAGCGTTACCACCCAATCATATCTCCACTTCCTTTACATTGTGTGATAAAGGTACTGTGTTATTATTGATGGAGCTACAACGATCTGTTGATCATCCCTGACCTAGAACATGGCAGTGCGGGAGAAAATGAACTCCTTTTTAACAGGAAGGCAATTTCAGGAGAACTGGGCTAGTGGTGGTTATCTGCTGTGAGCAGTTAGGGTGTGTGAGGGGAAAGAGAAACCAAAACAAATGAGCACAGAGGCCATGAAAATTAAACAAGATGAGCCACAAACTACTGCAGAGAGGAGACAAAATGTTATGTTTTATGTACTTGCCCCACAACATGGATACACGCGTGTAATGCCATGTCATATATACATACTGCATTTTTATATGTGAATGTCAGATTGATCAAAGCTTATTATACAGTACAGACAATCATAAACTTTACATTTAGGGGATCGGGTTTCCCCTTACGGTGGACTTTAACCATGTGTACAGCACATACTGTAGTATACTTTATTAAGTCCTGCATAAAACCACAGGACATCGGATAAAAGTAGGTTGACTCAGAATCAAACGTAGTACAGGATCATGTCATCATTTTTTTCTGAACAGTGGCCCAGAAGCAGCACACAATCACAGATCACCAGTTTTGTACTTCATGATAAACCAGTTTGAACAAAGAAATCCAGTCCCAAAAGCATAATTAGTTACATCTGAATGGATTGAGCCACATTGATAAAATAAGAATAAAAATAAAAGCTACTTTAACAGTAACGTGCAAAGAAATGTGGGGGTTCGGTTGCTTTCGACCATAAATAAAACCAATGCATCTTTCTGTAATGCCTCAGTCTGAGACAGGCCACATGTCCGCATTTATATTCAACCTGCTGTGAGCAATTTGCATACTTTAACCAGAGTTTACAGTGCTGTGAAAAAGTATTTGCTCACTTTGTTCTAGCTGCAGGCTGCACTGCTGTTGCTTGGATAATCAAATGAGCAGGTGGGACAGAGGGATGGCCCTAGGTTAGAGACACAAGGCAGAAAGGTATTTTACTGTACATATAATGCCTGCCATGCAAATCAGTGATACTGGAGAATACTTAACCTAGCTGAGAGCAACAGGCACAGCAGTATACTTGTTTAAATCACTGCTGTCCAACTTTGACATCCAAATGGATGTCCAAACATCACACTGTAACATATGTTTGAGGACAAGCAGAGAGTGGCTTGGTAGTTTCTATACACTTCTTTTGAAGTGTAAATCACAGCGATGCTGCAGTGCTTCGGTCAGTCTTGGGATTAATGCCTGTTTCCAGAGATCAGGACATAAAGCCACAACAGACACAGTTTGCATAATATTTGCCTGAACTATTTGCAGTAGTTAGCGTGTGCATTCAGTGTGACTCTACCATGTGCTAATCAAGCGTAACTTCTACTGAAGGCTCCGTAACCCAGTGATGAAAATGGTTCAATCTGAAACAGCAATCAGTTGGCTACAGTATGCGCCATCGTATGTGGAATGTTGAAACTGAGATTTCAAAGCTCTCAACAAAGAGGCTGAATGAGAAAACAGGCAAGAGAAGAAAAACTAAAGCAAGTAAGAAGAGGTCGCCTTTCGCCTTTCTCCTCTGTGTTTGTTAAACTTGGTTAATGATGTTTGGTGACGTTGTTCAATGACTGCATAAAAGTGAACAAATTAAAAGCACCTTTTGGCTTCAGGCAGTATCCACCACACCACTCAGTTGCTCTAAATCTGACCCTCCCCCCTGAAAGGAATACCAGCACCTTCAGTTACTCAGAGGTTATATTTACAAAATATATAAAGAAAAATATAGGGTTACTGGCCCTAGCATATAGTACAGTCCAACAGCTGTCTGTAAATATTTCTTCCATGATTATCCTTTCTAAAAGTAAATCACAGGGTAAAGATAGCTGGAACGTGACAAGGAGCAACTAGGACAACATGACCAACAGTGCTGAGCTGCAGTCAACTACAGGGACATAGAGAGACAGAGACAAATGCAAGAAGGACAGGGTTTGGCAAAAATAGACACAAAACTGAGCCAGGCGGGACAGCTAATGCTACAGGAAATTAAATCAACACCTGAAAGTGGTCGTTGATACAGAGGAAAATAAAAGACAAATTCACTTAAAGGAAGTAGAGATTGTTCCAGAATAGCGACGGAGTTTTTCAGAGCATTTTCTCCAAAATGGATGGATGGAGAGAATTTTTTTCTTTTATTAGCACTGCATGTGGAAATAACAGCTGGTGAAATGCACCAGAAAACCAACCTCACTACCTCTTAATCTCACTTGTACTCTTGTATCTTTGTTTAGATTACTTTAATAAGCTAAGGTGTACAACATTGTTGGCCTATTTGTGGTTCACCTGATGCCATTATCCCAGGATAACATAAATTAAACCAACAGCACATATGTTGGTCAGGGAGCATCAGGCGTGCTGGTTGATGAAATTTGCTGACTTTAAGCTAAGCTGAACTAGCTAGTTCAATTGCTCCACTAAGCTAGCTAGCTAGCTGCAGTAAGCTGAACTAGCTAGCTTAGTGCAGCTAGTTCAGTTGTTGCACTAAGCTAGCTAGCTAGCTAGTAGGCCCGCGACTGACTGTCACTGACTAAGCTGAACTAGCTCACTTAGTGCAGCTAGTTTAGTTCTGCTTAAAAAAATGAAAGGAGCACTTTTTAATCCAAGTATAACATCAAGTTAATTAAACATCTGGGACGTTGATCTGGCCAGTCAAGTAGCAGAGGGAGGTGTTAATCAGATTCAGCTGCTTTGGTGTTAATAAAATTAATGACAGGTGCACTAGAGGGGCAACAATGAGACAACCCCCAAAACAAGAATGACTGGAAGGTTTATCCCGTTAGCAGTACCGGTATCTGCTCCTTTGTGCAAGGAGGAACAGGATGAGCACTGCCAAGGCTACAAATTGACCTTTCAGCAGGCCACTGGTGTGAATGTCTTTGACACACAATGAGAAATCTACTGTTAGGCCCCATGCTCACTGTCCAGGACCATGGATGGTTTGGGGAGGCATATCCATGGAGCAAAGAACAGGCCTGACTGCCATTAGGTATCAGAAGGAAATCTTTGGACACATTGTCAGACCCTACACTGGTGCAGTGGGTCTGGGTTCCTCCTGGTGTATGACAGCACGGCTGTATGTGGTGAGAGTATGCAGGCAGTTCATGGAGGATGAAGGAATTGATGCCACCGACTGGTTCCCACGCTCGCCTGACCTAAATCCAATAGAACTCCTCTAGGACGTTTTGTTTCAGTCCATCCAATGTCACCAGGTTGCACCTCAGGCTGCCCATGAGCTCAGTGATGTCCTGATCCAGATCTCGGTGGAGATCTTTAATCTGTTATTAGTAGCACATTGTCAGGCATGCATACACGCACATGGGAGCCATGCAAACTACTGAGTACCGTTTTAGGTTGCTGCAATAACATTTCGTCAAAACGGACTAGCGTGCTGGATCTTTTGTTTTTCACTTTGATTTTTAGGGAATGCAGACCTCTGTATGTTCATAATTTTCATTTTTATCAAACAATCGGGCATCCTTTCATTCCTAACACATTACCCAGTCCATATCAGCATGCTTTTTTTTCCTATTGACAGCTGAAGTGTTCCTTTCATTTTTTAAGTGGTGTATTTACTAACAGTAGATTGGCATCAATATTACTATCAAACTTTTAAAAAGACTGTAAAGTTTTACATCATCATACATAAAATAAATGTGGAAGAAAAATGATTTTAAAGAAATACTTTTACACAGTAACTGTAAGTGACAATTACTGGAAAGTACTTTTTTTTTTTTTTTACCTGAGTTATTTTTCATTTATAAAAGTAGGATAGTCTTGACATACAGTATTAGTGGAGACAAGAGACTGACACTGTCCTTCACTGTCCTAAACCTATCAGAGCCACTCCTTACTTCCCTTTTACATATCTATCAGACAACTACATCAGATAAACAATAGTCCTACTGTGACCTCTTCTCAGAGTTCCCAGAGTGGTGAAGAGACCTTAAAGTGTTCTTTTGCATTGGTGCTGTTACGCACCAGGGCAAGAGCAAACGCATGTGCTTAAAAGAAGATCGGCAAGTCTGCATAAAAATGCAGTAAAGGACCTTGGTGTTGAAAAGAGTTTATTCAGGCACTGCCCTTGCTTTTCAGGCAACTATGTGGTGAACTTCACTGCTGCTTCCTTTGCTGTTCAGGCACACTACTCAACCAGTTAGCTTTCAACCTATGCACAGTGTCATCCCCTTTGGTCTATGTGCATGCATGCTTTGGTTGCATACCCAAAATCCTTCACTCTGCGTAACCAGATGCCCAAACAGACACAAATGCAGTATCATGAATCCCACTTCAATTTCAGCTTTTTCACTTTGCCTTTAAACCTCCATATTATCTACTAACATGACATCAAAGAGGATCCCTCTCTCTCTTTGCGACTTATAGATCTCACTGAGACTGACAGCACAAAAGTTCAGAGTTCATCCCGCTGGCAGAGCTATAAACAGACCAGAAGTGGTTGATAGGGTCTTAGACTCTCCCCTCTTTCCATCCTCTCTCTTCCTTTAGTAATATGATACTGTTTCAATTAGGGTCCAGTGCCTCACACAAAGAGGTGGAGCATTAAGCAATCAGTGCTGTTTCTCACACCAAAGAAACTCGTTTTTTTTTTCAAGCTTAGACAGAAAAAAGAACATATTAAAGCTCTAAATGTTGTATTTTGCTGTTCCCTTTTCCTGTGTCAGAAAAATAAATAAATTAATAAATTAATTAAAAGCAAATCTTCCAATGACAAGAGCAGCATAAATAACACATTTTACATCTCCTACCAACAGTGAAAAAGACTTCCTAAATAGAAAATAGCTTTCAGGCACAGATATATAAAAAATGAATATATACATAGCAGAAAATCAAATATGATACACTTGCATAAAACTTGGAGTGAAAGTGCATCTCATGTTGGAGTTCTTCCCGAATCTCAAAATTGAGGTGAAGTCTATTTATGAGGCCAGTAGATTCTTGGCAAGAAATGTGTCACTGTCATGGCGGGTGACACTCTGTTTCCTCGTTTTGTTTTGCCGTTCTTACTCAGGCCGATGAACATCCTTGGGTAGGCAACTGACTCGTAAGCATTGTAGTTGTTGGCAAGGAGCGTCTCTCTGAACTTACACTCGTTGTTGTAATGTAACTGAAAAAGAAGAGAGATTATTGGAAATGCTGATTGTTTGAAGGCAGACACAAAACAAAGATGTGGGGACATTTCTGAGGGTGTTTCAGTTTGCATTGTTCATTCTGATCATTATCAAACAATTGATTTCTTTCTGACTGCAAGGCTGTTATTGTGCAGGAGCTATCTCAGGCAGATTTTAGACAAAAAAAAAACATTGTGAAATGATGAATGATGTGAGTGCTACAGGACTCGGGACGCCAGGGTCTGATTGGTTCATTTTTGCTCACTGGATTGAGAATGATAAGGCGCTACATAACCTCTGCAGTGGAGAGTTAGTTTTAATCATGCCATTGAGTTTTTCAATTCTTATTTAAACTTATATGTTAAAAAACCACTTTGAAATGCTATAACACTTCATCTATTTAACTCAGGTGGAGGACTAGCTTTTATTTCACTATATCTTACATTCCCCTCACAAACGTTATTGGGCTGGTCATTGTACAAACCCATCATTTTACTATCTAAATATTTTACCTGGAACAACAATGATAATAAAAAACAAAATAAGACTTTTTTAACAACAGCTGGCTTGGTAAAGGAACCATCCTTAGTCCGGATGGTTTGTTACCTTTATACTCAAAATTTATGTCTCTTTCAAGTTCCTACAGTATCAAGACAAAACAATGACTTTTTTTTTTTTTGATGAATTGGTGCATTTAAACATTTAGCTAGTCCCACAGGTAAACACACCATCCAAACACCGTTTATGCTGACCGTGAATGCACCTTCATCAGCTGCAAAGCATCCAACAAAATCATCAGAAATACTATCAGCTGACAGTCTGGTACCTCCTTTTGGAACAATATTGAAAACATTAACTGGAACTGGTCATGGCTTTTATTGAGAAAGCACCATCAGCAATAGAAGCCGGAGCTGGGTGAGCTGTGTGTGTTGGATAAAAGTCAGAATCAAACAGTTCATTGGACTTTTACACTAATACGATAAATGTTTTCATGAAAATGTATCTAGAATACAGTTTTTTAATATTTGGCATTAAAATGGGTTTTTAAGAGCAGCTATGCTGCACGTTGCTAATTATAAATGTTAACAAATAATTATAATTTATTTTTATTTAAAGCTATAAAAACCATCTCTGCACCCAAGGTGTATTTATTTGGTTACTGTAAACCTTGAGCATCACCCCTTTTATACTTATTCCCTGTTGTATGTGAACAGTCTGTAAACAGTGACTGTACCAGTAAACAGTAAGCCAGGTTTTATTTTAATCTTTTCTTTATCAACATATTTCATACTACTTCTGTCTCACCAAACTAAGCAAGTGATGTTGTAGGATAAATATGACAAATTAAAAGATAAAAAAATCCCACCTTAGCCTATGAATCCTACAGTTAAGGTACCCCGTGGCTCTGTCATGCATTGCATTGGCATAATCTGGGTCTACTTGTCCTGCATCTACTTAATAGATAGATGGATGGATGGATGGATAGATCTTTTTGAAAATAACAATGCCTCCATCCCTCCAGTGCAGGCGACTTGAAGAAAGGCTGTTAACTGCATGTGTGCCGATTCCAATATTTTAACCAATTACATTGTTATTAATTGATTATTTGAATAAATTATATTTTATTGCTTATCTGACACTGATTTCAATACAATTTTTCAATTAAACAATTATTAGACTTTTTAATCCTGGCCAGAATGAACTGGGTACGTGTATACAGCAGCTTGGATTCATGACTTCAGAATCGCTTCATAAAGCCGGACATCAGAGCTGCATGATTGTGTGTGTGTGTGTGTGTGTGTGTGTGTGTGTGTGTGTGTGTGTGTGTGTGTGATATAATCAGAGTCTTCGTTGTGCACTCACAGATCCGTACAGCTTTCCCCGTCGGTTCATGGCCACAAAAAGTCCGCTGCGAATGCCCAGCAAGGTCACCACTCCTCTCTCCACCGGAGAGATCTGCAGGAGACCTGAAGACAAAAAGCAGCACACTTACTACAACACGCCGGTGTGATACCCCGCGTGCTACCCCGCGCGCGCGCTCACACCGACATTACTGCTTGTGTAAGGAAGTGAGCTGGATGGTCAGACTGACATTTGAAATTTCGGTAAACACATGTTTGAATTCCAGAGAAAACACCTGGCACATTGTGGCGCCCCTGATCTTAGTATAAGTTAAAACACTAACAAATACACTCCCTTTAAATATATGTGATGTCATGTCAGGCTGAATGAAATCCAGCTCTGACATTTTTGAACATAACTGAATATTTTCACCTTGAGAAATGACAGTGAGGCAAGAAGTGTTTGGAGCTTGGCTCACTACCCTGGAACACCCAGCGCTGAACAGCTCATATCTGAAAAGGTATCAGAAACACGCGAAGGCTAATCGGACGCCAGCTGATGCGTTTCCTCAGCAGGCCTTGACAGGCTGCTGACCGACTGCGTCTTTTAGTTCCATGTATCATTTTAAAGAGTGTGTCAGAGGTTTCCAGTCCTCGCTTGGGTTTTCTGTAAATATATGCAGTGTATATGTAATGTATATCCCTGAGGTTTTACGCCTCGTCTTAGAATAGTCACACACATAAAAACAAGCTTTCACTGTCTTGTCCCCGCGAGTAAACAGAAGTTAGTCATTCTTCGTGTCTGCAAATGATTTTAAGTTGCACGAGCAACGGCCCGCAGGCTGGACCTAACTTTAGTTCCAGCCTTTAGGTCACAGCAGCACAATCCTACGCTCCAGATGTTGGTACTGTGGCGTGGGTCAGACTATACACGTGCGCGGGTCTGACGGATCAGGTGTGTGGCCCCGTTTTATTCGCAGTTAGAGAAAATGCGATCAATCATAAGTCAGCTGAGGTGACTGCTTCCTGTTCTAAGAACTTCTTCAGTCGTTTCTCTGGAGTTGTCTTTGCTTTTCGTGTTCAAACACAGAGTCAGAGCAGTGAGGAAATAAAGTATCAATCGCAAACTTACTGTAACGATGTTCGTTGTGTACTCCCGTTATTCTGCCATCTGGTAACACCTGGATGTGAAAACCGATCCCCACGTTGCAATAGAGCCGCCTCAACCTCTTAATGCCCAGGAGGTAGTCGCTGTCCCGGCCGCTCTCCTCCCGCTTCTCCCCCTGGATTCGAGCGAGGGACCGGGAGTAAAGGGCTTCCCAGCGGTCCGCCGTGCCGTTCAGGCCGGGAGCGCATCCTGCCAGTCTGCCAACCAGGCCAAGCACCAGGACGGTCCGCAGGGCGGTCAGAGAGCCCATCCCGGCTCCGTCTGTGAGAGCAGCTTCCCAGTGTTCGACTCTCCAGTGAAGAGAGAAGAGCGAGAAGCAGAGCGAAGCAGGCAGCAGCGCCCGGGAGCGACATTGATCTGCATGGACTCGGCAAAGCCAGACCTCTATATTTATACCTGCATACACATTACATCACTGCTCCACACTTAGTAAAAATCCACAAAGTACTTCTTCACAGTCAGCCGCACCGAAAGCAGGGCTTTATTCACTTCCAATAATGGCCTCGTTATCTCCGCGCACAATCTTTGGAAAATAAAGCAATAAAAGCTCAATAATGACCAAAAAACCTCTTTGTGCCAGCCTTTCATTATCAGCAGCAGAATATCATAATTTATGTATGGGAGGATGTAAAATAGGAAACCGCCAAGTTAACACACAGGAGACAGTTCTATAAATGAACAATAACAGGAAAACAACACAGGTCCAGTTCAACCGAGTGGAAAAAAGAGCGCCAACTTAAGACTGCTACTAGGAAATCATGTCCCGGACCCTTATAGAAAACAATGGTACGAATAAATACAGTCTGTAGTATGATAAGTATGCTGTCATTGTTGACCAAGTCTTTATTTGACTGGAAGCGCCTGTGTGGTTCGTTATTAATCCATGCACCACAGCGTCTGTGTTCAGAATTAAATGGATATTATGAAAACGTCAGTGAAGTTGGACTGGATGGACTGTTCACGTGAGCATGAGCAGCCTTGTGATGGACTGTGTGGAGTGTTGTCCCTGAATTGGATAAGGAAAGGTCAGGAAATACTTCCAAGAAGTTTACAGTTTTCCTAAAAAACCTTGAGGCTGTGTGTAAGGATTTTATTCAGCTCTGTTCGTTGAGTTCAAACCGCCAACCTTAAAGAGTCGATTTTTGCTTTTGTTTCACTTCTTTTTAGAACTCACCAGCTGACATCATGGCACAATTTCTCTGATCTGACATCCTTGACACTCTTTCAGTGCATTGCTCTTCTTTTGTTTCAGTATTTCATAAGTGTGATGATTCTTGTTACATTTATGCAGAGTGTTAACATTTCCACGCTCTGCTGTGTCCCATTACGGATCTCATTATGGTACTCTGTTGGAGTACTTGAAGATCTTCCACATCTTTCAGCCCAGAGCCCTTTGATCTCTGGACCAGCCTTGTTTCTTTGTGTGCAGCAAAATCGCTCCATGAATGCAGGCAGATCTTAGGCACTCGGTTGGGTATCGATCTCCAATGCAATTTTTCTTCCTCTTTTCATTTTTTACCGCTCCCTTCCGGGATCACCGCAGTGGATCATCTGCCTCCATCTCACCTCATTCCTGTGGACCCTCCTCTGTCACACCAACCCTCTGCATGTCTTCCTTCACTACATTCATAAACCTTCTGTGTGGTCTTCCCCTTTTCGCCCTGCCTGGCAGAAAAATTCACTTTCCACTGACCCAAAATTATGCAAGAATAGCAAGTAGTCCATAAAACCTTTGGTTAGTTGAAAAGCATGAAGGCCAGCATACACAACTGATGGAATGCTGGGATGAATCCTCAAGTATCAGCAGTCATGGGCTTATTTCAGTGCTTCAGGAAAGCAGGTCAAGGTTTAGACTGCTGGACCACCAAAGCTACCTTCAGAGCAACTGGTGGACTTGTCCTAAAGTCATTCAGCTGATTAGCTGGTGATGCACAAGTAGGCTGCTAAAAACATTGACTGATGAGCTGCAGAACCTATAGGAAAGCTTCCTGATCCTGTACCGACCTCCAACAAACTCATAAGAGTGTCTGTCCTTTAGGACATTGGAGGTTCATAGGCTGACAGGCTTATAGGACAACAGATGGAATTCCACAATATCAGTATGGATTTTGGACCTTTTTTATTCATTTTTTCTTTTTTTGAAAATATGGAAAATGAAAATATTACAAACCTTCTTTAAAGCTGCTGGACTGTAGAGAAATGCATGTAAGGCAATAAGATGAGACATTTGGCTATCGTTATAATTATTCAACAAACAAATTACACCAAGGCACTGAGCCTTTCAGGTAGCTGGTGCACCGATAGCACCTACGTGGGCTGAGATGTGATGGACCTCAGCATCGGCTTTTGAATGAAGACATTCATGTGAAGCGTTCACACAGCAGGTCTCTTGCTGTCGCTGTCCATGGTTCTGTAATGTCCTTTTATCAGACTAAAATAAAAGCAGGCTGACATGTTTCTTTTCAGCCATGTTGCAGTTTGTAAGTTATGCTTGACTATATTTTCTGTTTATGCTGTACTGACATTATTGTGGTTTTTGGTTACATGTATGCAGTGAATTATACTACGTGAAACACGTTTTAGATTTCACTGGGTGACAGCTGCAGTTCAGAGCTTAAAATGTCTCAGCATCCAACATGATTCATTTGCTCTCTTGTTTATTTACCACGTAGCAGCCCGTGCATAGCATCTTTATGATCCAGAAAAAAAGTATGAAAGTATGTTTCTAGTGATCTGAGAGCACCCTCGATAACTTGGTAACAAATCATTTCTAAAACTGTACAAAGCGAGTTCATCTTCTAAATGTTGTTTTACCCTGAAAACCTGAATCCATGTGACCTATCTTGTTTCCTTCATCCTCAGTCTGCGTTCATAGTTATCATCTTGTATCGCCAAGTTTAAAACCGATGTAAAGAATCAAAAAACTAGTGTATAAAAACCATCCAGATATGAACCTGGAATCATGTCATATGTACAGCATGTGAAAAGGTGAAAAATGGTTGTGTATCCAGCGTCTTGTTGTGTGTATCCAGACTGGGAAGGAGGTATTTCTTCTGATGTTGTTGGAGCAGTACAGCTGGATGTTGGCCTGGATCTATTAAGTGGTGCGTTGTGAACTTTACATTCCTTTCATGAATGATAAATGAGGTAAATGAAGGAAAAATATTATTTTGTAAATCTTGTAGTTTTTAAGATAATAATCCTTTGACCAGCATGTGCTTTGTAAAAATTCCAAACTGACTGGACAGTGAGCTGCCTATAGAGGGCATCCAACTGCCTTTCCAAAGTAAGAGCATTGGATGCAAGCTCACATGTCTGAAGCTCGGCTTTTAGCAAATGTTCCTTTAATGGGCAGAGGGCCATGCTTAACATATAGTGCGGTTTTACCAATACACGCCTTTCTGGCCACCAGAATACTCTTTAAGACAAGATTCAGCACTTGTGTGAAGTAGCCATTGTCTTCTAGTTTTTACTTGACTCGGGGTTTCTTTTGTGTCCCTGGGTGTTTTGAAATGCTCCAAAATAAATACAAAAATAAACTAAAATGCCTACTGGTGTTGGCCAGAGGGGCCGATGGTGCGATATGGCAGCCTCGCTTCTGTCAGTCTGCCCCAGGGCAGCTGTGGCTACAACTGTAGCTGCCTCCACCAGTGTGTGAATGTGAGAGTGAATGAATAGTGGCATTGTAAAGCGCTTTGGGTGCCTTGAAAAGCGCTATATAAATCCAATCCATCATTATTATTATTATTATAAAATGTGTTGTTATTAATAAAAAGGGACTGATTGCTCAAAGCCATTATCTGACTTAAAGGCAAAATCAGAATCACATCTTAGTGAGCGGATCATTATGATGATGGATAACAATTTTCCATCATTCTCATAAAAAGTGTGTGCATTGGCAGTGGGCAGAGTAATCATCTTAAACAGTGTTTATTTTTGTTGTTTTTACTGTAATAACTAATCATATATCATTTCTGAACGAAACACATTATTTACACCTAGAAGGAGGAACTGTGTCCCATAATTTCCAGATTTAGTGAACATGCCCATCTAAAAAGATGGGCTTAAAATCATCTAGCTATTGTGTAAATACTTATCCATTCCCCCCATCATGCCCGTAGACGTTGCAAATAAACACAACTGCTGTAGGCTGTCTGATAAAGTTTAGTAGGAGAACACAGATTTACATGGATGGAAAGGACACATCAGAGGAGGCTGAGGAGATAACGTTTGTTATAAGTATTCAGGGAGGGGCAGGGGCCACAATAGGCCCTGACCTCACTGAAGCCCAACATTCCTGATGAGTAATGTTAGAGTTTATGACAAACCACAGCAAGGTGTTGCACTTTCTATGACACAGTTTCTGCTCTGAGAAGGGCCAGCCTTGCTTATCAGCTATGCAGCTTTTGGTCTTAAAAAAGGCCAAATGTCTCAGGCGGCATTGCTTCCAAGCCCCCCTGGGAGGAGGTATTGTCCTGGCCAGGAAACCTTCCGTGCCTACAGGTATAGAATGACAAGGCTTTATAGGTAGCTACCGACAGATGTGAGTCAAGTGTGATAAAACCTGAAAATCTGAAAAAATCCTTGAAATAAAAGTTTGCTGTACTTGTTCCTGTTATGGTAGCGTGCGGATACTGCAGCGGGGAGAGAGGGACGGACAGACTGCCGTGTGTACAGCTAAAAATGAAATACAAATCTGAGCTTTAATTTCAAAGAGAATCCTCCAAAACAACGTTAGCTTGGGTCTGGGCTAATATCCTGCTGTTTTACACCACCTGTCAGAAGTTCCTACTGTGCATTTCAGACATTGCTGCCTTCAAAGATCTGTGGCCAATAAAACCAAACATTTTGCTTTTTAGGTTTTCCACATATAAAAATAGGACATCTTATATAAATAAAATTTTTGAAGCAATAAAAAACTAAAATAAATCCCAAAACATTTGCATGGTGTCCACAGCTGCATCAGCTGCATCAGCTGCATCAGATTCAGGCACAAACACATTTCTGATGAACAGATGATAGAACTGCTGGATCGGTACCTTGTGTTTTATGTTGGAATCAGTGGACACTAAGAAACAACAGCACAATGGCTATAATGCAGAAATAGTTATATCAATAACTTACAACACAGGAACCAAATAAATATCCATAGATTTAGTAAAATATTTCACTTTCTAAACAGTAGACCATCACATTGTAAGAACGTCATACAGCTAGTGAGCACAGTTAGTCTGATTTGATCTTTGCGTCATACTGTGAAAAGTGCCCCTCTCTGTGATGTCTGCTCTTCAGTGTCCTTTTTGTTTGGTAGCGCTTCAGCAAAATACGACTTTGTCTTTGTTATCTCAGCTTTTGATAAATGAAAGCTCTAAAGCTGCTGTACATGCCAATAGTATTTACAAAAACACAACCACGTTTCAAAGGTTTTTCTTCTGTGTGAAGTTGATGGTGAACTTACGAACACCTTTGCTTACAAGTTTGAAGACGCATGGAGTCAGTAAACAGCTAATTCTAAGGCTGGCGGTGTGCGAGTCTCCTCAAGCTGGAGCATTTAGTCTGAGCCACAGCACTTCAAGTCTTCTGTGAACAAAAACTTCCACTGATCCAGAGGAAGAACCCAAATCATTCATCCACATCCTCCATTGCTGTCAAGCTACAGTATGTGGCAGGATTAAGGTCCGTGTTTGGGCAAATCACAGACTGTCCTCCAACTGTCTGCCGACACGTGTGGCTGTCAGGCCCAGCCTTTCCCAGCGCGATGCCGGCGTCTCCGGCGCTCAGCGCGGCGGCTGTGGTGATGGGCATGGTGATGCGGCCCCGGACTCTCCCTCAGCCGCTTCACCATTTCATGGTCTTTGTTACCAAGCACCCTAGGCAGAAAGAGCGAGGCTTTGTCCGTGCTTCGGGTTTTAAAGCCTCGCCGTGGCCGCCCTTTGCCGTTGATGGAAACGTACCACTGTCTCTTGGCGCTGGCCCGGCGCTTGCTGCTGCCGCCGCCTCCCGGTGCAGCAGGGTGCTCCGTGGAGTGGTGGCGGGAGGCGTAGGTGTTGTACCCCAGCTCGTGGATTCGCTCCACAAACTCACACTCTTTGTTGAACACTTCCTAGAGAGGAGAATGGATGTGAGAACGAAGCACGTTAGTCTTTCTGGAAACAGGAGCGGTGAAATTCACTCCTCTTTGGTGGCGCAGACTAAGTTTACGGTCACTTACTTTTCAGTAGCTAAACATGACAATGTGACACTAAAGCAGGGCAAAGGACAGAGGCTGCTCATGTGTCAGGCCCTGTGCTGTCTGCCTGATTGTTGCAGTGATTTAGTGCTATAGAAATAAAAATGAATTGAGCTGAATTAATGGCATAATTAAGGCATGTTTTGTTGTGTTATGTGTTCTCCACTAGCTGTGACCCATTCCCAACATGTCAGATGCGTGAGTGCGTGTGTGTGTGCTGAACACACCGATGCATACAGCCGTCCTTTATCATTCATGGCCAGATATCTCCCAGAGAAGAGCCCCTTTATGGCCACAACACCAACGTCCACTGCTGTGATTTCCATGATGCCTGTGATACACACAACAGTAACATTTTTGTATTTCTGTGTTGGACATGTTTAATAGAACATTTCTCTCTCTTAAATGTCACCATATTTCTGTATAAATGTGTGTAAATGTATTCATTTATATTCTCCGTTATTTAGAAAAAAACGAATTAAAATGAAAAAAGTTTCATTTTACTCTCAAACATATGAACAAACTAGTTTTTTCTTGCTTAACTTGCTCATTCAGTTCACCGCTCCTCCGCGCGCGAGATCTCGGACGCTGTTCCTGGAATCACTGCACCGATTGCGTGTATATATTACACGCAATCGGTGCATATATATACATTATATATACATTATACACACACATGGCTGGCTGTAATGACATGGGTTCTTTCTTTCTCTCACGCACACACAAAGTGTCACAGCTCTCCGCTTACACCTCTCTTCCTTTCAAACTTCAGTACTCACTGAGCGGGTTGTTTTCATCCAGCGAGCCATCTATTTTGCCGTTAGGATGGATCTGCAGATGATATTTGGTAGCGCAGTAAAGTTTCCTGTGTCTCGGCGCTCCTCCGAGGTGTTCATACACTCCTCCGCGCCCCCCGGCGTCTCTCCGATGCCGGGGGTCGCAAGCCGGACCCGAAGCGCAGCGGGGCCGTGGACTAACCGGGTCCCACAGGCTCAGCAACAGCAGCAGAGCTATCACCAGCATTGTGGCATGGCCGGGAAGCGACAACTGTAGCAAAAAACAGCAGAATTCCTGCCCAACACTCGGGGTCCCATTAAAGTGATTTAAGGGGTCTTAACACAGCCGAAGAGCTTCAGCCCTGCGCGCATCCGAGCACCACAGGCAGCTCTGACAGCACACCCGCCTCCGAGGTGGAATCCTCGCCTCTGCAGCTGAAAAGCCCTCCCGTGGACCCGACTGAGCGCCTCTGCTCAGAGTGAGCGCAGATATAAAAGAAGCTTGTGGCGACAATAGGCTGAACTCCAACCAATTGATACAAAGGAAAAGGGCAGACAAAAAGGTATCGGCCCTGTGTGAAGTGAGAGACAGCGGCGTGGATAAAATTACACAGTGGCAAGAGCATAAACGTCCTAAAAGAGCAATTAGACATCCCAAATTATATAGATATGCTCGGCCAGCCACCGCAACAGGTGAGGAATAAGACTGCCGCTAAACCCGGTCCTCACCTTAAAAACAAAAGCGGAAAGCATTCAGCTTTTGAATTCTGACATCCTGAACAACCACAGGCTTCATCTAATTTCTCACGCTGTAAGATTCAGTTGGGTCCCCCCAGAAACGACTTTATCAGCCGCATTCTGAAGCA
Source organism: Aulonocara stuartgranti (assembly GCF_965226115.1). Taxonomy (NCBI): domain Eukaryota; kingdom Metazoa; phylum Chordata; class Actinopteri; order Cichliformes; family Cichlidae; genus Aulonocara; species Aulonocara stuartgranti. Next base: position 41,756,951 of record NC_138939.1, read on the forward strand.
AAAGAAATGTTAGCCTTTTCAGCTTTTGGGTGGTCCACATCTGCGTGTCCTTGTTCTTCCCGGTTTAACAGGTGCTTGCCAAGCATGTATCATGGCAAGCTGAGGTGAATCTCAAGCGTGTTCAGCTTGAACCAGCACCTTCAGACATCCCACAAAGACACTCCCGAGTAGGATGACGGGGAATTAAACATTTCCAGTCGACTATGCGCTCAGCATTTATACACTCCTCTTGACCTGGAAGCATAGATTAAGAAAGACAAATGGACATTGTGTCACGGGCCTCTCTCCATTTGCTCTTTACACCACAGAAGCTCTCTGCTGTGCGTTAGTTTTTCATTGTTTACCCAGGCAGTGGATTGGCCCAGACTTTTCCCATCCTAATGCCCCAGCCCTGGCTAGGCAGCAGCCGGTGGGCGGAAGAGCAGCAGGCTAAATGACTACTGCCTAAATTGCTTCCATCTTGGTCACATTATGGTTTTCATTCTGGTAATTAGCACCATCATCTACAAATCTCTCTGCCCTTTGGCACTGCTCCACTGCTGCTATGAAGGCCTCTGCTGAGAATCCCCCAGAGAGCAGACGTTAATTTGTCTTCCCCTCCCATACATCACCCAGCTAGCTGCCCGTGTCACTTTATTTACTCTGATGATCAGAAAAGCTAACTCTTTTAATTACAAATGTGTGCAATTTATGCCTCCAAAGACCCCTCAGGAGTCAGACAACACACCAAAACATCAGCCAGGCCGTGTGTATCAGAGGTTGTTCTGGTGGCCGTTTCTAAGTGAGACGCTCTTGATGTGGTTAAATGCTGGAAGAGGGTGGAACCTTAGATGTGGTGTGCTGTTTCTCTCAGAAACTATTTTAATTATGCTCCCCTGCACACCGCCCACAAAGCATCTCAGCAATAAGCAGGGCAAATGCTTGCAATTTGTGAGCCACATACACAATTTCTTCTTCACATTTAAAGAAGTGTGTGTTGTTGTTTTTAGGTTAAAGTGTCAGTTATGATTCAGCTAAATCTGAGCTGTATTCTTCAGTTAGATTTTGTGTACACATGCATTCGAGCAGAGTTAGTACCTGGGACATCGGTGCTCTAGTTTGAATACCATCATTTTGTCAAATAGCAGGCCAAAACTTGTATATGTCCATCAGCAAGTTGATTCACAAAGTTACTCAAAACCTATTTCAGTAAATCAAATATACATATGAAGCCCTCATATTGAGCTCAAAGTGAAACACATCAGTGCAAAATAAATAAAAGGAGGTCATACGTTTTGCCCATTCTTACAAAGACAGGAGTCCGCTGACTACAGGGCCAAATCTTTTTGCTGTGAGATGTTGGTGTGCTGCCTGTCACAGCAAAACCCATACAGAGGTGCTTTACATCCCAAGAGAACTCCAGTAAATCCTCCACAGTGACAGTGGGGAAGAGAAACAGAAAGGCCCAGAGTCCAGCAGCTGGGATGACAAGAAAGAAGTGAAAAAAAGAAGCAAACAATAGAGCAGTAAATGCCTGGCAGGCTGATGGAGCCAGCAGCAGCTGATGAATCCGTACATACCTGCAGAAAGGTATGGGAGAGAAAGGAAAACGAGGATGAAGCATAAACTACAGATCCAACTTTAAACTTTAGGAAACAAATGTTTTCGATCTTAAATCCAAACTGGGAGCTGATTCCACAGGGGAGGAGCTTTGTCTCCCATTCTACCTTTGGGAGCCCGAGGAACCACAGGTAAGTCTGTGCTCTGAAACCAAAGTGAGATCTCGCAGGAAAGTTACACAACAGGAGACAAATATAACTGCAGGGCAGACTGTGTGCATGTTCTACTGAGTGTTACGTAAATGTTCCTTCAGCTCGGTAAGACTGTGATATGACTTTTACAGAAAAACAAGTCAGCTGTTACATTTAAAGATGTTTAGGTGTGAGTGCCTTACCAGCAAACCTGAGGTGGACACTAACTCTCAGTTCGTGGTCAGGCAGCTCGCTGTATGATATTTTAATTGGAAAATTCAACCAAGAGTAGATGAACAAAGTATTGAATCAAGTAGTTTTATTCACAGTCTTTAATTTTTGACGATATGCTGCTAAAGTCATTATAGCTTGTGGCTTCCAAGTGGCTCACATTTTCCACAATTTCCATAGCATGGGCAGCAAAATATGGTGCCAACTTGTACTTAACCTGTACCGATCTTTCTTCAAACACGGGAAACGGCCCGGCTGGAAAATCACAGCTGTTGGATACATTTCACATATTTGCTTCAGAAAATAGTTAACAATGAATGTAAGAGTCAATAAATAAATAAATTAATTAATTAAAATATCGAAAAAAGCCATAGTGCATCCTGGCTGTAGCTCAGAAGGTAGAGCAGGTAATCTACTGATCGGAAGGTTAGTGGTTCGATCCCTGGTTCCTCCAGTTTGCATGTCAAGCATCCTTGGGCAACATACTAACCCCAAGTTGCATCATATTGGTGTATGCATTTGTTGAAAGCTTAGAAGAAAAGTGCTTGTGAATATGGCATGTTGCATAGAGCGCTTTGAGTGCTCTGGGAGAGTAGAAAAGTGCTACATAAGAATTTAGCATCCACACTTATATTTGTGTGGGAGAGCCTTGGGAAATATGTCCTGTTATCTGCACAAAACAAAGTTAATTAATTGATCAAATAAGTTAACTGCACGCTGTATTCGTAGCCACGGTGACTGGAGTTCCCGGCATGTCCTTTTTATATCTTGAATGCATTCACACCTGCTTTCAGAAGAAAGAACAAAATGAAATGTGCATTTGCCTCATGAAAAAACTTTGGCCAGTTCCCGAATATTTGCCCAACTGAAATATTTACATTTTCTTTTGCCATCATCCACTTAACAAATGAATCCAAACCCAGTCATGTGAAGTGCTCTTACACAAAAGCCAAAAGCATACATTTTAACTTTCCCCTTTTCTCTCCTTCATTCACGAATCAAAGCAAGGATTTCAGGGCTCCTTTTTAATTGACGTCCCCAAATTCTCCCCTCCAACACTGCCCTCAAAAACCCCTCTTTGCACAAAAGGGTTTCTTTTTTACAATAATACAAAGGTTATTAGCCAGTTCCTTTCGTGCCCCTCTTCCCTCCCAAAATTCCCTTCCCACCTTTTTACGAGGTACCAGTAATCCAGAGCAAATCAAAATGACCTTTGAACCCTTTCTGCTGTACTTTTTCTCATGGGCAGATTTCTTTAGTGAGCCGGTGATCAGAGGGCTGAACCCGACCGCTGGCTCTCGTCTCCTGACAAATCGCTGCTGAGCTGCTTTTGTCCCCATGACTTTGATCTCACCTGCTTGTCAGGCGCTTCAGAATGAAGTCTAGTACAGTTCCAACACACAGCAAACAAATTGGCAACTATTTTATTCTACCTCCCTCTGTGTCCCTCTCTTTTATTTCAGCCCAATTGAGCCTTTAACACAGGCATGTTGGCTTGCTAGGTGACTGTTTCCACAGCTTCCAGAGAGAACTGAAAATCACACTTTAGAATAAAACACCTTCAAAACAGAAGATTAAACTTACCAAATAGAGGCACAGTCGCAGGTCATGCAAGCCTAATCCACAACATTTGAGTGTGTGAAAAACACGTGATTTTCTTTAAAATTTCATAATACACAGATCCAGGAGTCAGGCAGATCATCTTGTGACTGCCATCAGTGGAAGCGTGAATGTTAGATAGACAGCACTGGGGTAGAAAAACAGATTTTGTGAATGAAGTGCTGTGAGTGTTCAAGTAGAAGTAGAGTAGAAAAGCACTATATAAAAGCTATTTACCGTGTGCACCTGATCCTCTAGTTTTAACCTGGTATTAAATGTTTTTTAAAAGTTTTGTCTGCTTGGTTCTCAGCATGGCAGCCTTGTCAACAAACTGCTGTTACAGATAATGCAGGAACCACAAATGGGACTCCTTCGATGTGTTGATCGCTAATGATTTATACAATTTAAACAATACAAAAAACAACAACAAGTACATTAAAAGCAAAAACAAACAAATGAATTTAAAAATATATAATTTTAAAAAAGCCTCTACAAAGTACTACATTTGATTAAGATGTGAGCAGCTACTTGGCCTGGACAGAGATCTCGGATGTTGTTCCCGGGATCTGCTGGAGCCACTCGGCTAGCTTGGGAGTCACTGCACCGAGTGCTCCGATTACCACGGGGACCACCGTTACCTTCACCCTCCACATCATCTCGAGCTCATCTCTGAGCCCTTGGTACTTCTCCAGCTTGTATGTATACTCTGTATACTATGCCGGCCGGCCACTTGGTTATGCCAGCCTGCCTGCTAGCATCTTGCATCCTGCTGTTATGTGCTAGCTTGCCTCAGCGGCATCTTTACACAGCCTTTTGCCTGCTGTGTTAGACCCCAGCCCCTATGGATCTATATATATTTTTCACTAGCTGGGCCCACATCCGCATTTTAGGTTTGACAGCGTTTTAGTAGATAAAGGTGAACGGCTTGGATGTGAATTGAGCTGCGGTTTGGGGAAGGCCTCAAAGGGGACTGGCGGTGGCTCCCGGGCCTAGCAGATCCCCATGTACTAAATAGAAGAATTGAAAAGGGGAGGGAGGGGCACATAGACGAGAATGAACAGCTTGTAGAACTGGGGGAACATATATAGATAAGAACCGGAAGGAACGTGTTTGGTCCTGCTCCCGAAGTTCCTAATGAAATATGCTTCAGGCTGGTCTTGAAGACACTTGAAGCAATTACACTGCTCAGTGGAAACTAGTCAATTTTATAAATCATAATTAAACCACTGTTCAACCCTTTGTGTACCAATGCCATTAAAGATGATGAATATTGTAACATTGTGTGTATCTTGGGAATTTTCAGTGTGGAAATAGCAGTAGCTAAAAGCAACACTGTGTCTAAGTAGAGCATCCAGGGCTGCTAGTATGACTACGTCATTTGACCATCATTCTAATATATGCCTGCCAGGAATCAGAGAAAAATACATTCTGATTTATTTAAACATGATTATGTTTTTTTTTCTAATCCAGATATGACACATAGGAAGAGATCACATCTGTTATTTGGGATCCAGAGTTTCTCACATCTTTCATACTGTTACAGGTTACCTGAACAAAACCTGAACTAGCGTTAACATTCAGCAAATTTGAACAGGCAGCAGTCATGGATTTTTCTGTCACATGTATTTGGCACATCAAAGGAGATCATATGGGAGACAAACACCACTGTTTGCCTGTATCTCATGTATTCTTTGTGGTTTAAACTGGTTCTCCTTCAGAACAGAAAAGAAGCTGAAAGAAGCCAAACTGATGAAGAAATGCCACAAATATATTTTTTCTTCTTCAAAAAGAAACTGTATATTCTATCAGATGACAACCTCTGTAATGTTTTTGTCCCTTGCTCTCTCTTACATGCTTTCTCTTTCTCACTACTCTCTCGTTCTTGCACTGTCGCTCTTTGTCTCTCATTCACTCGCTTTCTCTGTAACCAGATAGGTCTGTCCTATACTTCTACAGCTCTTTGATTGTTAGCTGCAGGTTTCATATGCCTGCAGAGCGGCTGCACCTTCCAACAGGCAAGTGATTGTTGAAGGATGAAACTCTAGAGGCCATCAATGGCTGTAACAGACACACAGGGAGAGAGCGAGAGAGAGAGTGAGAGAGAGAGCGAGAGAGAGAGAGAAGCACACACCCAAATATCGACACATAAGAAAAAAACATACAGCAACCCCAGTATACATGTGAATGATGGGGTTTGGACATCATCAGATGTACTCCTTGAGCAGTAAATTATCTGGACAACTTTCTGATTTCTTTCTTTTCTTTGGAAATTGCCATAAATCCATTCATTTACAAGACAAAGACGGTTCTGTGAGTTTATAAATTCATTTGAGAAAATAAATACAAATTTGTCACAGTCCCATTGCTTGACTTTAGAAACGTGGATAAGTGTGATTGGGATTTTGGTGGTTCACGGAGACAGCTCGCTGGTGATACAAGTCTAGATAGTTCTGATTGCTGCGGGTGTGGCTCAGTGTTATGGTTTTTCTCATTTTGGGTTTTAGTTTATACCTTATTGCTTTAGCTTCTGTTTAAGGTTTTGTCGTTTTTACAGCACGGTGATGCGGTGATTAGCACTGTTGCCTCACAGCAACGAGGCCCTGAGTTCAACTCCACCCTCTGGCTGGGCCCTTTCTGTGTGGATTTTGCATGTTCAGTGTTCAACCCACGTTTGTGTGGGTTTTCTCTGTGTTCATTGGATTCCATCCCACAGTCCAAAGACGTGGGGTGAGGTTAATCCTTCCAATGTTTCTCCACTAACCACTTCTCCGATGGCTCCTCCCAGTCCTACAATGCTGAGGAACTCCAGCTGATGCTCCGCATTGAGGAAGTGGAGTTGAGAAATCGTGAAGTGGAAGCTGTGCATCTTGCTGGAGCTGGAACACCAGCCTAGTAGCTCCATACAATCACCGCTCACGCTGCAAGACCCCAGTCTCCCCATGATGGCTTTGATGTGGGCAAGCACACTAAATTGATACTTTTAGAGAATCTGAGGTGGATTTATACTTTGGTGCATTTGAGTGTATTACTAAAGCTTTGAACTGGCCAAAGATGTTTTGGGCTTTGCTGCTGCAGTATAAGCTTTTTTGGTAAAGCTCAGGAGGTGTGTGCTACCACTGCTTCCCACTGCTACCCTGTCAGTGAACCAAAGCTTGGATCATGATATGGTTAAGGCTACAGTATTGCATATGTGACATATGTGGAGTTTGCGCATGAGAAAGGGCTGCTTTTTGATAAAGTCAAGGATTTTGCGCAAATGAAAGAACTCGTGCTTTTAGAGGGTTTTAAGAAATGCTTGCCAGAGCGAGTGATAGTCTATTTAAATACACTAAAAGCTGAGTCCTGGCTGATGAGTTTGCCCTTACACACTAGACTGTTTTTTCATCCCCAATGTGACACTATGGTTATCCTGGTGAGGGGAGGGCACCTGTCACCTCAACCTCATGGCGGCATGTGGTGACTGCAGGTGTTTCTGTTGCATGAACTTGGTCATCTCATTGCTGTTTGTCCAGTGCTAAGAAAGAAAGAAATGTTGAAGAACAAAAACCTCTCTGCTGTAGAGCCAATACAGTATCAATCTACTGTTGGTCAGCATAAACCACAGTGCCAGCAGTACAGTTAGATGAGGCGTTCATACTTTTATCTCTGAAGGTTTTCGTTCACTTACATAAGTGTGAGGGACCAAGTTTCTATCACAAGTATAAGGGATACCTCTGCAAAGCATTCTGAGGTGCAATAATGCGCTATAGTGCCTTTTCTGACCAGTCGTACTGTGGCTCAGATTTGTTGGTGTGGGGAATAAGAATGTGTATGTTGCTCATGCTGCTTTATATAGTTCCCCTATTTTCCCCTTTTAGTATTTAGTATTTATTTATTTATTGTCATTGTCAAGAACAATGAAATTGCGTTTGGGGCTTCCATACAACCCCCAAAAAAAAGAAGAAAATAATAAAGGTGTTTGTTTCTGGCACCGTGCGAGTGGGGATTCAAGATCAGCTGACAGTTGCTGGTTTTGATCTTATTTGTGGAAACGATTTGGCAAAGGAGCAATAATAGAGTGTAAGGCTCAGACACTGAGGAGGGGAGACAAGAACACTAACACTGGGAAGAGGACATGTCACGGAAGTCGGGATCGCACTGGGGATTTACTGTTATTTTCCTGCACTGTAAATAAACGCACTGTTGCCTCAAAGAGTCCAGCATTTGGGTCCTCCTTTCCCCACATCCCCATGGTTGGCCAGCGCTAATCGTGACAGAATGATCCAGCCAAACATGGTCGCAGCAGACTCTGAGGAGAGGCTCAGGAGAGAGGTTTACAAACTATGTGATTTGTGATGGGAGAAGCCCGGGGAAGCGTTACGTTGAGCTGTGGAGAGCCAGCTGCAGGAAAAGCTTTTTAAATTTCCCTGGCTGGTGGACTCTCTCAAGCCAGTCATCATGGACTTCCTGTTCTCCACCTTCCACCTCCACTCTCCAATTCAAGCTGCTCACTGGCCCGGGCAGCCCGTAGATTCACAGCCTGACACGCTGGCCCTGTCATCTACATGGAAACGATGTTCACGCCACCAGCGCTCCTCACCGCAGCCGGATTCCCGGACATCTCAACAGCCGGCTGTGGTGAGTAATAATGACATTTTTTCATTTCCCACACCATCTGTGTTTTTGTTTAAAGTGGACAGTGACACCTCAAATGCTGCTGTAAGCCAGCCGTTAGCACAGCTAGCCTTGCCTCAGTCGGAGGTCTTCACTCCACTCTCTGCTTCACCATCTGCAGCTGCTGTGCCACCATCATCTCCACTGCCTGTGGCCACCTGGGCCTTACACAGAGTTTCTGTCTGATTTCTCAGACTTTATATCTAATTTAGTTCTGAGCTCAGATAAAATAATTATTGTGGGTGATTTTAACATCCATGTAGATGCTAAAAATGACAGCCTCAACATGGCATTTAATCTGTTATTAGACTCAACTGGTTTCTCTCAAACTGTAAAAGAACCCACCCACCACTTTAATCACACTCTAGATCTTGTTTTAACATATGGCATAGAAACTGAACATTTAACAGTGTTTCCTGAAAACCCTCTCCTGTCTGATCATTTCCTGATAACATTTACATTTACAATAATTGATTACACAGCGGTGGAGAGTAGACTTTATCAAAGTAGACGTCTTTCTGAAAGTGCTGTAACTAAGTTTAAGAATATAATCCACCCAATTTTTCACACAGGAATATCATCAATACGGAGTGGTACGGAGTGGTAAGTGACGGAAGTGACGGACAAGGTAAGCGACCCATGTTGTAGGTGACGTCAGACGCCGGAGATTTTGGCGGAGAAAAAGCAAATGGTAGCATAGAGTTTAACAAAGGTTTTTCAAGCTTCAGTATTACCAAATATACTAATCAATTGTCATATAACTAACAACATCTGTTTTATCATCTCTAACACCCTGGAGGACAACGGGGAGAGTTTAGACGCTCTCCAAGATTACATCGACCGCTGTTTTCAAGATTTAGTAATGAAGAAGGCCCAGAGTGCATCCTCCCCGGCCAAAATTGAGACGCCGTCATCGAAGAGATGTCGCCCGGCAGACTCCCCCGGTACAACATCGCCTGCCGGCAAAGACATCGCAGACATCCTGGAGTCAATCGACAAGCGATTGTCCAGTTTCGATGCGAGGCTGTCCCTGGTGGAGATTTTACACCGGGAATTTAAATCTCTGAGAGAATCCCTGGAATTCAGCCAGCAGCAGGTGGAAACGCTTGCCGCTGAAAATGCCACGCTACGGGAGTCGGTCAAATCTCTCACCGATAACATGACCCAGCTAAACATTGAAAATAAAAAAATAAAAGAGTCCGTTATCGATCTACAAGCCCGTAGCATGAGAGATAATCTTGTGTTTTCTGGTATTCCAGAAACTGCCGGAGAGGACGCAGAGGCAACGGTGAAAAGCTTCATTAAAATCCACCTGAAGCTGCCGGAGGACACCGTAAAGAACATCAACTTCGATAGAGTACATCGCTTGGGGGGCGTGCGGTCGCGGACCGGGAGACCACGGCCTATTGTGGCCAAATTCAGTCAATTCAAACAGAAGGAACAGGTGAAGAGTCGCGGCAGAGAGCTGAAAGGAACGGACTTCAGCGTGAACGACCAGTTCCCCAAAGAGATCCTGGAACGACGCAAGGTCCTGTTCCCAGTTCGACGTAGCTTCATCCAGAAAGGCTCCCGTGCTGTCATCGCCGTGGACCGGCTCTACGTGGACGGACAGCTCTACCGCGACCCCAGCACCACACCGTGGTTATATTGACTGCACTCCAGATAAGAACCCGCTACACTCTTTTCTTATTCATTCACACTTTCTCCTTTAAAATGTGTTTAACCTAGTAATATCAATATGATGTCATAGCAGATATAACACCGTCACCCTCCGTCATTGCTTTAATTGGAATGTTTCCGTTTCGTTTCTTTTTTTTTTTTTTTTGTTGTCGCTCACAGTTCATGTGGCTTCTTTCTTTCTCTTGTCTTTCACTGCTGTGATCACCTACTTCCCCACTCACCTACAAACAACACCCTCTATTTCTCCATATTTTCACAACACGATCACGCAAACACATCAGCTCAACGGCAGCACATTCACAACAGCCTCACAGCACGCACAGACTTGCAGGACACATAACACAAGCCACACTTGTTCATATTAGTGAATATTCACACACATAGTCAGACTTATGGAGCCTCTCACCACACTTCTTTTTCTCTTTCTATTTACAAACAAGGGATGTTTCCATATTCTCTCCACCTGTCTAAACGAAACACCCAGCGTACATCATTAGACATACACACACAATTATGGGCATGCTGAGGTTTGTCACATGGAATGTAAATGGAGCTGGCACCAGAGGAAAGAGGTTAAAGATATTGAACCAGCTTAAAAAACTACAGGCAGATGTTGTTTTATTACAAGAAACTCACAGACCTGTCACAGGTTTAAACGAACTTAAAACACCTGAGTTTCCTAACGTGTTTGCAGCCTGTTATAATTCTAGACAACGGGGAGTAGCAATTTTAATACATAAAAATGTTAATTTTACAGTACTCGATACAGTTATAGATCCAGAGGGTAGATTTCTAATTATTAAACTATCAATATTGAACAAAAAACTATGTATTGTTAGTATATATGGTCCAAATGTTGATGAACCCTCATTCTTCCACGGATTTTTTAGTGCACTCTCTGAACACTAAATGAAGACATGGATAGGCTCAATACAGCGGGAACTCAGCGCAATTGGCAATCCACAAATATAATCAAACAGTATATGAACGACTTTGGTCTTTGCGATGCATGGCGCTCTCTTCACCCCACCAGTAAGGAATATACTTTTTTCTCACATGTCCATCACTCTTACTCTCGTCTGGATTATTTTTTGGTCAGCAGCTCACTGCTGTGTGACAGCTCAGACACTGAGATTCATCCTATAGCTGTCAGCGATCATGCTCCTGTATCTTTAACACTAATGCACAAGAATAATACTACGCCAAGTAAAAACTGGAGATTTAATATATCACTAGTTAAAGATGAAGACTTTATTAAATATTTTAAAAAGGAATGGACTTCATATTTAGACTTTAATGACACTCCCGGAATATCTGCTTCTGTTCTATGGGAAGCAGGGAAAGCTGTGATGAGAGGTAAAATAATTTCTTTCTCATCACATAAAAAGAAAGAAGAAAACAAAAATATTCAGGAATTAGAAAAAAACATCAAATCACTAGAAGAAGCCTACGCGTGCGACCAAGATCAGGAAACATTGAACAAAATATGCAAAACAAAACTAGAATTAAATGAAATTATTAATAAAAAAACACAATTCCTTATACAAAGACTTCGCTTGCAGAATTTTGAACACAGTAACAAATCAGGTCGATTTCTAGCTAACCAGCTAAAAATAAATAAAGAAAAAACAACTATATGTGCTGCTAAAGATTTATCGGGGAACACAATATATGATCCTGGAAGAATAAACAACATTTTTAGGGATTTCTATGAAACTTTATACTCACCACAAATAAACCCATCTAAAAATGAAATTGATCTGTTTCTTGACAACGTAACTCTTCCAAAATTACTAGACAGTCAAGCAATGGCACTGGATTCGCCACTGACGCCAAGTGAACTCCAGGAAGCCCTGATAAGTATGCCCAATAATAAGGCTCCAGGTCCAGACGGCTTCCCTGCAGAATTCTACAAAGAATTCTGGACAATTTTGGCACCAGTATTCCACAGCATGTTACAGGAAATCGAGGAAAAGGGCAGACTACCACCAAATATGAATTCTGCCAACATTAGTCTCCTGCTAAAACCAGGCAAAGACCCTTTATTTCCCTCAAGCTATCGTCCAATTTCTCTTTTAAATGTAGACCTTAAAATAATCTGCAAAGCTCTCTCAAAGAGATTAGAGAAAATGACCCCCCTCTTAATTCATCCTGACCAAACTGGTTTCATAAAAGGTCGGCACTCCTCAACAAACACTCGTAGATTACTTAATTTAATAGACTACTCATACGATAAAAACATCGAAACCATAATATTATCTCTAGATGCAGAAAAAGCATTTGACAGAGTTAACTGGAAATTTTTATTCGCAACTTTACACAAATTTGGTTTTGGAAACTCTTTCATAAACTGGATAAGAATATTATACAATTCCCCAACAGCTCGTATCAGAACAAATGACCAGACATCCTCCAGCTTCTATCTCCTGAGGGGCACCAGACAGGGATGCCCACTCTCCCCTTCACTTTTTGCAATTTTTATCGAACCTCTAGCAGCAGCATTTAGACAGGCTACAACAATTAAGGGCATAAAATGTAAGAACATAGAACATAAAATCAGTCTCTATGCGGATGATGTGTTGCTTTTTCTGCAAAACACACAAACCAACCTCTTTGAGGTAATTACTTTAATAAACTGGTTTTCAAGAGTTTCAGATTATTCAATTAACTGGCCAAAATCTACAGTTCTCCCCATTAACTGCTCCTTCCATAACTCTTCCTCTGCCCCACTGCAATCCGGAAATATTAAATATTTAGGTATTAATGTCTCTCCTAAGCTTTCAGACTTAACTAAATTAAACCACATCCCACTTCTAAAGAAAGTAGAAGGCGATCTGACTAGATGGAAATCTTTACCCATATCACTCATGGGAAGGGTCGCCACTATAAAAATGATGATCTTGCCAAAAATAAATTATTTATTTTTGATGATCCATAACAAACCATCACAAGATTGGTTCAGATCTCTGGATTCATATATTTCCAAATTCCTTTGGAAAGATAAACCCCCGCGTATTAGCTTAAAAACGCTACAAAGAACCAAGGATAGAGGAGGATTAGACCTGCCTAATTTTCACCAATACTTCTTAGCCAACAGGCTTCAGTTCATCTCAGAATGGTTAAAACATACCTTCTTAGTTGAGCCCTGGCTAGATGTTGAACAGGCACTATGCAAGGATCTAGAGATTTCAGACCTACCATTTATTAGCTCAAACATCAAAAGACATGAATGCTTTAAAAGTATCAACATCAGCTTTTCTCTGACAGCATGGTGGGAGTTTCTAAAAATAACGGAGTCTTCATTAATCCCATGCAAACGTACACCTATCTGGAATAACCCTGACATATTACAAAACAATAATATAATTAATTTCCCAGAATGGAGTTGTAAAGGAATTAAATACTTAGAACATATATTAGAGGGAACAGAATTTATTCTATTTGACAGACTAGTTGCACAATATGGGATCAACAAGACAAGATTTTTAGAATATCAACAAATTAAATCCATAGTAAAAAAGAAATTTAACCTCAGTCAAGTTGAATTACAAACACCACTAAGTGCGGCACATTTTCTTACTCTTAAATCCCCCAAATTATTATCTAAAATATACAGAACACTTTCTAAATTAGATGAATCAATATCCCTTCCTATTGCAAAGTGGGAAGCAGATTTATCAGTCAGCTTAGACCAAAACTTCTGGTCTCAGATTTGCTTAAAAACCTTTAAATTAATTAAAAATCCCAGTCTGCAATTAATACAATACAAAATACTACATAGAGTGCACTATACAGGTCATCGGATGTTCAAGATGGGCTTTACATCTTCCAACAACTGCTCACACTGTCAAGGCAATACACCAGACAATTACATCCACGCTCTTTGGTTCTGTCCACCAGTGCAAAAGTTTTGGCGCGAGATATGTGAAGACTTATCAAAGTGTCTGAAATGTAACATTCCAACCTCCCCCTTAGTGTGTTTACTGGGTGCATGGGGGCCCGGCCCTGGAGCAGGGTGCCGCCGGTGCGTCGAACCACCTGGGGGGCTCTTCAACTGGTGGGGGAGATGGTCACATCTTGCAGGAGCTTTCCTCTCTTCAGGAACTCTCTCTGCAGGAGGGGGAGATACAGGAGAGGTGGAGGAAGATCTCAGCCTGGGTGTTTATTGTCTTATGTAGTCTGGAAGATGAGTGGATGGTGGGGTGGGTGCAGTTTTCTCTGTGGTGGGGTTGGGTGGACTGTCCTGGGCTCTGTGGGGCCGGGGGGCGCTGCTGCACTGGGCCCCGGTCTGGATGGGCCTGGGCCCCCTTTCCCTGGCGGGTCGCGGAGTGTGGGAGTGCCTACTGGGGTCAGCGGGGGAGCTGGCCCCAGGGAGGGGTTACCTGCCTCTCCCTTCCTTCCCTCCCCATCTCCAGCTGCCTCCCTCTTCCCGCTCCACCACAACCACCCACACATGCAGGGCCTTGGAGTAGGGGTATGTCACCAGGGTGCAGAGGAGGCTACCCCCCCCCTCTGTCCCCTTCTGGCTGCCTCTGTCTCAATTTTATCCCACAACTTAGACATTCACATTATTCACACTCTCATTACACATACATATAGGATCTTGGGGGTGGGCACAATCACGGAGTCCAAAGTACCATCAGGGTGTACACCTCACCCCTGGCATCGTTGCCCACCTCTCAATTTTAAATACACTTAGACATTGAGGGCTAGCAGGAGGGACCATGCGCTTACCTGCTCCTCTCTGGCAGGTAGCTCCATGCCCTCCTGGGTTTTAATTGCACCTTAGAACACACATGCATCAACACTACAATGAGCGGGTGGAGGGAGGTTTGGAGTCTTCTCCCACCCCCATTCTCTGCGGCCTGCTGGAGCGGGAGGGCTAGGTGGAGTTGGCCGTCCGACTGCGGTCTGGAGTGTGGGGCCTCCCTGCTGCTACGGAGTCGGGGTGGTCTGCCTCTCCCCACCGCAGGGAAAAGGGTAACACCACCTGGGTCTGGGTGCAGTTCCCCCCTCCAGGGCGGGGTACCTAGACCCGGTTTGTAGAGTACGCTTGGGGAGTGTGATCGTGTGTACAGCGTCTCTTTATGTCTGTCTCCACGTTGGTTGAATGTGGAGTGAGTGCATATGAGAGCATGAGGGGGGGAATGGATGTTTGTGTCTGTGTGTGCCTGTATGTCTGTGTCTATATGTCAGGCTGGGTATCAGATGCCACCTCTCTGGGGACACCTCAGGCCCTCCAAGGTTTGGAGGCCTATCTCCACCTACCACCACTTCCCCTGCCGGTGGCGGACTCCCTCAGGTGTCGGTGCGTTGGTGGTTCTTTGTGTCTGGGGATGGGCGTCCAGGTACACACCGGCTCACTCCTTGGCGGCCGCTTATCGGGGCCTGGAGCCTGGGGCTCGCTCGGGCCCCTTCGGGGGTGGGGTGCCCCCGGCCTCTCGGCCTGGGGCTCGGTCACTCAGGCACAGCTGGCGGCCGGCGGAGCTCACGGGCGCGTCACTGCAACTCCCCCTGGCTTCTGCTCCGCGGCTGCTGAGTGAGCCCTCATCTGGGACTCTCCTCAGCTCTTACTGGGACAGTGGCGCGGCTGCCCCTCTGTTGGTCTTCCATGGTTTCTTGTGTTCTGGGGGCCTCTGGATGTCTGGAGTTTTGATCTCCTCCATACCCGCTTCACACCCTGGAGGACGGGGCTGTGGCCCCCCCCACACTCCCTAGCAGATCGTTACATGGAGAAACCTTTGGAATACAAGCGCGCTGATCCACACAGGTATGCACACGGGTGTTCACTGCTCGTAGACCCAAATTACACCTTTCTTGGCTGCTACTTCGAAGCACATCTGTCCTGCGTGCTGCACAACAACATTGAATATTTAGTATTTACTGCTGTTTACACTTAGCTAGATTAATGCGATGGTGTTGTGTTTAGTATGTTGCTTTGTTTGGTTTTTTTTGTCTTTTTTTGCTTGTTTTCTATTCTTCTCTCAACAGGTGATCCAGGAGATTTTTTTTTTCTCCCCCCCTTTCTCACTGTCCCTCTCCCCTTCTGTTTTTCCTTTCCTTCCTCTTTCTTTCTCCCTTTCCTATCTCTCACTCATGTCTGTCCCGTCTGTAACATCTGAAAATAAAATATAATAAATAATAAAAACAAAGATCGACCAAATGGACCAATACGGCAATGCCACGATGATCCATTTGGCAAAGTAAATCCATTGGGTATCCTTGTTGGTCTTCAGACAACAATTCTGATGGCTAAAGAACCAAATGGGACAGGCGAGAAAAAAAAAAAAAAGAACATAATCCACCCACTGTTATCATCTTCAATGCCCTGTACCAACACAGAGCAGAGCAGCTATCTGAACGTTACTCCAACAGAGGTCGATTATCTTGTTAATAATTTCACCTCCTCACTACGTACGACTCTGGATACTGTAGCTCCTGTGAAAACTAAGGTCTCTAATCAGAAGTACCTGACTCCGTGGTATAATTCTCAAACACGTAGCCTAAAGCAGATGACTCGTAATCTGGAGAGGAAATGGCGTGTCACAAATCTAGAGGATCATCATTTAGCCTGAAGAAATAGTTTGCTGCTTTATAAGAAAACCCTCCGCAAAGCCAGAACATCTTACTATTCATCACTGATTGAAGTAAATAAGAACAACCCCAGGTTTCTCTTCAGCTCTGTAGCCAGGCTGACAAACAGTCAGAGCTCTGTTGAGCCAACAATCCCTTTAACATTAACTAGTAATGACTTCATGAACTTCTTCACAAATAAAATTTTAATCATTAGAGAAAGAATTACCAGTAATCATCCCACAGATGTAATATTATCTACAGCTACTCTTAGTACCATCGATGTTAAGTTAGACTCTTTTTCTCTAATTGATCTTTCTGAGTTAACTTCAATAATTACTTCCTCCAAACCATCAACGTGTCTTTTAGACCCCATTCCTACAAAACTGCTCAAAGAAGTCCTGCCATTAATTAATTCTTCGATCTTAAATATGATCAACCTATCTCTAATAATCGGCTATGTACCACAGGCCTTCAAGCTGGCTGTAGTTTACTCAAAAAGCATCTCTAGACCCAGCAGTCTTAGCTAATTATAGGCCAATCTCCAACCTTCCTTTATATCAAACATCCTTGAAAGAGTAGTTGTCAAACAGCTAACAGATCATCTGCAGAGGCTTGTTTGAAGAGTTTCAGTCAGGTTTCAGAGCTCATCACAGCACAGAAACAGCTTTAGTGAAGGTTACAAATGATCTTCTTATGGCCTCTGACAGTGGACTCATCTCTGTGCTTGTCCTGCTAGACCTCAGTGCAGCGTTCGATACTGTCGACCATAATATCCTATTAGAGCGATTAGAACATGCTGTAGGTATTACAGGTACTGTGCTGCAGTGGTTTGTATCATATCTATCTAATAGACTCCAGTTTGTGCATGTAAATGGAGAGTCCTCTTCACACACTGAGGTTAATTATGGAGTTCCACAGGGTTCAGTGCTAGGACCAATTCTGTTTACATTATACATGCTTCCCTTAGGCAGCATCATTAGAAGACATAGCATACATTTACACTGCTATGCAGATGACACCCAGCTCTATCTGTCCATGAAGCCAGATAACACACACCAATGAGTTAAACTGCAGGAATGTCTTAAAGACATAAAGACCTGGATGGCCGCTAACTTTCTGCTTCTTAATTCAGATCAAACTGAGGTTATTGTACTCGGCCCTGAAAATCTTAGAAATATGGTATCTAACCAGATTCTTACTCTGGATGGCATTACCTTGGCCTCCAGTAACACTGTGAGGAACCTTGGAGTCATTTTTGACCAGGACATGTCCTTCAACGCACATATTAAACAAATATGTAAGACTGCGTTCTTCCATTTGCGCAACATCTCTAAAGTTAGAAACATCCTGTCTCAGAGTGACGCTGAAAAACTAGTTCATGCATTTATTACTTCCAGGCTGGACGACTGTGATTCATTATTATCAGGAAGTCCAAAAAACTCCCTGAAAAGCATTCAGCTGATCCAAAATGCTGCAGCAAGAGTCCTGACAGGGACTAGAAAGAGAGAGCAGATTTCTCCTGTTTTGGCTTCCTGTTAAATCCAGAATTCAAAATCCTGCTCCTCACATACAAGGTCTTAAATAATCAGGCCCCATCTTATCTTAATGACCTTGTAAATGGTAAATGGCCTGTATTTGTATAGCGTTTTTACTAGTCCCCTCTAGGGACCCCAAAGCACTTTACACACCCAGTCATCCACCCATTCACACACACACTCACACACTGGTGGAGGCAGCTACAGTTGTAGCCACAGCTGCCCTGGGGTAGACTGACAGAAGCGAGGCTGCCATATCGCGCCATCGGCCCTTCTGGCCAACACCAGTAGGCGGTAGGTGAAGTGTCTTGCCCAAGGACACAATGACCGAGACTGTCCGAGCCGGGGCTCGAACCAGCAACCTTCCGATTACAAGACGAACTCCCAACTCTTGAGCCATGATCGCCCCATGTAGTACCATATCACCCTATTAGAGCACTTTGCTCTCGCTCTGCAGGCCTACTTGTTGTTCCTAGAGTATTTAAAAGTAGAATGGGAGGCAGAGCCTTCAGTTTTCAGGCCCCTCTTCTGTGGAACCAGCTTCCAGTTTGGATTGAGGAGACAGACACTATCTCTACTTTCAAGATTAGGCTTCAAACTTTCCTTTTTGCTAAAGCATATAGTTAGGGCTGGACCAGGTGACCCTGAATCCTCCCTTAGTTATGCTGCAATAGACGTAGGCTTCCCATGATGCATTGAGTTTTTCCTTTCCAGTCACCTTTCTCACTCACTATGTGTTAACAGACCTCTCTGCATTGAATCATACTTGTTATTAACCTCTGTCTCTCTTCCACAGCATGTCTTTTATCCTGTCTTCCTTCTCTCACCCCAACCGGTCGCAGCAGATGGCCGCCCCTCCCTGAGCCTGGTTCTGCCGGAGGTTTCTTCCTGTTAAAAGGGAGTTTTTCCTTCCCAAGTGCTTGCTCATAGGGGTCATATGATTGTTGGGTTTTTCTCTGTATCTATTACTGTACGATCTACTGTGCAATATAAAGCGCCTTGAGGCGACTTTTGTTGTAATTTGGCGCTGTATAAATAAAATTGAATTGAAGACAGGTAAGTGGCCTGTATATTCTTTTGGATTTCTCATGATAGGTAAGTTATCTGTTCCATTTCTAGAATGTTTTGCTTGCTGGTTTGACTATGTCCACACTGACATTTCTTACCTTCAAAGGTAAACCAAATGTTTGGTTGTTGTAAAACTTCAAAGTCAGTGTTGCATTGGTCCTTTCTTGGGAGCAGGGGGTGGGGGAGTCATCTTTTTTCTGTCGTGCTTTGGTTTCCCTTAGGTTGGGCGTAACACTGATGATAATAATAAGTGGATGAGAAAGGATGGATGGTTTTGAGATTATTGCTTTGATTCCATGTGTTTTGGCTCATTCTTCCTTGGACCATCTTGTATCTTATTGTCAAATCTTTGTCTCTGTTTAGTGATTCTTTGTTTGTTGTTAGTCATTTGTCTCCAGTATCATAGTGTAGTGATTAACATATTTCTTGGCAAGTGCAAGGTCAGTGGTTAGATCCCTGCTGCAGACAAAAATCTCCTTTGGGGTTGCATCAAGAATGAATCTGGTTTACAACTTCAGATTACACATGCTGTGGTGAGCCCTTGTGATAAGGGTAAGCTGAAAGTAGCTTTTTCATTTATATCTTGTCTAAAATGTAACTTCCATCATTGCCTAGTCAGTTTCAGTTATGTCTTGTTACCCTGGTCTTTCTACTTCCCTTGATTACCACATACGCACACACGAGGCCTGTACCTATGTACAGGTGTGTGCTTATAGCGTCTGTTTCTGTTTGTCTCTTGTCCACGTGTCTGTTTATCCACCCTGTGTGTTTTTATTTTGTTGCTACGATCAGCTGATTTCGGTTTGTATGTCAGAGGAGGAAAGTAGAGATGCAGTTTACCGCGTGGATATGGACATTACTTTTGTTTTTCATACAAAAAAGGATGAGACGCCGATGGTAAAGTGGATACTGCTACAGGACAGAAACAGCTGCATTATACTGCTAACACAACTTCAGCTCTTCGCAAGTACAGCATGCTAACGCTAAGCTAGCCAAGGACCCAGAGTGACGTTTAAGCTGAGTAAATGCTGACCCCAGACCAGCACCGTGATAAAGTGAGCCATCATTTGCGGTAACAAACAGGTAACAAAATGATGAGCAGTCAGGTGGCAGCCTCCATTTCTACCTGTTCATGTTTATAAAGTAGAATCACTGTGGTGGTCGCTTTAAAGTCTCTTTGTGCTGGTTCTCATCTTTGCTCTGTGCTGTTGGCTGCTAACAGAGAAGATCACATGTGTCCACATTGTGGTAGTGTGTGGGGCTGTAGCCTCTAGGTTTATATTGTTAAATGGTAATTATGAAACCCTGTGTTTCAGATCGTCTTACAGAGTAACATGGAAGAAGCATAACGAGTAGTATAGCCAATGTCTTTCTCCTCTTTTTACTTTAGTTGTTTTGAGTAATGACCCCAACACTGATCACAACAAATGAGGGAAGTACTTCCAACATTCACAAACATTTGACCGCTTGAGATATAATATATTTGCATGAATGTAGGCTTAAAACTTTCCTTTTGGTGAAGGATACAGTTAGGGCTGGATCAGGGGACACTGAATCATCTCTTATTTATGCTCTGATCGACTTGGGCTGCTGTCATGGTCCTGGGCCAGTATTCTTAGTTTCTTGTATTTTTGTATTTCGTTTCTTATTTAGGCCATGTTTCCTGAGTTGTCCTGTTGTGTTGTTCCCTAAGTGTAGCTGCCCACTTGGAATTACCACTCGTGACGCAGAGAGCTTCGACTGATGCAACTTTATTCTCTCCTCTTTAAACCACCGACAATATGGCACCGTGAAAACTATAAAGATGCACAAACAAATACCATTAAACATTCAAGTAGAAAGTGCAGAAATGTTCGCATTTTACTATAGAAAATTATTTTGATTAACCCAAATAGTGATATTGACATAAATCAATAGTTTTTAAACTATTTATGTTACAGCATTTAATAAAATGAATTAACAACAACCTTTCTGTGTCTTAAATACATAAACAATCGTTTGCAATCATTAACCAACCTCTTTCTGCTTCCAAGGGTGCTAATCATGCTGAATCAGCTAGCCAACCTCCTCCATGCGCATCTCTTAGCCAGTCTTTCCACACCACAAACAAATGACATGCATACACAATAAAAAACGAATTCAACCACATTGAGTAAACTTTCAAAGTTATAGCATGTGACAGATAAATAAAACACATAGTTTTGCATGAGTACCCTCAAAAACAAACGCTTTTACTCACTCTGAAGCAACGTGTTTGCGTCGCCTCACCGAGAACAGAACAGGAAGTCTGACACAATAAAAGAGGAAGTGCTAAGGTACTCTTCAAAATAAAAGTGCAAAGTAAAGTGGCTTTGCCGGCATTTACACTAAGTGTTTTCCCTTCGTGACTCTTACCCCCTGTGTGCCCCTCTGTGTATTTTTGAGCCCTCGTCTCTCTTTGTGTTTATTCCATGTTTCCCCTGACCCAGCGTTTCTAGTTCCTTGTGATGTTTGTAACATGGTACTTGTGTGATTTATTCTATGGCTTCTAGTTTTGATCCCTTGCCCTTCATGTCTCTCTGTGTCCCCTCTGTTCTGTGTAATTGTGTGTCTTTGCATGTTTGAGTTTGTTTTCTGTCCCTCTGCATTGTGCATTATTTTCTCATGGTTGGTCTTTTGTTACTCCCTCTAGTCTAGTTTCTTGTGTTCCAAGCTGAGTATTTCCCTCCACGTATTTTGGTTCTTAGAGTCCTCTGCCTTATGGTTTATGTCTCTGTGTTTCTTAGTTGCTGTCTCCACTGTGTCAAGTTTGCGTCTCTGTATGATCCTTCCTGTTTTACTTTGATGGTCCATGTCTTATGTGAATGTGTCCTGCTTTGCTTGTCTCGTCCAGCCTGATTACTCCCAGCTGTGCTCTCCTTCTTTGTCTCATTCCCTCGTTATCCCTCTGTGTATTTAAGCCCTGTGTTTCTCTGAGTCAGCGTCGTGTTGTCCCTCATGCTGTGTGTGCTTCTCCCCGTGTCTTCTGGTATGTGTTACAAATAGCTCTTCCCAGTTTAGTTTTGCATTGCTTTTGTATCACTGTTATCGTTTGTCACCTGTCAGCAATAAAACTGCATTTTGAGTTCAGTTCTGTTTTCCCGTGAGTTTGCGTTTGGGTCCTATTTTCCTGCCTGCCACACACCGTTACATGACAGGCTGCTAGGAGCTTCTTATGATGCACTGAAAATTTCTCACTGTGTTTAGAAATGTAATCATTAGTTATTATTAATCTCTGGCTCTCTTCAACAGCATGTCATCTATCCTGTCTTCCTCCCCTCATCTCCAACCGGCTGAGGCAGATTGCTGCCCCTACCTGAGCTTGATTATGCCCGAGGTTTCTTCCTTTTAAAAGGAAGTTTTTCTTTCCCACTTTTGCTTGCTCAAAAGCGGTTGCTTGATGGTTGGGGTTTCTCACCTATATTGTAAGGTACCTTACAATATAAAGCAGCTTGACGCAACTGTTGGTGTGATTTTTGCGCTATGTAAATAAAATTGAATCAGAAAATTGAATTGAATTCAAGTGCTCTGGTGACATCAGCAGCTAATATAAAGCTTACTGTCATATGAACGTCAGTGGAGTTCGATTGGCACATTTTTTTTGGTGTGGGGGGGTAATCAGAATACTTTAATCCATGAGGAAATTACAGTGGGGCAAAAAAGTATTTAGTCAGCCACCGATTGTGCAAGTTCCCCCACTTAAAATGATGACAGAGGTCAGTAATTTGCACCAGAGGTACACTTCAACTGTGAGAGACAGAATGTGAAAAAAAAATCCATGAATCCACATGGTAGGATTTGTAAAGAATTTATTGGTAAATCAGGGTGGAAAATAAGTATTTGGTCAATAACAAAAATACAACTCAATACTTTGTAACATAACCTTTGTTGGCAATAACAGAGGTCAAACGTTTACTATAGGTCTTTACCAGGTTTGCACACACAGTAGCTGGTATTTTGGCCCATTCCTCCATGCAGATCTTCTCGAGAGCAGTGATGTTTTGGGGCTGTCGCCGAGCAACACGGACTTTCAACTCCCGCCACAGATTTTCTATGGGGTTGAGGTCTGGAGACTGGCTAGGCCACTCCAGGACTTTCAAATGCTTCTTACGGAGCCACTCCTTTGTTGCCCGGGCGGTGTGTTTTGGATCATTGTCATGTTGGAAGACCCAGCCTCGTTTCATCTTCAAAGTTCTCACTGATGGAAGGAGGTTTTGGCTCAAAATCTCACGATACATGGCCCCATTCATTCTGTCCTTAACACGGATCAGTCGTCCTGTCCCCTTGGCAGAAAAACAGCCCCATAGCATGATGTTTCCACCCCCATGCTTCACAGTAGGTATGGTGTTCTTGGGATGCAACTCAGTATTCTTCTTCCTCCAAACACGACGAGTTGAGTTTATACCAAAAAGTTCTACTTTGGTTTCATCTGACCACATGACATTCTCCCAATCCTCTGCTGTATCATCCATGTGCTCTCTGGCAAACTTCAGACGGGCCTGGACATGCACTGGCTTCAGCAGCGGAACACGTCTGGCACTGCGGGATTTGATTCCCTGCCGTTGTAGTGTGTTCTGATGGTGACCTTTGTTACTTTGGTCCCAGCTCTCTGCAGGTCATTCACCAGGTCCCCCCGTGTGGTTCTGGGATCTTTGCTCACCGTTCTCATGATCATTTTGACCCCACGGGATGAGATCTTGCGTGGAGCCCCAGATCGAGGGAGATTATCAGTGGTCTTGTATGTCTTCCATTTTCTGATGATTGCTCCCACAGTTGATTTTTTCACACCAAGCTGCTTGCCTATTGTAGATTCACTCTTCCCAGTCTGGTGCAGGTCTACAATACTTTTCCTGGTGTCCTTCGAAAGCTCTTTGGTCTTGGCCATGGCGGAGTTTGGAGTCTGACTGTTTGAGGCTGTGGACAGGTGTCTTTTATACAGATGATGAGTTCAAACAGGTGCCATTCATACAGGTAACGAGTGGGGGACAGAAAAGCTTCTTACAGAAGACGTTACAGGTCTGTGAGAGCCAGAGATTTTCCTTGTTTGAGGTGACCAAATACTTATTTTCCACCCTGATTTACCAATAAATTCTTTACAAATCCTACCATGTGGATTCATGGATTTTTTTTTTCACATTCTGTCTCTCACAGTTGAAGTGTACCTCTGGTGCAAATTACTGACCTCTGTCATCATTTTAAGTGGGGGAACTTGCACAATCGGTGGCTGACTAAATACTTTTTTGCCCCACTGTACATGGTCACAGATGCTCCAAGTCAGTAAGAATCCAGTTTGTCCAAGAATTGCACCACCTGACCATCGGTTGAATTGCTGGAACTGCAAGATTTATATAACTAACTACTGAAGAATGCTAAATTAAAGTTATATCTGTAACTCTGTAAATCACACTGTGTTGTCTGCCGACTAATTGCAGTTTGAGCTTCTTTGAGGAGCATGTTTGAAACTTCACTTCACTTCGAAAGAACTGAGAACTGCATTTAAGGTTCTAACAGAGTTCAGAGTGTAGCTACATGAATTTTATCCAGCAAAGGTCCATTTATAAATACAATGTGCATAATTGATGGCACCTGAGGAATAACAAGGTTTTGAGAGTCCGTTTGTTCTTTTGTTATTTTGGTTTTTTGTTGGGGGGGGTTGTTTGACATGAACATGTAAAAACAACATTTTGCATTTACTTGGGATATTTATCTGATGGTCTGAAATGATGCAAGAGCCAGTGAACAACTTTTGCTGGAATGAATTGGGGGCCTGTGAGACTCTGCTGAAAGTCTCACAGAGATCAATGGCCATGGCTTCTTACAGTTTTGTTGCAGTTTTAAGCAATATTTTTAAATCATGGGAAAGACAGAAGCTTGTTTTGATTACCAGGTCAGAATGGGACTGATGTAAAAATAGCAGCAGTGCTAAAAGCATCCCAGAAGTTCACAATCTGATGACTTTAAGAGTTAGGCTGAATTTAAATTTTCAGGTATAATTTGTTATATTTGTGGTTTGTTGGTTGTGGTTTATTATTAAATCTTTTATAGAGCCAAATGCAGAGTAAATTCTCAGTAGGGCACTGTGTTGGACTGTGGCTGTGATGCTCATGGTCAGTGTTGGGTCACATCAAGTGTCGTAGATTAATTTGTAGTTAAGCTGACGATGCTTAGATTCATTCATTGAATTCCACCTTCATGCTAACTGCATAGGTCTAGTATAAAGAAAATATCCACTATACTGAAAATGTAGGAAATGGAAATCAGCCAAGATATCTTGTGAAACATCTGGTGACTTAAACACCTGACTGTTCACATATTCCTGTTTAGGTGTGGAGGCAAAGTCACCCTCTACCAGGTGGGCAACAGAAAATAGTTCATTTTTACATGTCTTTGTCACTACATGTGTCCTACATAACAAGCTGAGCAGATTCGTTAGAATTTCAAATGGAATAACATTTTTATT